>NC_039366.1:143472400-143793752 GCF_003573695.1 Papaver somniferum | reverse complement strand
CCTCAAGCTGCTCAAGGCTTCTACAGGCTACAGCTCTTGGTTAGGCTTTAGTGACGGGAGACACATGGGAGTGTTTTGTGCACCAGCATCGGACGACTGTGTGTTCTACAGCATTTATTTTCTGGTTTGCAAAATTAAACTATATATCAGTAGTCTTTGCATAGTGGATCGTTCAATGAATTTTCAAATGGTTAGCACGATAAATCCAGCAAAATTTGCAACTCTTCACAAAATGTTACTTTTGTTACTTTCTATTTATTTATTTTTCAGAGAGAGACTCTTAACAAACTTTTACCAACATAACCATAATGTTTTCATATACATGCGATTTGAAAGTGCACTGTAATTTTCCATCAAGGGAATGTTCATGCCTCATGTACACCTTCTGCCAACTGGAGAAGAAGCAAAAAGAGCTAGTTTTGTCTATTTAGCTCCGGACTTGCAATAATGTCTAAGTTGGTTGTTTGTAGTTCTCTTTCATATGATTTAGTCTAGCTCCCTCCCTCAAAAGGTAAAACAAAAGGTGTGGAAATAGCCAAAATATATACCTGAGTTTTCTGTACAACCAACTACATTAACCACAGACACACCAAAAGAAGGTATAAGAACAAGACCCTCAAAAAGACATACCAAGAAGCCGAGTACCTCACTGATCTGAGTCTGATGACGAGACTGCAGCTTCATTACCATCGCCATCATCGTCTGAATAGGCATCCAAATCATCCCATGGACCCCTAAACTCCTCGGGAACGTTCACACTTGTCTAAAAGATCGCCATCAAGCCGCACACAAACGGCTCCAATAATGTCAAGATGGATGAGATTTGTGCACTTAATGACCAATGCATCAAGCCCTAAATCACCAAATCGACCATAACAAAGCTCGAGATGGCAAAGAGCTGCCACTGTATCAGCTATAACCATTGCTTCTCCATCATTAACCTTTGCAGGAAGTGGTTTTTCAGCCTCTCTCCAGTCTGAAAAACATAAATAACATCATCTTATGTTACTCATTACATAAAATTTTCAAAATAAGATAAATTATCAAATAGAAGCATCCTAGGTTTAACACAGATACCCATAACAACCTTGTCTATTATACTTTCATATTGGCGACAAGCAATTGTGCATCATAGATTGTAATCTAACCTCCCCCTACGTGTTTGATATTTTTGCGGCAATGTCGCAACCACACCCTTCAAGAGTACAAATTGCACTCTATGCCTCAGTTACTACTCCTTTATGTAGTTGTTCTGCTTACCAGAAAATAAAAGGGAAGAAACTACTCAGGAAAGTGCCCAGAGTCACCAAGACCACCACAATAGTAATCCAAATTTAACATCACTCTGGTTCAAACGCCGTCACTAGAACAGACCTCACAGGAGAGAGAACTTTTCTGATAGACGGAAAAGAAGAAATGACATAAAACTAACCAAAATTAACAATAAATGACCTCATCCAAGAGTACAAATTCTGCCAGGGATGAAAGAAAAACAAATTATGCTAAGCTTGACATCGAAAGAGAATCATTGCGGAAACTTGTAATGATACTGCTTTCCTCATTTCTTAGAGTTGCAATCAGAAGAGCTATCAAATAAAATGCCTCATTAGTGTGTTGATATTATTCTAACCTTAATTTATGCATTAATAGCTATGTTAAAAAGAAAAAGAAGAAATAGTTTCTACCAAAAAACAATTTAAAATTCATTAACCATCATAAGAACAACATAAGCCGGTCATTCTCAACGAAAAGATAACTCAGTAGAGAACAACCGTTGCACAATGAGAGCCTCTCAAACCAACTAAAAGATCGAAAAGAAAAAAAAAAGAATGATAGTTTTTATCGTTAACCTCTCAAAAGCAACATCAAACAGAAAAACCAAATGCAGAATCCAGCTAAAGGGCAATACAAGAGGAGAAGTAGAAATCACTAGTAGGCCAGTAAAAGAAAAAACATTGCGCTGAATGCACAAGCCCATATTGTCCCAAAAAAACACATAAGAAAATTAGAAGTGTTTGAACTCAACACTACTAGGCCAGTTAAAGAAAATCATTGAGCTGAATACACAAGAACACATTGTCCCAGACACATAAATTACAAATGTTTGAACCCAACGCTGTAGAAATCTGTATCACTGGAGGACCAATAAGTTGCTGCATGACAATTCACTAATTAGTATAATAAATTGCAACCCAGAACACCACCTCCAAGAACCTAGTGATATCTCGTCGACCTAACTTTTGTATTACCATCACTGAAAGATAAGTTTCTCAAGCTCAAATACATAACCATCACTCCCTTAAAAAAAGTTCAGCTTTTAAGATGCTTTTTCAATTGGCATATGTAAGAAGACAATTTGTTTGGTGAAGTTCTCAAACTCTTTGACTTTGTTTTGTTCAAATGATATGACTAATGAACGATAGTGGTTATATTGCATATTCATATTGAAAATTCAAAACATAAGACAAAATTCAAAATATTCAATACATGAAATCCAAAGGTTAGAGACCTGGTAGAAAAACAAGCACAGGTACGCCTACCAATTTTAGTTATCCGGAATGCTTAAAGAGCGCCCCAATTCAACTGAGTTGCAGTCTTAGTCTTCCTCAGAACTTCCCTCGCTACTATATTCACTACTGCTATCATCCTGCTCAATATCAAGTTGTACGTGCCGAACTTGAAATGGTTCAGGACCCTTAACTGACATTGGAGGACCACGACATGTTTGTTGTTCCTCAACCTTACCCAGAACAATAGCATCCAACGGGGGCAGCGAAACAGAATCCCCTGGTTTCCATCCAGCTGGCGGAATAATTGGAAAATCTGTTGGCAATTCCACAGGCATCCCAGGTCGCCAGCCTGATGGAATAGTAACGTTTGGGGGAGTAAACCTTGAACAACTGCTAAATCACCAAGTTTATTATTCTATGTGGCTAATCTAGGAGCCTCCACCAATGTCTCAATTGTCTTCTCATTACTTTCTATCTAAGGTAATCCAATATCAAGATCAGCGAAATTATACAATTGCGAAGCACACATTTGTTCTTCTTGCGGGGCAGGAGGAAGAGCTCCACGAAGCGGAGCTTGCCCCGCCCCAAATTCAGCTGGTGCAAATGTTGTGTAACTAATTCTATGAGCGTAAGACAATACATCATTCAATTTCAATGAAGTTTCAATAGTAGTAGTAGTAGTAGTTGAAGTCATTTCAGTGTCATCAGAATTACCTTCCAATTTCAATCGCGATGATAATCAGAGTAATCATCAACTAAAAGATCAAGAACATGCTCAGCTTCTTTCAGTTTATTCGCAAACGCAAGAATCACCGCATCTTTTGCTTTAATCTCTCGAGCAATTTTCTGTTTAGCATCTTGAAGATCAAGAATTTCGAAGCTCAGCAACTGATTCAAAGAGTTGAGTTTGAAAAGAAGTGAATAACGAGATGATTTCTTTGGGAGAAGTAGGAGTAGAACCAAGTGGAGGTGGATTTAGGGTTAGGGTTTGAGAAGCTAGGAAAGTAGGAAGTGAACCATGATGCTCGATTTGGGGAAACTTGAAAGAGTTTAGAAGCAAGAGAAGCCAATTGGAGGAGAAGAGATTGAGCAGATAGAGGTGGGAGTAGAGAAAGTAAGGATGAAGAAGCTGTTGTTATTGTTGTTGTAGGCAAAGTGATTGCAGATGGGGTTTGCTGTTGTTGGAAATGGTTCCGTGTTGTTGAGCTTATTATGTTGTTGTCTAGGTATCTAGGATTCTGCGGTTTATAATCCTTAGGGCATCTCCACTCATTGCCAATTGGTTTTGAGTTGGATGCCCGTATTCTAACATGGTATCTACCGGAGCAGGCTATTTGTGTCGAGTCATTTGACCGATCCTTTACTCCGCGTCACGCGATTTATTGTCCACGTGTTAGACCCAACGAGACTACACGTGAGGGGGCGTGTTGAGATTATTATATTAGTCCCACATTGTCTAGGTATCTAAGATCCTGCGGTTTATAATCCTTAGGGCCTCTCCACTCATTGCCAATTGGTTTTGAGTTGGATGCATGTATTCTAACAAAATGAGTTTAGGTGTTGCTGGATTTGAGAATGATGGTGAATTAGGGCTTGTTAAACCTAATCTGGCTGGAGATTGGAGAATTTAAGGTGATTGATTCTGCAACATTTTTTCTATTTGGGGGGATTTTGTTGAAGGGATAGTAACGAGTTACGGTCTTTTGAATTGCTTGATGAGGTGGTGTTAAAAGATGCTGACCCGAATCTGGTTTATGCTCAGATCTCTTGCTCATGCAACTGACCAATATGAAATCACAAATCACATGACTAGAACAACATGAAAATCATTGTCCCCGTTCACATAAAAATTTAGACCAATAATAAGAGCACTTCCTATGGAATGAACAAACTCAGAGTTTGTTCATTTTGCTCCCACTATGGAATGAACAAACATGAAAAATGGATGTTCAAATCAATATATTTGTTGATTTGAACATCGAGGTGGACAGCCCAGCGCGCGCCTGTGGTAACGACGGGCGACCTTGCTACAAACGCTGGCGTTTGAAGAAAAAACGCCAGCGTTTGGACACGGAACGCACGGCTTCAGTTAAAACGCTAGCGTTTTTGGTAAACACGCCACGTTATTTCTAAGAGCGTCAACTGGTCTTTCCATCCCAGCACCATTGTCCCTTTCCTTTCCCTATAAATTCACTTCGTCTACAAACTTAAACTCACACCTTCTTCAACACTTCCTCAACATTACACAATTTCCTAACTGTCTCTAACTTTTCTTTTTCATTTCAAACAAAACTATTCATATCAATTCAATCTTTCAGAAAAATTTCATCTCCATATATTGCATCTTTAACAAATATGGCATCCTCACAACAACGATCACAACAACAAACACCATAACAAACACAACAACAAATACCACAACAAACACAACAACAAACACAACAATCACAACAAAGGAACACAAGAATTCGTGGTCCCAAGTATACGATGGATGAAGACGAGTCACTTTGCAGAAATTATGTATTATTTACATTAGATGAAATCAATGGTATTTATCAAGAAAAAAAAACTTTTTATGGTAAGATTTTAGTAAAATTTGGTGAAGAAACCGGTAACATTAATAGACGTGATGTCGATTGGTTTTGCCATCGTTTTCACACAATTTCAGCATCCGTGTCTGAATATGCAACTTTGATCACTCAAATGTGGAACAACAGAAAAAGTGGTGAAGGCGAACCAGATGTGGAACGAAGATGTCGGGAAGAGTGGCAAAGATCCCACAAAGGTTGCAGCTTCCAACATGAAACTTGTTTCACCATTTTGAGGGTGCTTAACAAGTTTAATCCATACTTGCTGGAAGGTCATCAAGTGCCTGCAAGATCACCATATGGTCCAGTCTCGCAGGATTTTCAGAATGGAGGGCCTGCTTCCTCACCTGGTGGAACTCCAAATAGTCAGGAACAACACAACACTAATCTAGACGTTAACACCAGCATCAAGAGAAGAAGAGGAGGGGGTCAGAAAGCTGCAAAAGCAGCGAGAGACGCAGCCCAACGAGTAGCAGAAGGAGGTTCAAGCGAGTTCAACTATGATGATCACAAGGAAATGGAGATGCAGATGGAGGCAGATAGAGTCAGGGACCATGCCATTGCTTTAAATAATCAACAGAAAAGTCGTCTTTCGCGAGAACAATACTACAGGGATTGTAAGCTAAACAAGTTACTCTCCTTGGACGTTGGAAAAATGAATGACGACAATATGTTGTATGGACTAAGCAAATGGATGCGGCCGAACAACAACAAGTCGAGGCCGAACAAGTCCCGCCTCAACAAACTGGCCAGCATGTGAATGTGGAAGAAGACGAAGATGAAGATGATGCCTCAGAAGAAAACGAAGATGAATTCAGTCTTGCTACCTGATTTTAATTCTTGTCTAGTTAAGTTTAATTTAATTCAATGTAGTCTTTTAATTTAATTCAGTTTAGTTTAGTTTAATTGTACACGTTTATTTAAAGTTTATTTAAAATTACTTTTAATATAATTTCCTCAATTTTAACAAACAACTTTAAATTAAAAAACATACTAATCAAAATAAACAACAACACTAAATTGAAAATTACATCTATCTCCCTCTTCCTCTTCCTCTCCCTCTACCTCTGCCTCGCCCCCGCACCGTCTGCTGCTCCTTTTAAAGCCCAAAGATGCTTTGTTAAATCTTGTCTTAGTTGTGCATAGATTCCCCGATTGTGGATTCTGTCAGTGGCAAGTCTATATTCTCTTGCCGGACGCCCATGCTCTACCACAAGATCCTTGGTTAAGTCTTCATCTGGAAAACTAGTCCAGGTTGGGTCACGCCTGGTTTCTTCAATGACCATGTTATGCAGAATGATACAAGTCAGCATAATTTTGTTCATTTCTTGAATATCCAAAAAGCGTGTGGGCCCAGTTATGATGGCAAACTTCCTTTTCAATATGTCAAAAACGCGTTCAACATCCTTTCGACATGCTATTTGTTCGGTGCTAAAGTACTTCATATCCTTCGAAGACGTCGGAGCAAAGCCTACCTGTTTATAAGCTTGAACCGTAGTTGACCATTCTGGATAGATTCCGTCTGCTAGATAATAACCCTGAGTGTAGTGATGATCGTTAATGGTGAAATTACAGTGCGGCGCGACCCCATTCTTAAGATCTTCAAACAATGGTGACTTATATAAAACGTTGAGATCGTTATTTGAACCCCGGAGTCCAAAAAAGGCATGCCAAAACCAACAATCATAAGTAGCCGAAGCTTCCAAAATTACAGTTGGTTTTGGATAATGACCCTTATATTGGCCTGCCCATTCTACCGGACACGCATGCCACGTCCAGTGCATGCAGTCAAGACTACCTAGCATTCCTTGGAAAACCCCTCTCGGTGTTTTCTGCAGTTATTCTTTGAACATCTTCCTGAGTAGGCTTTCTTAAAAAGGTTGGGCCAAAATGCTCGACTATTGTTTCGCAAAACAATTTGAGATACCTAAAGGCGGTTGTTTTCCCAATATGGATGTAATCGTCCGTGGAATCCGCTGGTACCCCGTAACATAGTATACGGAGGGCCGCATTGACCTTTTGTTCGGGACTAAAGCCTCGTATATGTCGTGCATCATACTGATAATTAAATAAAGGTTGTACCTGACAAATCTCGGCAATAATCCTTTGTGTCAAGTTGCATCTCATGCGGAATCGACCCTGAAAATTCTCATCGGAATACACACAGTTATGATTAAAATAATCATGCATCAGCTTTTCGTGGTAAAAATGTCGATTCCGCCACTCCATCTTCTAGTCGCAACTTCATATGGATCTAAAGGCTTTGGTATGATCCCGGTTTGTAATTGCAACATAAAATTTCGTCTTCTTCTATCTTGATTTGCATCTTCATCCATTTGATGCAAAAACTCCATACATATTTCTTTATCTTCTTCGTACAACATGTCATCCATCTCCATATCCTCCTCAGAAGAATCAAAATCAGAATTCATGGTTGAAAATTGAAAGTAATTGAAATTAAGAAAAGATTGATCGGATGAAAGATTGTGGTGTATTTGTGAGATCAAATTTGAGCCGTATTTATAGAGGTGGAAATGGAAACTAGCCGTTACGGTGACCGTTAACAAGTTGTCGTTGGCGGTCGTGTCTCAAACGCTGGCATCGTTAATGTTGTCGCTGGCGTCTTTCCCAACGGCGCCAACGCTTGTAGTTCGAGCGCCAGCGCCAGACATTCGTTCGCGCATTTAACCTTCAATCGCTCACTTCTTTTCCATAGTGGAGAATCTTGTTTGACCATCCACGTGGCTCAACAAACAACTTCATTTGAACATTGCCATATGAATTGCTCTAAATCACCGGAAGGAATTTATATAGACAAATTGGAAATCAGATGGCTTTGTCCTCCTTTCACACACGTATGCTTGGTTTCGATTAGTTTTTGGATGTTTATTTGTGCAAGATAAACGCCTATTTGTGCAAGGAAGACGCCTTAGCGGTGACCGGTGAGTACTCAATTCCTAGAAACAAAACCACTAATCGTCTTCTTTTACTACCCTTTTTTTTACCGCGTCTTTTCCGCTCTCGCTATTCTTCTTCTCTCCAGTTTTATTCTATAGCAGTCTAGATCCCGTCATATGTTAGTGATCTGGGTTTGGCAGCAACACCAGATTTTATTTTATTTTTATTTCACTTTTTTTGAAGGTTTGAATTTATTCCTAAAGTAACCGAACTTACATGTTTGGAATATCATAATGGGTCTTATCTCCTAGGAGCCTAAGAGGTAAAGACTGTGGACGGGTGATATCCTCTTTTTTTATTAGAGGCCTTTGTAGGTTATTCCACGCTTAGCTTACCTAACTTGCATATACACATGTTGGACAACGTGATTAGGAGCTTCTCTAACTTGTATGAGACTGCTTGGTTGCATGACACATGTGGCCTCTTTTTCATTCCGGTGTCAGCTGCTTGTTGGAGATGCAGTGAAGCACTCTACTCCGAGAGTGGTAGAATGCGAAGGCTAAGGCTATTAGCGCTTCTTGAAAGACTACCCACAAGAGCATCCCATAATTTTTTGAGCGCAACAGTTCCGAGACTTTGTCATCCCTAGTTGGTAAACGAAGTACCCGTCGTAGGAAGTCCCCGTGAAGAGAGGGTTCACTTAGTACTGAAGTTAAAGATGGCATATGCACAAGTTTTTGTGAAAGCAAGCTGATGTAGAATCATTTCAGAGTCGAATGGATCTTAAACCTGCAGATTGAATTGTTGTCTGACCGTGTTCGATACTAAATCTAGATTTTCATGGCAACTAATACACATAGTTGCATACATGTTTGCATTCATAGCAACTAAAACAGACACATGACAACTAAAGTAAATAAACTTCCCTAAAACAGACATAAAGCAAGTAACGCAGTTAAACATTCCTAAGACTACAACTAGGCTTAAATTAATTATTTTATTACAATTATTTATTAAATCAAATAGACAAAATTCCCCAACTTGAGAACCTTTGTGTAGACTTACATCAGTTATCCTTCCCGCTTTATCCCACTGACAATAAACCGGTTTTGTCCCTCCCATTATTACGCCTCTTGCTTTTACCTTTGTACCCTTGGTCTCTTTCGACTTAATTTCTATTATGCCCCAGATTTTCATCCGTCAGGAGCCATAGTTAGAAGCCGAGTGGAATCAGTTTGACGTATCAGACCTTATGCATCGATTAATACATCGAATTAAGTCGAAGATGCTGCAATTAGTAGTTGCTCCATAGATGTTTCAAAATCATAGTTATGCATTGATAATATAGTCGTAAAACCAAACTGAATCGGATTCAGCCAACTCATTGAGTTCCCGATTGTTTTTTCCTTTAGATTTTCTTTTTGTGGTTTCCTCTTGTTAATTTTTTGTTGTCAGGATTGATGGGTTTAGTCTCTGATAAGGGATCTGACTTTTGAGTTGTAATTAGGGTTATCCATTTTTGAAATACCCAGGATGATAAATGTTGTTGTGTTCTCTCTGGTTGTTTCTCTTGTTGTTTTTTGCAACTCATGATTCAGATTTTTGGAGGCTTTGATTGAATTGAATAACATAATCACTGGTGGAGGTGTATCAGATGGTGGAAGGGGATATACTAAAGGTGGAATTCCATGAACCAAACGGTTTTGATTGAAACCTGAGATAAGACTCGTTTTATAGTTTTCACCATTAATTCCTCCCGCCGGGTGTAGATAGGCTTTACCAAAAGTTGCTGCTGACGTTGAACACAATCTGCGTCAGCATAACTCTGCAACGAAGCTTCAGTTGGAGAAGAAAATTCCATGGTGATTCTAGACCGAAAATATTTCTCTCTCAGATTTTCCGAATCAAACACGGGCATCTTTTCTTCCTGATCAAATTTTAGAAACCAGATCTAGATCAAGTTGATTTTTTCCTGTTTAAATCAAAACCCCAGGTTAAATAAGGTGATTGATAGATGATTAAAGGTGAGATAGTTTTCTAGTAGCTTGATTAGAGATTTGTTAATGACAGATCTGTTGGGATTCTCGAAGTCCCAAAGAACCCTAATTGCAGAGCGAAACTCGGAGGAGAGAGAAAATTTTGTGTGTCTCTATGTTATTAGTACAAAACCAAAAATATATTTTGCTGATGAAAACTATTAGTTTTATCTAACTGACAGTCTACTAGTAAACATTTATGTTTTCAGGTAAAAGGAGATTATACGAAGAAAAAAATGAAACAAACAAGAAAAGCAAACTCATAGGAGCTGCAAGAAACTCGTGACAAACAACTACACCCTAATCGTGAACAAGGTTGTGAGAATGAATACACCGATGTCGTAAGTGTGTAAACCATGCTTGTATGAGAGATGTGTAATCTGAATATTAGTTTTCTTTTATTTTTTTGTCTTGTTGTTATAGCCATTACTGTTAGTCTGTTAACAATACTTCATTTTCTTTCCGTAAAGTCATATAAAACTATAAAAGACTTCTCTCTCTCTGCAAAAAGCTGACCAAAAACTCTTAATGAAAATCATATTTTCTTTTTGATAATCTTTCATGGTATCAGACTTATGAGGAAGATTTCGATTCTTTCAAGTCTTGATTCTTATTCTGCTGCTTTTATGATTTCTTAAAATTGCTACTACCAATTTCGTCATTATTTCTCTCAAAATTTCTTCATGCTTTCAAGATATCATCAACCTCGTCTTAAGTTTTTTTTAATCTCAGTTTCTTGATCAATCTTCAACAATTTTCATTAATTCATCAATCTCTAGATATTTGTACTTCATCTTCATTACTACAATTTAACCCGTGCTAGAATGACACATGTGTTATATAAATTACGTATAATAATGTTATATTATTTATTGAAAATAGTTTCTAGTCAAATCCTTCCGGACTTTGAAATAGAAGCTCGAAAAATGGGAATTTTATATACATGTATAATCATTTTGTAAACACCAATTTATTATCAAATTATAACGTGTTATCTGAATAATCTTATAAGTTTCTCTCTAATTTTATCTATCAAGATGAAACCAAAATGTTATTTCCACTAAAATTAATCTAAACATATAAAAACGAAAAAATTGGTACTTGAGAATCTCCCACTGTGGGGAATTTTATACATGTATAATCATTTTTCACTAGTTTTCGTACTTTTGCCAGTTTTTATTTACAAAAAGGTGGAGAATTAATGTGTAGTTCACACTACAAATACATATGGTTCACAGATCATTATGCAAGGGGGAGTGGTTTTCATGTGAGATGAAGTAATAAGAAGATAGTGGGTCTCCTTGTCTGATACCTCTACTTGGGCTGATGCAGCCATGAGGCATACCATTTATGTTGATCGAGTATGTAACTGAAGCGACGCATAACATAATGTATTCTGCAAAGGCTGGTGGAAATCCAAGTTTTGTAAATGAAGTTTTGATGAATCCCCAATCTAAGTTGTCATAGGATTTCAGAATATCTAATTTGAGAGCTATTTTTGGATCTTTGGTGAGGTTTGAGGTTCTGATACGATGGAAGAGTTCTCCAGCAATTGCTATATTGTCGTGTATTGATCTTTGTGGAACAAAAGCACTTTGGTAAGGGCTTATTAGAAAGTGGAGAAGGGGTCTAATTCGATTGACTAGAATTTTTGAAATGATTTTATATGTGACGTTACAGAGCCCTATGAGTCTGAACTGTGAAGGTTTTGAAGGGTGGTCGACCTTAGGTATTAATATTATGTTTGTGTGACTCATGAGAGGATGCATACTTAGGTTATTAAAAAAACTCTGAACCATTGCTATCAACTGGGGATGAGTTGTTTCCCAGAAAACTTTGAAAAACTTACTTGTATAGCCATCTGGACCCGGAGCACTTTCAGAATTTATAAAAAAGAGGGCTTGTTTGATTTCCGTTGTAGTCGCTTACTTCGTAAGTAGGTCCGATTGTCTGGGAGTTAATCTTGGCCTAATATTTTTAAAAAGATCTTCATTTATCACTGTAGGAAGGGCCGTATACTGTTGAGAGTAGTGATCCAGAATGAGATGAACAACGTCTTCCTTCTTGTTAATCCAGTTGTTTTTTGGGTCTTGTTATTGTTGTATATTGTTGCGGGCTCTGTGAATGGTAGCTTTAGTATGGAAAAGGATTTTGTTGAGATCGCCTGATTGTAACCATTGAATTCTAGATCTTTGTTGCCAGTATGTCGCATGACATTGTAATAGTTCTACATGATATATTCTTAGTTGTTTTTCTTGATGCAACCAAAGTTCTCTTTCGTAGCCCGATTGGGTTGCACATTGATGTTGAGCGTGCTTTATCTTGGCTGTCGATTTCTTGATCATAGTTGGAAGGTGGCCAAAAGTTTCTTTGTTTTATTCTAAGAGAGTTTGCGCGGTTGTTATGAGTTTTAGTTGGAGGTCGAGGGTAGGTTCGCTATCTTGTTGTTGCTCCCAAGACGATTCGACTACTTGCCTGAGTTGAGGATGAGAGAGCCATAGGTGTTCAAATTTATAGTTTTTTCTCCCTTCCAATCCATTTCTTTTTCTTGTAGTAGTACTGGAGCGTGATCGGATGTTATTCTTGGAAGATGAGTAACTGCTGCATGTGGATTTGCTATCCGCCAAAGTTGGGTTGCCAAAGCTCTATCTAATCTTTCTAGAATGTTGTCTTGCCCCATTTGGTTGTTTGTCCATGTGTAGGGATCTCCACGGAATCCCAAATCTATAAAACCCATCTGGTCCATCAGAGTGAGGAGAGGTTGAGATTGAGCATATGTTACTTGCCTTCCTCCTTTTTTTTCCCGATTGATCTAAGATGTCGTTGAAGTCTCCTAGCAATAGCCAAGGTATGGATGAATTGATATTGTTAAAGATTGTTCGGAATTCTTGCCAAAATGTTTTCCTTGTATCTGGATGCGGCGGGGCATATATACCCGTGCAGAACCACGGTTATTCAGGGAGTGGTGGTGTAACTTTTGTATGGATGTAATTTTGAGAGTGGAATAATATTTGGATATTTAGGTTATCTTCCCACATTAAGCATAGTCCTCCTCGCCTTCCAATTTTTGGGACGATGAAGTAATTATTAAACTGAAGGGATTGTGATGATCTTCTCATGTGTTGATCGTTAGCTAAAGTTTCAGAGAGAAACAATATGCTTGGTTTGTGAAGAGATACCAATCCTTTTAAATGTTGAGTAGAAAATGGGAGGTTTATGCCTTGACAATTCCAAGCTAGAATAGTCATTATGAGGATTAAAAGTACTAGTTTAAGTGGGACTTTGCTGCAGTAGGGAAAAAAGGAAAGACTGAGAGGGAATGGGTGAATAAGGTTTAAGTGGGCTTACAAAGAGGATGAGAAACCGGATGCTATGAGTTTTGTGACAACAAGGATGAAAAGAATTACAACTGGAAATTGAAAATATGCAAAATTAAAATTCTGTTGTGCTTTATAATATAGCACTTACAAGTAGTAATTCAAACCTAAGTTACATTACAAACCGGACTAGACGCCGTGCTTTATAATATATCACTTACAAGTAATAAATTAGAACCAAGTTACACTACAACCAAGATTAGGCGTTGTGCTTAATGAAATTTAGGTGGATGTGCAAACAAAAAGATATTTAAACACTATATATTGAAGCCAAATCAGAGTGAAAACAAGTTTCCAGAGATTGAGACAGGTAAAAAGTTTGAAGATCCAATACAAAGAAACTGTAAAATAAATGAGACTGATTTAATAAGACCAAATTAGTTTGAGAAGACTTACCTGGGGTTAGTCAGATCAGAGGAGCATGGGTTTGGGATTGAGGGTAACATTTCTTCAAAAACGGCACGTCCGACGGAGGCGTTAATGAGGTTTAACGTTGACCAAAAATTAACAAAAAATTAAAGAAAAGGATAGGTTGGACATATTTGAAAAAAAATAATCACACAAAGATAAATAGATCCTAGAAAATTTGTCACTAATCACAAGCCTCTAAAAAAAGCTACTAGAGAAATAAGAAGAATTTAAACGATTCCTGCAAATAAAACGTGTAATTAAATCTAATCCAAATCAACAAATAAAATAAGTTCATACATGACGGAAGCGCAATAGGGAAAAAAGAAAAGACTAATAAAGATAAAAAGGGAGATGACCATGAGCCAAACTGGACAATGACAGGGATTAGACAAATAAAAAGAGGAAATTCTTTGAACATACTAAATTAAAGAAAATCCTTCCTCAGTAACTACCAGTACACTTGGTTCAGTTCAAATGTCTTTAAAAAAGTTCTTAAAGTTCTTATACATATTCCAATGGATTAATATCCTTAAGACAAGCTTCACACTAGACAAGCCATTGACAGAGAAAAATGAAAATGAATTCTAAACAAGCTTTCTGAAACAAATAGCAAAACACTAATCGGAAAACTACCGAACTGTCTACAGAAGCACACAACCATTCCTAGATTCAATCAAACAAATTTAAAAACACATAGTACTCAGTTTGATCTTTACCACAATTTATGAAGAAATTACAGAATCCTAGCTCAACCCAATCTGAAACCACACTCACATGCAAATTCCCAATTGCATTCATCTACAAACCCAAAATGGAGCATCAACTACCGCAAATACAAACAGAAATCCCAATTGCATTCATTCATCTACAAATCAGAATTGGAGCACCAACTACCGCACAAACAAACATAAATCCCAATTGCATTCATTCATCTACAAATTAAAATTGGATCACCAACTACCGATCATACAAACAGTTCAGGAGAACCCCCGGCTCAAGAGAAGGGAGCAGACAAAACTTCACCTAAAACAAATGGAAACACTTCAAAAGATCTCAAGTCTTAAACAACAATAACCAAACCAATTATCAAAAATAAAACAGAGAGGAAGAAAAACCAAGGATTGATAACCCCTGTTTCACAATCAAACGCCAACCCCAGTGAAAACCCCTAAATTGCCAAACCCTAGATCAAAAACCCATAGCTGAATTACTATAAATTTATAAATTAAAATTAATCAAACAAAAAGAACAAGATTAAACATTAAATCTACAAAAGACTAGGCCTAGTCACTAAGATCCGAAGAATTTCTTAAATCGACAGAGAGAGGACATTATTAAATTGGAAAAAAAAAGACAATAAGATGGAAGAAAACCTTGCCTCCGTCAATAGCCTCTCGTGCCTTAATCAAATCCTTGATTGCAACCCCATGCTCATGATCTTCTTTTACTATTCTTATGACCATAGATTGTTTGCAGGGTGTTTGAGTGGCCAATCAAATAGCTTGTTTGCAATATTAAAGCTAGATTTTAGATTCCTGATTCATAATTGTTAAGATGATATAATCAGAAGTAGTAAAATGTCAACGTTACAATGGATTTTGTGAATTTTGATGTGTATTTGAAAATCCTAAGTTAACATGTCGAACTTACGAGCATGTGGTTAGGATCAATCCTACTCATTTAGAATGCCGGTTGGTTAAGTTACACTAGAGGGCTTATTCAAAGTGGCTTGATTGACTAGACACAAGTAGAGAACTTATTCTACGAAGTGACTTTAGAGTTTAATAGACTTGTTGAACTTATAACTTGTCTAGGATTTGTTAATAAACATATTTTGAAGGAGATTCAAGTTCACTAGTGGAGAAAGACCCATAATCATATTCATTGTTTGCATTAATATTTGTTTCGTAGTTTTTGCATTATTCATACTTTCAGAAATTTAACAGACAATTGACTCAACTCTCCTTTAGGAACGAACCTGCTTATAATTGTGCTATTTATTATTGTAACAAAAGTAAGGAATATATCTTTTGTGAGTTTGACACCTCATGAGTGCTTTTTATAATATTGATAACAATCAATTGAGTGTTTTCTCTTTATTTAGTTTTACAAATTTAAACGAAAATCAAAATATCCACAAGTCTGAGAATTGAATCACTTTTTACCACTTTCTACGATACATAAACTTACATAGTAGAACTCTCATTAGGACGGGTACATGGCGAAGCCCCGTCTCAGTAGACATTAACCAACGGTGTAAAAAATTACAAATATCCCGGTGCGTAACACGGGTTTGAAACTAGTCATCACTAGTTCGAATTTTAGTGTTTGAATCCTTCTGAACCAGATACCTACAAGATAAGTAAAGCTTTCAGTGCAACATTGCATTTTCTGAAGATTTTTTTCTTCTCCCAAATGCTCGTTTGTTTCTTTCTTTCTTTCAATACTAACCATATTATAGTTTACATGGAAATAGTTTTCACAATATTTCATCTTTTCCCTTGACGTAATGAAAAACCAAACTTCCAATTCTCTTGAGGTGCACCAACATATCTTGAACAAGGGAGTGAAAATTTTGTTATAATTTTCACCTTATGAGTTGAGGATTTCTGATTAATTTTGTTAGAGCATTGCTCGGTCGAACTCGCATGTGTTTCTATCTCAAGCATGTTTGTCAAGTTTAGTTGTCAAAACTATATGTATTGATTTCTAGACTACTTATAGTTAAGTCTCGGTTTAGGACAATTTAGTGTAGTTGAGCTCCAGACTCCATGGCGATCATCTTACGAAGACGAAGAACTACTCAAGGAACCAGTGGAACTTCATCCGACTAAAAGGTATGTGGAGACTTGAACTTATCTATCACTCAAAAGTCTATATATCTCCTACTCTTGAGACAAAGTCGTATAAGTATGATACTTTTCATACATACACATTTGCTATTTCGAGCCGAGTTTACTCGCCTATCTTTTCTCGAAATATGTGTTGGTAAGCTTTCGCTTTAACCACTTTTCATCTTAACCCGTGACGAAATTCATGATGACGTTTCAATCTTGAAAATAGCTTTGATGACGATAGTTGTGAATAACGACTGTTATAACATTATAAAAGAATGTTTCAACGATTGAAATGTAGAGTTGAGATTACGTAACCAACTATGGATATAAGCATATATAGTGTGCTCGCACATTAGTGTATAAATCCATGTGCCAGAAACCAAGTGTGTGTATATGTGTGCATACGATATTGGTGAAGGAGACAGGTCGTACCAGCGGAAGTTTTCAAACCGAAAATTTCTGCTGAGTTTGTAAGTTTGCCAACTGTTAAATCAGTCACCTTAGGTACGCATACCCGTACCCGTACCCACGGAAGTTTTCGATCGAAAATTTCTGCTGAGTTTCTAAACTCAAATCCAGTAGCTATGGTACACGTACCCGTACGCGTACCCAAGCTGGTTATATATCTCAAATCGGAAGTTCATGAACTTAAACAATAAATCAATAAGGAATGTAATCTTTGCAAACCGTGGCTATATTGTTCATGAATTGATTCAAGTGAATCAAACCGATTTTGTTTCAATTGTGTCTATTCATAAAGATTTAAGCAATTGAACAACTCTTCAACTAGTTCTTATGAGTCATTTGAACTAGTTATGTGAAGAAGATGAATACGTTTAATATGAAAGTACTCATATGGCTAACCATTGGTTAACTATTTGTGAACCAACTAAGTGTATAGTTTAGGTACGGTTACTCAAACCTAAATGAAATATATTTTATTTGTGTGTGGCAAGCTAAGTTTTGATCTAACGGTTGAAAGATATTATCTTGGTTAAATCAGGTTTTTCATCTAACAGTGAATATTGAATGATTTATTACCAAGGTAACTAAGATTGCAAACCCTGATTTGAAAATTATATAAAGGAGACATCTAGCAACTGGAAAAACTAATCCCTACACCTCATGTGTGATACTAGTTGGTTTTGCTAGAGTCGATTCTCCTTTAACCTTAGGTTTCTTTTCGAGTCCTTATAGGTTAATGACTGAAAGACTTCATTGGGATTTTGAAGCCAGACAAACTACTTCTCTTGTAGTTGAGCGATCTGATCTTTCCATTTTATTTATTACGATTTCAATTGAATAATTGACTTGAGATTATATCTCCGATAGGGAAAGATAAAAACAAATCACAAACATCTTCGTCTCATCGTTTGTGATTCCACAATATCTAGTTTCGCTACCATACGATTTAGATTATTGTGAGGTGATTGATAATTCTAGGATGTTCTTCGGGAATATAAGTCCGGGTTATCAATTGGTTCATGTTCACCTTGATTTTATCAAAAGACGGAACAAAACTCTTAGGTTTATCTTTGGGAGATAGATTTATCTATCATCATAGACTTTTTTGTGTGATACAAATTTATTTATTAAAGTCTTCGACTTTGGGTCGTAGCAACTCTTGGTTGTGGGTGAGATCAGCTAAGGGAATCAAGTGCGTAGTATCCTGCTGGGATCAGAGATGTAAGGAGCGCAACTGTACCTTGAATCAGTGTGATATTGATTAGGGTTCAACTACAGTCCAGACCGAAGTTAGTTTGTAGTAGGCTAGTGTCTGTAGCGGCTTAATACAGTGTGGTGTTCAATCTGGACTAGGTCCCTGGTTTTTTCTGCATTTTCGGTTTCCTCGTTAATAAAATTTCTGGTATCTGTGTTATTTCTATTCCGCATTATATTTTGTTATATAATTGAAATATTACAGGTTGTGCGTTAAGATCAATCAATTATAATATACAACCTTTGGTTGTTGATTTAAATTTATTGACACTTGGATATTGGTCTTTAGTACCATCCACGTTTATCTCGCTAGTATTTGATAAAGACTCGCAGATTTCCATTTGCTTGAGTAAAGATCAAATCGAGAGATTGAGATATTAACTCTTTGATATACTTTTATCTAGATTGAGTCGGACTGCCTAGTTGATTCTCTAGAAAGTATATTGGAGTTACTCCATACAGATTGTTAATCGAAATATTGGGTGAGGTTGTTAGACCCCCATTTTTTTCAATTGGTATCAGAGCAGGCAAACACGTTCAAGACCTCAAAAGTATGTGTTTGTAGCGTTCTGACTCTATGGACAAAGGTACTATCTCTGATAAACGTGTCACCAGAAATAAAGACTATGTTTCTAATAGGTCTATCAAAGATAAAGATCCGTTAATCTCGGTTATAGACGAACCTAATGTTCAAATGAAACATACCAGTACTGACATGTGTTATCCTGATGAATCTGACTCTGTTGCTCAAGAGGAAACAACTAGAGAGAGTAAACTAATTCTAAATCTTGTTAGAATTCAATCTGATAGATTCGAACAGTTGAAAAAACATGTCAATGTTCTTCTTGGTGTAGTAAAAGACTGTGGCTCCCGTGAAAAGGCTTCATTTAAGGAAAAACCTGAAGTTCGATCAACTCGTATCTTACTTGAGGCAAAAATTAAAAAGGATTCCTTAGAAATTGAACATCTCTTGAGTAAACTCTCCATTCAAGGATGTTCAAAAAGTTCCTCTATACCATATACTTCTACACAAACTGAAAGAGCTCCAGTTTCAGAAGTAACTTCAGATTCTCTTCCCACTCAAACTGATGCACAAGGGATTCACACATCAATTGGAAGAGAGAAATCACCAAACAATAATGTTAGGTCTGCAATCTCTAATCACTTCTGTGATCAGAAGGTGTGCCTCTTTTGTGAATCAAAAGGGCATAGAGTGCAAACGAGGAAACCCAATTTGAAAAACAAATCGCTTATTCAACTTCAACACACATTAGATTTGATTCTTAAAGGTGTAACTGACATTCGGATGTCTAAACCAATTGGTTTTAGTACACGTCTTGTGTTTCCCACCAGGAAATTCAGTTCAATGAGTTCCTCAAATGCACAAAAACATAATAGACCTGTTTACAAATATCGTCCAAGAAGAACTCATGTTCTCTCTCCTGTCAGAAATGGAGATAATGATAACCCTGATGAGAAACATGCACCAAGTGAAGAATGCAGATATGAGAAGATGGATGACAACCTTAAATCGATTATTGAAGGATATAAGGAAATCATCAACAGGCTGACTGCTCCGTATAGACAACACTCATCAGGTAAGAATCCTCACTATGTGTCGTATTATGATGATAGTAATTTTTATGATAATTTTTCACATCATGACAGCCTTCCTCCAAAGTACATAAGGAAGAGATTTAACAAAAAATAATATTCATTTGATGAGCTAAAAGCTCATACTTGTGCTACTTAATCACAAGGTTGAAATCTCTCACACAAAAATCCTGGTTGAGAGATATGCTCAGGTATACTTTTTGGCAATGGTATTCCAGTTTCTCATGTTATTTTCTTATCGTCTTTAGCATGAGTATCTTTGCGAAAATGCTTGCACAAGTATTTGTTTTTACTGTGATCAGTTTTGTTTTTTGTTTTGGTTAAACTTGGTGTTACTCTTGTACTCTAAAATTGCTTCTCTTATGAGACATTTTTTGGAGCCTTTTTGATTTCCTCATGTGCAAAGATTTTTCTGCAAGGTCGTGTGCAAACGACTCTTGTCATTCGTTTGGGTTGAGATTGATCTCGTACGGGCTACCCATGTGTCTGGCACGAATCAATTATGGGAACCCTAAAAACTCCTTCCCTAAGAAACCTTTAAATACTCAACCTATTGAGTTATGTAATTCAAGTACGCATACTCTAGGGTTTGGGTTATCAAGAATGTCTTCTTCTTCATCTCACTATGGTGATTTTGCAAAGGGATTTATTGAGAAAGGTTTCGGTTTCGAATCAAAAGGGATGAATAAAAGAACTCTGGTAGAAGATGGTGCATCCAATGCCTCATGCTACTATGCATACTCACATCAAGATGTAAAGACTGAGAATATGGTTTCTGATGAAGTGGTTCATGATTTTCTTAAATATTTTGAGAAAGCAAAGATGCAACTTGTTGATACTATGAAGGATCTTGATGTGATTAGAACTGAGTTGAAAAAGGTTACTACTAACCTTGGTCTCATAAAGTCACATGTTAAACGACTTCTCAATGAGGGTATATTCTCTGAAGATGCAGTTGATGATATAAATCACAAGCTCAAAGGTCTCGAAACCCGTGAAGCTGTCGAACTTGAACTTTGTTACAACTTATGATTAGTTTTCTGGAAGACATTGTTTTTGTTTTTATTTTTCTAGTAAAACTTCTTAAGAGAATTTTTATTCTTGTTTTTGTTTAAGAAGTATAACTAGGGTTTGGAATAGCCATTATTGTGAGTACACATAGCTATGTCCAACGTTTTCATCTTGCAATGTTTTTAAATTTATTTATTTAAATTCTAAAGTGATTTGGAAGATGATGTTTGCAGTATTAATCTTTATGATTTTATATATTGCAATATGTTATGGGATATGTGTGTTTGCGTCCGTGAACTATTGTTGTCCCATACGATGTCAAAAGTTATCTCTTTCATATGTCGATATGCATGTATTGATACAAGATCGATGAACTTTTGACAAACAAAAGTTAAGACTGCTATATCAATTCTTTGATGGAAGATAGGTTAAAATCTTTTGTTTACAAAGATTATGTCTATTGTATGTCATTGTGCAAATAGTGATGAAGATAGAATGGATCTTTGTATATTCCGCAGTATCGATCTGCCCTGATCCATATTTTATGTATATACTGTGCGGCTCCATAAGTCTTCTTATGTGAGCATTTCCAACTAAACAAATCATAGATTCGTTTGTGATTAATTTGGTTGTGTATTCCGATTAAATTAATCATGGGTTCTCTTCTGATTAGTTTGATTGAGAATTTTTGGATACAAAATCATTTCCTTATGGCTTTTGGTGTCCAAAGAAAAGTAAGGTCCCTCTTGTTGTTTTTTCGGGAATGACATCAAATGGGGGAGAGTTCTTTTGAACTTTCGCTTAATTTCCATATCTTTGTGGGGAGTGTGGCTGTGGAATATTTTAGGGGTTATCTTGTATCTTTATAAACTCCTCGATGAATGCATTTAGCTTCCGCTTTATGATTGCATCCAAACAAGTTGATATGTACTTTTCTTTGGTCTTGAAGCATCTCCGTGGAAATTTCATTAGGATCCCGTTTTTGTACCTTTGCCAATTTTATTGACAAAAATGAGGAGAATTAATATGTAGTTCACACTACAAATACATATGGTTTACGTGTTTTACAGAGCATTATGTAAGGGGGAGTGGTTTTCATGTTGAGATGAAAGTATTGACTAGGGGGGGGGGGTGATACATATCACCATAGTATTGTTGTCGAAGTTGTGATATAATAACTTTGATATTGTGTAATAATATTATGACACTGTATAACAATGACTGGAAGCTTTTGTTTTCTCATTGTTATGGCTGCGGATCTTCAACAACTATGATGCTGAATTGAACATCTATGTAATCATGGGAGTACTTGGAAAAGACGAAGTTTTCGAGTAATGTTGAAGCACCAAGGAGATCAAGCATGTGGACGAGAAGCTACAAAGTTTTATTTATCTTGTAATCCATATGTATTGATAGTTTAGCCACTAAAATTAACAAAGGGGCATTGCTCGGTCCAATTCGCATGCGTTGCTATCTCAAGCATGTTTGTCAAGTTTAGTTGTCAAAACTATATGTCTTGATTTCTAGACTACTTATAGCTAAGTCTCGGTTTAGGACAGTTTAGTGTAGTTGAGCTCCAAACTCCATGATGATCATCTTACGAAGACGAAGAACTACTCAAGGAACCAGTGGAACTTCATCCGACTAAAATGTATGTGGAGACTAGAACTTATCTATTACTCAAAAGTCTATCTATCTCCTACTCTTGAGACAAAGTCGTATAAGTATGATAGTTTTCATACATACACATTTGCTATTTCGAGCTGAGTTTACTCGCCCATCTTTTTCTCGAAATATGTGTTGGTAAGCTTCGCTTTAACCACTTTTCATCTTAACCCGTGACGAAAGTCATGATGACGTTTCAATCTAGAAAATATCTTTGATGACGATAGTTGTGAATAACGACTGTTATAACATTATAGAAGAATGTTTCAACGATTGAAATGTAGAGTTGAGATTACGTAACCAACTATGTATATAAGCATATATAGTGTGTTCGCACATTAATGTATAAATCCATGTGCCAGAAACCAAGTGTGTGCATATGTGTGCATAAGGTATTGGTAAAGGAGACAGGTTGGGTACGCGTACCCGTACGCGTACCAGCGGAAGTTTTCGAACCGAAACTTTCTGCCGAGTTTGTAAGTTTGCAAACTGTTAAACCAGTCACCTTAGATACACATACCTGTACGCGTACCCACAGAAGTTTTCGACCGAAAATTTCTGCTGAGTTTCTAAACTCAAATCCGGTAGCTATGGTACACGTACCCGTACGCGTACCCAAGCTGGTTATATATCTCAAATCGTAAGTTCATGAACTTAAACAATAACTCAATAAGGAATGCAATCTTTGCAAACCATGGCTATATTGTTCATGAATTAATTCAAGTGAATCAAACCGATTTTGTTTCAATTGTGTCTATTCATAAAGATTTAAGCAATTGAACAACTCTTCAACTAGTTCTTATGAGTCATTTGAACTAGTTATGTGAAGAAGATGAATACGTTTAATATGAAAGTACTCATATGGCTAACCATTGGTTAACTATTTGTGAACCAACTAAGTGTATAGTTTAGGTACGGTTACTCAAACCTAAATGAAATATATTTTATTTGTGTGTGGCAAGCTAAGTTTTGATCTAACGGTTGAAAGATATTATCTTGGTTAAATCAGGTTTTTCATCTAACAGTGAATATTGAATGATTTATTACCAAGGTAACTAAGATTTCAAACCCTGATTTGAAAATTATATAAAGGAGACATCTAGCAACTGGAAAAACTAATCCCTACACCTCATGTGTGATACTAGTTGGTTTTGCTAGAGTCGATTCTCCTTTAACCTTAGGTTTCTTTTCGAGTCCTTATAGGTTAATGACTGAAAGACTTCATTGGGATTTTGAAGCCAGACAAACTACTTCTCTTGTAGTTGAGCGATCTGATCTTTCCATTTTCTATCGTACGAGTTCAATTGAATAATTGACTTGAGATTATATCTCTGATAGGGCAAGATAAAAATAAATCACAAACATCTTCGTCTCATCGTTTGTGATTCCACAATATCTAGTTTTGCTACCATACGACTTCGGGAATATAAGTCCGGGTTATCAATTGGTTCATGTTCACCTTGATTTTATCAAAAGACGGAACAAAACTCTTAGGTTTATCTGTGGGAGATAGGTTTATCTATCATCATAGACTTTTTTGTGTGATACAGATTTATTTATTAAAGTCTTCGACTTTGGGTCGTAGCAACTCTTGGTTGTGGGTGAGATCAGCTAAGGGAATCAAGTGCGTAGTATCCTGCTGGGATCAGAGACGTAAGGAGTGCAACTGTACCTTGAATCAGTGTGATATTTATTTGGGTTCAACTACAATCCAGACCGAAGTTAGTTTGTAGTAGGCTAGTGTCTGTAGCGGCTTAATACAGTGTGGTGTTCAATCTGGACTAGGTCCCGGGGTTTCTGCATTTGCGGTTTCCTCGTTAACTAAATTTCTGGTGTTTGTGTTATTTCTATTCCGCATTATATTTCGTTATATAATTGAAATATCACAGGTTGTGCGTTAAGATCAATCAATAAGAATATGCAACCTTTGGTTGTTGATTTAAATTGATTGACACTTGGATATTGGTCTTTGGTACCATCCAAGTTTATCTCTCTAGTGTTTGATAAAGACTCGCAGATTTCCATTTGCTTGAGTAAGATCAAATCGAGAGATTAAGATATTAACTCTTTGATATACTTTTGTCTAGATTGAGTCTGACTGTCTAGTTAATTCTCTAGAAAGTATATTGGAGTTAGTACATACAGATTGCTAATCGAAATATTGGGTGAGGTTGTTAGACCCCCGCTTTTTTAAATTTGAAACCCACGGGCTAGTGTAGAATTTGTAAGAAGCTAACTACCATGCATACATACCCTATTGATTTTCTCTATCCTCCTTTTGAGATTTCAAATAAAATCATTCTTGAGAATACCAATAATATAACTCAATTGGGCTCTTACTAATGTGAGTTAGTTGATAGAGATCATATGAGCTCTGATATTACTAATCGGATTAACATTTATTACTTGCACTTCAACCAATCACACTTATCTAGTTTATGCAATACGATTGCCTTTTCTTTTGTTGTGCGTCTTGCTAAAATACTTAAGCTTTTTGATCTAAGCCTGGCCTCTTCTAAGATGAGATAAAAAAATTATTGATTAGTAATCCCTCATTTACCTTGAAAATATTCGTGTCATTGCTAATTTGTTATTGTCGGAATATCGCCGCTTCAAGGGTGACATAAAATGTTGCCATATTTTGCTTGATGCATAACTTCCACTGCCCTTAAAGAAACTCTAAGTTCACATTCAATTAATTAAAAAATCGTATAGAAATACATACATCCTACGAAAATTCCACAAGTCCCCTCTCCCTCTCTCCAGTTTCAAGCATACAAACCTGATTAACAAATAGATGACTTCAGGTATTGAAGTCAAGGGTAAAAGTTATTTATAAACCGTAGATTTGTAGAAACTGCCTAATATTGAAGTAAAGGCATATGGATCGTGATCAGTGGATTTGTTTATTTTACCTTGGAACCCATTGTATCTAGCAGCGATCTTTCATACAATGAATGATCTAAAAGGCCAACAATAATGTTACCCCTTGGAATTCTTTCATCATCGTTGTCAATCCCAGTTATAGATATATCTCCTGATTTCACCAAAAATATCAAGTCTTTTGGAGAATTTTTAGTATTCCGAGCGAAATGAAGAGGGTACCAAGTATATCATAATCTTTTCTCTATCAATTTATTCAAGAGACACCTTGTGTAATCTAATATAAACAAGAACTTTCAAGGAGACTACAAGAATAAGATGTATACTTGTATACAACGTAAGTTCGAAATCGAACCAAACTATGGGATCAAACCAAATATTTGATTAACATACAAGTGTATATACTTTAATTATAAAGACAAAGAAATATAACGCGTAAGTAAAGTAAATCACATAACACACAAGATTTTGTTAACAAAGAAACTGCAAGGCGGAAAAACCCCGTGACCTAGTCCGGCTTTGAATACTCTCAAAATTGCAATACTAGAGATACATAAATATACTTCATATGTTATGTTTTCAATTTAAGTAGAAATGAAACAAGTCAAGTCTGTGTTACTAACCTCAAAAGGAAGGATGATGTGTTTATTAATGCCGATAAGTCTTCGGGTTCTTCAGATCAACACGAGCGAGTCTCAACGTTTTTGTTGTTCCTAGTATAACCTAATGAAGTTGACTCTAGTAATCTAAAATAACTTCGAGCTCAGAAGCTAAATATGACAATTAAACTTGAAATACCAACACTTGGTGGGTTAAACCGAGCAATTCTCTAACATAAAAGAACCATCAACTGTAAGGTTTCTCAGTTAGGAGTAAAAATATGAATATTTTTAATTAGTTTATTATTTTAATTTTTTTTATGGGTCTATACCGTCTTATCTTCTGCATTAAATGATTTATAAATGACTTAACAATAGTCTGATTCCTGAGTCTGAGAAAGTTGGTGATCAACACCGTCCATTAAAAAAATAATCTACAACACAACTATAAGCTTCTATTGAGAAGCATATCACACTCCAGTAGGTAATTCGCCGCACATATAATAATTAATACATATAAGGGTACATAGTCAATTATCACATATTGTTATCCCTTTTATCTTACTTTAAACTAAAGATTTAAATGATTCTACGTCAACACTCTTTTAACATTTATGTGAGTAAGAATGCACATTGATTCGTTTATACTACAATGTATGTAGTCATACTTACTTTTTTTTAGATGAGGATTTCAAGTCCAAACTACTGATAAGCAGTCGCCCGTAACAATGGTTTAATAACTCAAAATTTAAACCACCACATCAGTTTACAAAGTTCACGAATAGCGAAGAACATTTGATTTTTACATAAGATATGCTACCATTTATTGTACATCTCTATCTTAATACTTGGATTCTTGGTGACATACTTCAAGATGCCTAAAACACCACAACAAATTCAAAAGGGATAACAATTAGCTTGCACTCTGAAATACTGAAAATTGTTAACTTATGTGTGAAACCGAGCACGGAAAACCAGTAAAAGATATGTTATACTGACCCTTCAAGTCTTGCCATGAAACGGAAAGAAGGTAAATCTAGAAATTAAGATGCAGTAATATGAGGGCATATATACATCTCCACCGCCAATATAACTCACCAGACATTATGTTGTACTTGGGTTAAACTAAAAACATAACAACTTTAAAAACCAACCGATTAAGAAAAAAAAAGGATTGCAAACAAAATAAAATGTTCACGTTTCACCATACTCTTAATACTTGTTCCTGCTTCATTTATTACAGTTGATTCAACTAAAAATTCCAAAGCCTTTAAAAATGTAACCCCAAAAAATTAAACTCACAATTATAATTGGTTTACTTGCTTATGATCTATAAAGTACCTTGTTGTTGTTGTGGTTGTACCGGTTTAGTCTCCAGCGCGATCAATGAGCATCCATTGCAACTGCGGGTAGCATCTTCAGCAATATTGGTATCTTTAAACTTATTATCAAAAATAAAATAAATCCAGTCAACTAAATCGCGATGTGAAGTTAGTGGAACCTTTAAATCGATTCAACAATGGGTTCATACTACAATGATAAGAAGTTTAAAAAGTACTAACTGAGAATCCATAAATGTCAAGAAGAATCGAAACATGAATGTTAGCGGTAGTACTGGAAGTATTAGTACGACTGACGGTATCGTAATCATCATCCTCAACAAATTACCATCAATACTTAAAGCCGGTGATAGTTGTCCCAACAGTGTGTAAGTACAAAATGAATCAATAGTGATGCATGGGAGATGCGTGTCATAAGCGTAACAAATTAAACAAATTTATTTTCACAATTAACTGGTAATATAATTGAAGCAAGCATCGTTCATACAAGGAGAACGGAATTTTTAATTTTCAAATGTCACATGAAGTTTTTTTTATAGGTTGTATATAAAACAAGCAAAGATGTAATGAAGGTTGAGAATTATGATCGAGGGATCCTTCTCCGTTATTAAATAATCATTAAATAAGTATATTCAACTATTCGCCGTTAATGGAAAATTATCACCAACTGTAGGATAAAAACTAGATTAGTCTTATCCCCGAAATTTCTTTTAGAACTGGATACATAATTTCTCGCCTACCAGATTCTATTTGTCTAGACCACCTAGAAGTAGATCACTCTAGATGCAACCTAGTCAAATGCTTTAAGGTCTATGAATTTAGGTTAATCTTAGAAGTTAAATTTTATATCAAGGTCCACTTACTAGTGTTGTCTTTTAGAATCCCTTTGAAAGGTTTCACGATTTCTACTTGTTTATAGGTTGTTCGACTATTACGCTTATCTCACAACTTTCCACTAGCAACATGTCAATCAACTAATCAATTCATTATGTATCCTGAATAATCAATCAATCAATCATAAATAATAATAATGATAAAGACAATCGATAACACGTGAAAAACTCAAAATAAAATCATATACTCATTTAACTTGATGTTTAGAACACTGAATTCATCCTCAATTGCTTAAGAGTTATCTACTCATGGATCTAGTGAAACCCATGATATACATAGAAGATAATCAAATAGAAATAGATAATATGATGAAAGGGATCCAAAGACCTATATTTCGCTCCTTGTCTTTTTTTCTCCTTTTAGATTCTTGATAAAACATGTATCGGAACCTCTTAGAAGTCTCCTTAGATACCCTAACTATCCTAGGGTTTGGGCCACTTCACAACCAAGTTTTCTACCTTTAGAAGGTATTTTCGCAAGTTTTTATAGTGTGAGATCGCTCCTAGTAGATATCACAGTAAAGATCCTTAAACTGTTTTTCCCATAACTTCCCACACAAACTCAGAATTACCTCATTCTTTTTGCGTAGCCTTCATCTCTTCATTCTCTACAGTGTATAGATTAATAATTTCAATTTGGTCGAATTCCTTCTTGTTCTTAGTCCATATTCACTTCCATATCGGTTGCAGCACTCTATTCTCTCAGACAAATAGAGTTGAAATGACGAGGGTACTAAGTACACCACAATATAATCGATATCCACCTATGCAAGACACGCCTTGTGTGATCTAATATATTCAAATTTTAAAAAAGTTAATTCGAATTTTGATATCTTTTCAGATAATTTTAATGATCAGCGGAGACACTAAAATATACACCATCATATCTAGTGTAATGATTTATTTAAGTTACAATATGATTCTGATTCAATAGTTCAATCACCTTTATTTAACTTATTTATTGTACTTGAAAGTGTATTCCAATATACACAAATATATATGATAAATAACGACAATACCATAATTAAACAGAAATCCTCGGTATCAGTCAACATTGGTTGTTTTAGTGATACCACCATATCGTATTTGTATATGTGAGGACCGATAGATTTATGATACGACAAACCATGTGTCCCGAACTTCTTATAATGTACACTAACGAACTTTATTTATAGGATCAAGGTACATACCTCCTTGATCCTATACATCTAGAGTAAAAATTAAGCTACACCAAGTATCTAGAGCATTCTCAGTAATGAGTTCGACTTAGACCTTTACAAGACAAGCTACGGGATTGTAAGAGACATATGAAATATGGTACCCACATGATTTGATCCTCAACTGGTTGATATTATGTATCTCATTGAAAATCTTGTTTTTTCTTTGATATGTTGAGTAAATATCTGTCATATTATCGATGTTCTTTTTTTAATATTGGTGATTGCATGTCTTGTATGTCTTTGATATTTAAAGGATCTACTTCAGTTGTATTTCTTGTGACCATAAATCGAAAGAAATTTCTACTTTGTTTCCTAAAATCCCCACTTGGATGAATTGACCTTCATGTCATATTTCATCAGAAATGTGAATGTGTTAGCTAAATCTTTTAGATGATTAGCTATGTGACCATATAATAACACTCCATGATGCTTCTAAGGTTTTTGAGTATCTTATTCACCAGTATTTGGTATGTGAAACCTACATTTCTAAGGACAAAAGGCATAACATTGAAGCAGTATAACCCTCAGTTAGTATTAATAGTTATCATTTCTTTATTAGTCAGATTCATAGGGATTTGGTTAAAACCTGAGCATCCTTATATAAGAGACATAAGTTGATCTCCTGTTGTCACATTTACCATCATATGAATGTCAGATAAAAAATAAATGTCTTTAGGACATGCTTTATGAAGTCAATAAAATTACCTCTCACCCTTTTTTTTTTAATTGTACTCTACATTATTTGATGTCTAGTCAGGATAGTGACATTCTCTTACCATATTAGCTTCTAGCATGGGATCTATGTCAGCATCTACAACATCATATAAGGTGCTAAAATGTTCTTCGTAAAAGGGAAAACCTATCTACTCGAAAATAAGCTATACATTTTCGTTATAATGTTGCTTGTAAACCGGTTTTCAAGATTAGTTATGCCCATGGATTTCAACAAGGCAACTATGGTAGGTTGAGGTTTGGTCAAGTTACATCAAGTTTGTGGTAGGCGGACTGATCGATCAAGTTTTAGGCATAGGGTTGGAATTAAGTTTGCAGTGCAAGACAGTTGGTTGGTGCTTAATTAGAAGTAGAAATTACTATTTAATCCAGTTTTTCATGACCCAGTTAATGGCTAGTCCACCCGTGAAAAACATTTACTCGCTAGTCCAAAAACTTTGTGGAGATTATAAAGTGTGTTTTCTAAGTGCCTAAAACACCCTTCCAGATCTAATTAGTATCAACACATGTAAATGTTACTGGTAGTATGTTACTACATACTAGTAGTATCAATATGGTGATACTACATATATTAATATGTACTATACTAGTAGTGACAAAATATGTTACTAGTAAATTAGGTAACTACTTTACTATGCTAGTAGTAACATATGTACTAGTAGTAACTAGTAGTATACTGGTACTATACTAGTAATATATGTTACTAGTATTAATATGTAGTAGTAACATAATATATGTAGTAACATACGTAGTATTATATGTTAGGATTAGTAGAGTAATTTTAGTCTTTTCAAAACTTTTTTGGACCGAGCAAATATGTTTTCTCGCTGGACTAGCCATTGACCCGGATTGGGTTTAGTGGACTAAGAAGCAAAGTTCTCTAATTAGAACATGAGTGAACCGCGCCTTGGCAAACCTTCCTACACCCTATTTTCGTATGTCGCTGTATCTTTACAGCTTTGCTGGGGACATTGAGCATTAACCTTTTAACCTAACTTTTTTTTTTGGGTAGATCGGAAGTAGCTTTTAGATAGTTTATCTCTTAGTCAGTCATGCCAACGTGGTTGCAACATAATTAGACAACGGTGATCTAGCAAGAGATTATTAGGAACGATTTTTTGGAGACCAGCCTTTTTTTGAGGGGACCATTGTTTTATAAGGCCATCTACCCTATACTTATAAGGGATGTCCTAAAGTGTAGACATTACTAATTTCCCCCTAATCCTAATTGAGATTATAACTAAACTAATAACTACCAAAATATAAAAAAACCTAATCTAATCTATTAACAAAAACCAAAATTAGACTACCCTACCGCCGCACAAAGAAATAAAAAAAAAATCTTCTTCTTCTTCTTCCTTTCAACATCGTCTTCATCGATTAATCGTCGATTCATAAAATTTTCATCGTCGATTAATCAATCAACTATAAGAATGGTTCTTCGAAAGAAAACCAACCGACTTCAAGGAGAAGGTCCTCGATTGGGACATCTAGCAAATCAGCCAAGTGATTTTGAGATTCATAAAGAAGTGGAACAACCAAGTGAAGCCATAATCCAGTATAATACTCGCTTGAAGAAGCATGATTCTGCCATGTAACCGATTCGCAGGTATTTTTCAACAAACCCATTACTTTTAATTTGATTTTGATTAGTTTAATTGAATAGAAATCATTAAAATAGGGTTCAAATGGAAGTTACAGTGCATTGTTCGGTTAGGACGAATTTCTAAAAAACCCTAGTTTGTTAACCGAACTTCCTGAAAGGAAGAACACAAGAACAGTTCGGTTCTATAGGATTCAAAACTAGGTCACCGAACTACCAGTTCGGTTAGTTTGCAAAGAAGCCTAAAACTTTTCTCTAACCGAACTTAACCTATTTTACAACAATTTGTTTTTCCACATGCAACCGAACTGTGTTATTTTGCCCGCTATTTTGAGTTTTTATGTAATCGAATTGAGCTATCTTGTTCGATTGGTTCGCATAAAATTCTAAAACTATTTAGTAACCGAACTTTACAAAAAAATTAAATAAAAAAATTCAATGTACCCGAACTATGCTATTTAGCCCAATATGTTGAGTTTCAATTTAACCGAACTTGTCCAACTATGTTGAGTTGCATACATGTGGAGTTCGGTTGGTTCGCTTAAATGGATTATTCCATGTTCATACTTATCTATCATATGGAGACAAGGGAGTCCCATAAACTTCATCATGTTGCAAACACACACCTCGTCCGGCTTGGTTCCCCATATGTCGATCAAATTCACCTCAACCATTAACCTCTTAATGCAAGCATGTGAAACATTATAGTGGAGTCCCTTGAAAAACCGAAGGTCCGCCTTTTCTTGATGTTACCACTTTTGTCTACAATATTTTTGTACTCCATGATGCGGTTTTTTTGGAACTTCTCTTTAATTCTCTCAATATCGCGGTTGAAGTAACTCTCCATTGCGTTAAACACAACCACAAAATTATCGACACATCCAAAGAGATTTTTCTTCAACGAGTGGTGAGCCGATTCTACCAAACTTGTCGCTTGATTCTCAAAGTGTTTATAGTTGTTGGTTAAAGCATAAACGAAGAGCTCTTTGTGCGGTTCCAACCATTGCTCCACCACATACGTTATTATATCCTACGGATATTCGGGGCTAGACCAATGTTCTCTGAATTCGGCAATATTTAGATAATACTCTTCTTCGGTGAGAGACCAAGTCAATGCCTCCCATTCCCCGGAGAAGGAAACCCATTTAGCGTGATTTATGGTGTATTGTTTATTGAATGCCTCTTTTGCATCCGCTTGTTCATCTTCCGGTAGCTTACTAATCTCTTCCAATCCTTTCCTCTTAGGTGGACAAAGTTGAGGCTTGCACCTATTCATCACATTGCACCATATATGAAATGTACAAAGCATATTATGTGCCAATGGGAAGACTTTCTCTATTGCGTTCATCAATGATACTTCATTGTCCGTCACGATAACCCCAGGGATATCATCATCTCGGTAGATCGCCTTCACTTGTTGTAGCGCCCAAGTGTAACTTGGTTCTTTCTCGTCCTTTAGAAAACAAAAAGCAACGGTAAACGGTGACTTCGTCGACGTACGACCAACAATGTTCAACAAAGGCATCTCGTATTTGCTTGTCTTGTAAGTGCAATCCATTATAAGACTTCATGGAAGGATTGAGACAATTGAACACTCTTCGGATGAGCAATGAAGAGATGAGTTATTTCTTCTTCTGTACCAACCTTCTTTTGAACCGCGTAGCCTTTCTCTTGAGCCAAAAAAAACAATTTTTGCATTACTTGTCTATTCTTCCATTCATTCCTTTTAATTGTCTCAATTGCATTGTACATGGTGGACAAAGATGATACATTATCCGGGTTATCTTCATTTAATAAGCGAAGCATAACGGTATGTGGAATACTCATTTTCCTATACTTAGCAATTTGTTCCATTTCTTGAGGAGTGAGCCTTGCGGCCATTGCATGTCCTTCAAGATCTTCCGGACGAGGGTGGCTATGACGACCTACCACCTTATCCATAGCTAGAAACCATTTCTTAGTTAATTTGCTCTTGCTAAATACTGGCTTGAACGGGCATTTAATTTTCTTTGAGAATGTTGTGTTCTTCCTCGTCGTCTTTCCTTTATACTCATAACCCTTCCTCTTGTGACTAACATCGGGATCTCCACTTCTCTCACAAACCATTTCAAAACGAGTTTGGCTTTTTTTTCCATTCAAAACTAAGACACACTTGACTCTCTTAGCATGTTCTCTAGCCCAATTCTTTGCATCAATAGGTAAGTCAAATACCAATTCATTAGCATAGTGATGAGATGTATCTTCGACCAACATATCAACCGGAGAAGGTTGATCATCCATTGGTATAGGTGTCATTCCATCTACAAGAAATGTAACAACATCAATTGGAATTACATTAGAGTTCGGTTACTTGTAAATTTTATCGAAGTTGACATGTAACCGAACAAATAACAAATAAAAAGTTCGGTTACTTCCTATTTTATCTAGGTAACCAAATAGAACCCTGAAACTTCAAAAAAAAATTGTTTGTTAAGTTCAGTTGTTTATGCTGTTGTTTCGAGTTTGCGAAACAACCGAACTTAGTACACTTAGTATACTCTTATATTATCTAAAGTTCGGTTAGCTAGTTCGTAAACATGCAGCTTGCGAAACAAACGAACTTTGTACACTAAGTTAACTCTTATTTGTACGTAAGTTCGGTTAGTTATTGGTTAATTGGTTGCGAACTAACCGAACTTTGTACACTAAGTTAGATCTAATTTTTACGTAAAGTTCGGTTTGTTAATTTGTTACGAACCAACCGAACATAACGCTGGTAATCCTAGAAACTTCCATTAATAGAAAGTTCGGTAACCTGCGTGTTTGGACCAAGTAACCGGACTGCACTTTCAGATGAGTTCGATTACCTGTTCTTCACACGACGGAACCGAACTACACCTTCAGAAGAGTTCGGTTACATATTCTTCACATAAGGTAACCGAACCGTCCCAAATCCACTTGAAAAATTTACATTTTTAGGAAAGTTTTGACCAATTCAACATACAATATCTAAGTTTGGAGCATACCTGAACATCCAAATACTCTTTCTCCGGTTGTGGTTGATAAAATCCATCATATTCATCTTGAGATTGAGTTTGGGGAAGAATATAATCATCATTTAATAAATAACTCATATCCGGATCACTGTGAAGATTAACAAATACTCTAGGAGAGGATGGAGATGAAGAATCAAATGAGTTTTCATCACTTGAATACCCAAACTTAGTGAATTGGAAAAAAAATTTATTTTCCATATTTTTCTCCTTCATCTTCTCTAACTTTACTCTCTCAATAACTCTACTCATCTAATAAAAAAACCCATCTTTTAATTTAATCTCACTAATTATTTTTAACTAAGTCATTTCACTAATCATAACCTAAACTTAATTATGAGGGTAGTTTAGGTATTAATATAAATATCTAAATATGGGGTAACCTAGATTTATTTTTTATGTCTTTACCCAAAATAAAATCATGGTCCAAAAAAGAACGGTGGTACCCAAAAAAATCGTTCATTATTAGACAACCGTGGAACAGAGATGGGATGGCCCAATAAAAAGAGCTCATTCATGTTCATCAGCCCCACATGCATCGGAGTATTGCACACATTACAAGTCACCAAAACCTTACTCTAGGTCAACTACAAACAGAATCCCAAACAGATAGCACATGTGCCGCGCATTAATAAGATTGATGTTTAAATACTTGGACAGTGCTGTTTTGATAACATGAAACCCCAGCCCTATTAACCATATGCAATCTTAAATGCTTCAAAAAAATAAAACAAAAAATGCAATCTTAAAGACCATATGCGCTTCGGTTGTCTTAATGGGGGTCTAAAATGGTCCAAAGCCATTAATTTGCAACAATTGAGGTCATAAATATGAGAATTCATTCACACTGATAATAGTTGCAATAAAAACAAACATTCATACTAAAACAGCAAATAATTAGTGCTTTACTTTTTAAGATATATGTACTGGCTGGCCATGATCTCTTTTTCTGCTTCAGTTTCTAAACAGTACAAAAGTAAATATTCAGCTGAGCTCAATCGACTTGATCAACTTGTTACTGAAATCCCATAATTGTTTTGCCAATATTTCATTTCTAGCATACTTGCTTGGTTTCATCTCATTGCAGTCGAGGTAGTACTTCCCCGTAACGTCCTTCATACTTGGGTGAAGCGCAGCGTAGCATGTTGTTGCAGCTCCCTACGTAAAAAAACAACCAACAAATTCTTACAACTGAAGCTGAGCGTACAACTAATGAGTTTTACAGCAAACACTTGACCGAGAGATGCTTACTTGTGGTACATTCTTCCAGAGAAGGAATGTCAATAACTTCAAAGACCCTGCAAGACAAAGAGAATGAACCTTTATTGTGCTTTTCAAACGAATTTAATATCCTGTTTTACGAATTAGAGTGTACATACGGATCACAAAGCCAGAATACTGGAACAAATTCGTCATAATCAGTCCCGGGTGGACAGAGTTCACAGTGATGTTTGCACCCTCCTCCTGGTTTTAGATTGTAAAATGTTTAGCAAAAGTAAACAAATGCGACATTAACAAGACAGAAGAAAACTACTGATTACTACGTACCTGCAAACGACGAGATAGTTCATTGGCGTGTAGTAGGTTTGCCAACTTAGATTGCCCATACGCTTTTTTGTCAGAGTATCTAATTTGAAATTGGAATTGGAGGATTAGAACACAAGAGAAATACTAATCAATTAAGGATTTTGTCGAAACAACAGGGAGGGAACTCCATATTCTTCGTCTAGCATACGTACTCTTTCTTGTCATTAAGTTTATCAAATCTTATTCCCCCGTCATAAGTGTGAACATGAGCAATTGATGATAAGTTCACTATCCTCCCCTGGATCCCGGTACTGCTTGCAGTATTCCTCATGTTCCCGAGAAGAAGATTTGTGAGATGAAAATGGCCTAAAACATAAGAAGAACAAATTAGCTAGCTACTTTTAGTGCATATATATAATCATAAACCTTATGCATCCAGTTAAAAATCTATCAACTCTATATACCAAGATGGTTTGTCGCGAACTGGATCTCAATCCCATCCTCAGAAAGTTGGTAAGGGCAGAACATAATGCCAGCATTGTTTCTAGAAAATTAAGCCAAACAGCTTTTGGTTAAAACGATTTTGGAGGAGAAGAATGAATAAGCAGGGGATTTCAGGATAAGAGATATTACATCAAGATATTAAGAGGGACATCTAGAGCATTGAAGTTTTTAACAAATTCGTTGACAGACTTAATCGAGCAAAGATCAAGTTTCAATACGTCGATACGAGCACTTCCATTGTCTTTAAGAATAGTCTCTTTTGCTTCATTCGCGGCTTTCGAATTTCTTGCACCGATTACAACATGAACCCCTCGAAGTGCCAAGACTCTACTCGTCTCTAAACCGATCCCACTTGCTCCTCCTATTACCATACTAAAAAATATATGAGGAAAATAAAACAAAAAACAGACACAACCTTGGATTCCACTAAAACCGATATGAGAATTAAGATATATATATATATATATACGCAATTCAAGAATCATGAAGTAATCCAAAAATTATACTCCATAACAGTTGCAAAGCAATGGCGATTAAAAGAATGTTCATCAAAACCGTAACAACAATAACAAGCATGGAAACTGAAAAGAGAAGATTAGAACAAACCAGTGACGATGGCAGTTAGGTTATTTGCATTGATCCCGTCTGTAACTTGGTCAGCTGTTGAAGCAGAACCAAACCCACTTGGTCCTGTTTTGCCTGTTATCAGTGCAAGGATACTCATCATCTTCCTATTCAATGAATTCTGTCGTCTCCTAGAGAGCGTGAGAGAGAAACAAGATACTGGTACTAGTACTACTAGAATTGTGAAAATGAGAGAAGATTTATGGGTGGGGTGTTGGAGAGATTTAGTTAGTAGTCGGGTTTTACAAGGAATTAAATGCTGTAGGTGACAAGAATCAATTGCTTCACCAATAATCAACCCATGAAATGGTGGGATGTTACCATGCATTCAGTATTTATTACCGTCTTTTTATTTGTCAGGCTTTGTCACTAGTCAACTTCAGTCAAGATGACTCAACACAGTGTTACTGTATTGGAGTAGTATTTTGATTTGATTTGATCACTATAATAATGAGCAAGAGAATATGCAGTTGACGATAACTCATATACTACCAACGAAAACAAGAATTTTTATGAGTCGTGGCCCATGACCACCATTTCAAGCAATCTTTATGGTACAAGCTATGTCTATTTTTGATCGATTTGAGTGATAGCTAACTTAATCTTTTTTTGGTTGTCCTATGCAGTATAGTCACCAATTTTTATCGCATTAATGGCGGTGGACTGTCAGCTCTCTGGGCCTCGTAGTCTTTTTAAGAGCAAGCTTTCATCCTCCACGCCACCTAAGCATTTGGAATCGTGGATGGAAATGCAAATGTAGTGGTGGAATAGTGAAAACGATATTAAGAATAACGTTTTTTTCTCAACCGTTAGATTTCAACAACTCATCCTAAATTTACGGACAAAAAAAAACGCTATTCTTATTGGCGTTCAGATGGATTCCACGAACCCTTCCACGAAACGGTGGAACCTTGCTTGGATTTTCTGTGGAACACCCCAACTTGGAAGCCATTAGACTTGACATTCCATGGTTTTTCCACACTTAGAATAGGTTGGATTCCACCATAAGACTTGCTCTAAAAGAAGTGGAAACCAAACAACATTTGAAGATGGGATTGGAATCTCTCTATAGTAGTCAATAATGTCCGTATCGACAGATATATCGGTATCAGCACTTGAGCGATACGAAAATAAGAATATCACGATACAAAGTACCCAATGATATCGGCCGATATACACGGATACGAGTCAACCGAAATTCCCGATATGAGAATATTTTGGGCATTTAAGGTGAAGAATGGAGTAGTATAGGTCTTTCGGGGGAAGGGAACGATGAATCCCTATACCTCGGCATAATTTTAGTTGTTGAATTTACTCTTCTGTTTCTCGTCTGAATTTCGTATGGCGACTCTTGTATTCCAAATGAATACTTGTTTTCTTCTTTTATTTTCTTAAAATTGATGATATTTATTATATCTTAACATAAAATGTGTGAAAAATATATGTTATAAAAATTATAGGCATAAAATTTAGATACAAAGTTGTACCAGCGTATCACTCCCGGCCGAGATAAACCGGTATCTGATATTAACTACATTGACGAACCCGTCCTCCGGTATATAGAGATATTTGAGTTCATAAATGCTAAGGCTACAAGGACGTTTACTAGGGGGAGCTCTACGTGGTTCGCCTTGACATTTCTGTTAATAGTACTAGAAAAAGAAAGAAGATCAGCAGTAAAGGGAATTCTGGTTAGCCGTTAGATCCATGTGATCCATTATTATTGTTGTTTGTTAGTTATACTCAATTTCCCATACAGTCGAACTTAGGTGAGTTACAGAATGAAAAGAAGAAACTAGAAAGTGTACCTACCACCAAAATGGAAGAGAGCCAACTGTTACCAAACAGTTCTTCACTTAGCCTGACGGCATTGAAGTTATTCGGTGAATTGGGACAAATTCTCTTGGTGAGTCAGAGAAGAAAGAAATCGAGCCACCCTAATTAGTATTATTCACTGATAAAATTATAAATTCTAACCCCCCACTGAATGAACTATACTGTTACCTAATGCTAATATTATTTCGGGTGAAGATGTAGACATCAGGTGGACCGACAGCAACATAAAAGCGCATGAACAAAATATTAGTGGGAATGTTATTACTAATCAATTGATTAGATGTCTACATCGGGTGAAGATGTAGACATCCCTTTACGTTCTAGTTAAATCAAAAAGAAAAAGAAAAACACGAAATCTCCTGTTATGAAAAAATATTGACCATTGCTAATCAATTGATTTGACATTTTGGGAAAATATAAGAAATTGATCGGTGTTCTCCATTAAATTTAAAACTCAGTGTCCTCAATTAATACTGATGAACGGGGCGCGAAGATGCTTTGTATGCGTGGGGCTTTTGCATCAAAATTTTTATACGACTAAGGGTATGATTCGTGTCGCAACCGAACAAGTTTTGATTAAATGTCCATAAAATATCTATGAGTTTTTTTTTTGTTTTTTCCGAAGGAAAGATGGGTTTAACAAACCCATAATTTATTAAATTACCCATTAAAATTGAGGTTTGAAGGATACAGTGGTGAAAAATTATCGTTCCACCGATTGGAATCATGATAACATGATAATTCGAGTACATCATAATGATACAACATAAAAAATAAAAAATATAATGTATCCCAATTTCGAAGTACAAGAATTGTACAGAATATTTAATCAAAGAGATAGATGATGTAATCCAAATAATGGTCTTTTCGTTAAACTGCAACCATTTAAAAACTTCTTCTTCATTAAGATACAATCCTTCATAAAAGTAATAATCTACTCCAAATATCATCATAATTACGACCCATTCCAGTAGTCATTGATCAACTTTGTAAGAATCTTGATCATCGTCATGCCAGATTGGTCATCTCCGAAAATATACTTGAATATATCATCAGACTCCATAAGAAAATCCAAAGGGCAATAGTAAATCGCCGCAATAGCGAATTGAAACATCATATGACAAAGAATTGTCATAGAAATACAATTTATTGAAAACATAAAGGATTACAGAAAACCAGAACCTAATTTCACAAAAAGATGCGATTTTATTTATTGAAACAAGATCTACTTAATAATACTATATGGATTTGCTCGGAAGATATGAAATCCATATCTAAATCCGAGTAAAAATCTAGATTTAGGGTGATGAAGATGGAGAAAAAATAGTAGTATTTTTAGATAAAACGATTTTGACGGAGAGAAGAGAGAAGCGCTCTGACTATTTCTATTAATTTTTCTTCTTATAAACTGTGTGCCTTATATTGAAACAAACTACTAATATTGGGTCATGGTTAAGTTTACTAGTAAGTGACCTGATACACGTTTATACATTTTTGTGGCCTGGCTGCCTTACCATACATGTCATAATTTAAGGAAACCTTGATATACCGCCTCCACACTTTTCCACCTCCACCAAACAATGTTGGTTAAGAGGTAAATGTAGAGACACATTGTTATGATCTTGAGGGATCTGAGATAATAATAGAGATAATATGGGCAAGTATAAGTGACCTCAGTACCACTGTACTGCCTCTTCTTTCTATTTTCATGATTTTGATTTGAATGCGGGTACAGGTAATAAAGGAGACAAAGACCTAACAACACACCCTAACACATCACAGACCTACACGTGGTTATAATCTCCACGGTACAACTGACTTTCTAACCAAAACGTAAAACGGAATTAACCGAGACTAATTACTGCCAATAACGGCTAGTAAATTCTGAAAGATAAATACACCCTCTCAGAAGTTATGCGCACCACATGACTATGACAATACTTCCCCATTCAACATATCCTTGTCCTCAAGGATGATACTTTGGAAAGTGTGCTCGAACATGATTCAAATCTTCACATGTAGCATCAGCTGGAGTGGTGTGTGACCACTGAATCAAAAGTTCTTGGACTTCTTGCCCCTGACGAAAAATTTGCCTTGAATCTAAGGTGGCACTGGATTGAGAACAATCTCTCATTCTATGTCCACCAATGGTAAGGGAGGCATTGTGGTATGAGAAGCTCCTAGCTTCTTCTTGAGTTGTGACACATGAAAAACTGGGTGTATCTTGGAGCTTGGAGGCAGTTCCAATTTGTAAGCAACGTGACCAATTCTCTGTAAGACTGGAAATGGGCTATAATACCTAGCAGACAACTTAAAATTCTTGCGCAAAGCTATAGTAGTCTGTCTATATGGCTGAAGCTTCAAATAAACTAAGTCTCCCACAACAAATGACCTATCTGTTCTTTTCTTGTCAGCAAACCACTTCATTCTTGCTTGGCTCTTCTGCAAAGTATCTTTCAGGATTTCTAGTACAACATCTCTTCTTTTCAAATATTCCTCCACTGAAGCTATAGAAGTTGTTGCTAAGGTTGGAAAAGCTAAGTGAGGTGGTAAGCATTTCTCATGTTCAGATGGGTACCCAATTGAGCCAATGAAATCCAATTGAACCAATTATTTGGTTTATGACTTGTCATGCATCTCAGATAGCTTTCCAAACATGTATTCACCCTCTCAGATTGACCATCAGACTGAGGGTGGTAAGCATTTCTCATGTTCAGATGGGTACCCAAAGTTCTGAATAATTCTTGTCAAAAATTGTTGGTGAAGACTTTGTCCCTGTCAGAGACAATTGAAGTTGGTAAGCCATGCAACTTAAAGATATTGTTCAAGAACTCCTGAGCCACTGTAATTGCTGTGTATGGGTGAGTAAGCCCTATAAAATGGTTATATTTAGTAAGTCTGTCTACTACCACCATGATCACATTTTTGTTGTTTGATTTGGGAAGACCTTCAATGAAATCCATCGTAATATGGTTCCAGGCTTGATCTGGAATGGGAAGAGGCTGTAAAAGACCAGGAGGAGAAGTATGCTCCAATTTGCTTCTTTGACAAGTGTCACATTAGCTGACCAAGAGCAAATTATCTTGTTTGAGACCCTTCCAGTAGAAATAATTCTTAGCTCTAATATAACTTCCTTGAATACCTGAATGACCACCAACGACAGAGGAATGAATTGAATGTAAGATGTGTTGCCTTAAATTAGTTGTAGTACCCACATAGATTCTGCCTTTAAACCTAAGAATGCACTCCCTGCAGGTGTAGTGATGAATTGCAGCAGCATTCACTAATAATTGTGGAATGAGTTTAGATGCTTCAACATTATTGGTGTAGATTTTAATGATGTCTTGAGTCCATGTTGGTGTAGACAGAGCTAAGGCATTGCAGGATGATGTAGAAGCATCAACAGGGAGTCTGGAGAGAGCATCTGCAGCTTTATTTTCTAATCCCATCTTGTAATTAATGGTGTAATCAAAGCCCAAAAGCTTAATTAGCCATTTTTGTTGCAATAGGGTAGTAATTTTCTGCTCCATGAAATATCTGATACTGTTGATCAGTATTAATGATGAAATGGTTGCCAGTGAGATCGTGTCTCCATTTAGTGACGCATTGACTACAGCTAAGAGTTCTTTCTCATAAGTAGACAATCCCAAAGCTTTAGGCCCAAGTGGCTTGCTGTAGTAGGCAATAGCTCTTCCTTCTTGCATAAGTACAGCCACAAGTCCTCTAGGACAAGCATCACTCTCCACCAAAAATTTCTTTGAGAAATCTGGAAGAGCTAGCACAGGAGTAGTACACATAGCATTCGTAAGTGTAAAGAAGGCTTCCTCTGATAATGATGAACATAAGAATGAGTTTTTCTTCAACAAATCTGTAAGAGGTTTACTGATAGTACCATACCCCTTAACAAATTTCCTGTAGTAGCCTGTGATCCCCAAGAACCCTCTAAGCTGTTTAATAGTTGTAGGAACAAAGATTGCATACAAGCAATCTTTTCAAGGTCAGCAACTACCCCATTAGCTGTGATAATATGTCCTAAGTACTCAAGTGAAGATTGTGCAAAACAACATTTTGAGTACTTGACATAAAGTTTGTGTTCCCTCAGTAGAATGTACATGCTCAGTGACATTAGGACTATAAACTAATATGTCATCAAAAAAGACAAGAACAAATTTTCTTAAATATGGGCCAAAAACAGAATTCATGAGAGCTTGAAAGGTGGCAGGAGCATTTGTGAGGCCAAATAGCATGACTTTGAATTCATAATGACCATGATGGGTTCAAAATGCTGTTTTGAGGATGTCAGGTGAATGTACTCTGATTTGGTGATAGCCTGCTCTTAAGTCTAGTTTAGTAAAAACCTTAGACCCATGGAGTTCATCCAAAAGCTCATCAATGAAAGGTATATGAAATTTATCCTTAATTGTGATGGCATTGAGTTTTCTGTAATCAACACAGAACCTCCAAGTGTTGTCCTTCTTTTTAACTAAGAGAATATGAGAAGCAAATGGACTATGACTATCTTGGATGATCCCATTTTTAAGCATTTCCTGAACTAAGGACTCAACCACTGATTTGTGAATGTAAGGACATTTATAAGGTCTGAGATTGATTGGTTGAGAAACATGTTTGAGAGTGATTTTGTGGTCCAAAACTCTATGTGGTGGTAATTAAGTTGGCTCCTCAAAGACATCAGAAAAGTCCTTGAGTAGTGCTTGCACTGATGGAGGAATTTCAGGTGGTATAGGTGATACATAGATTGAAAAGAATTGGCCAACCAATGCAGGGGTATTCTTTCTGATAAAGTTTTTCATTGCATTGCTACTAAGCATCATGAGAGATGGTTTAGTGGAGGTACCTTGAAGTGTAATTAGCTGACCATTATGAATGAAGTAAATGGACAATTTGGCCAAATTGAAGGTGACATCACCTAATGTTCTTAGCCAATCATCTCCCCAAACCAAGTCATAGCCCCCCAATGGAAGTAGTCTGAAATCAGCTGAAAATTGTTGATGTTGCATTGTCCATTGAAGCTGTTGGCAAACCCCTGTACTTGTAGTTCTTGCACCATTAGCTACAGTGACTAACATGGGAGCAGTGGGCTGAATTTCACAACCCAGTTGAGTAACAAGTGAAGAATCAATAAAACTATGAGTGCTTCCTGTATCCACTAATAAAGTAATGGCTTTCTTCTTAATGACTCCTAGATTTCTTATGTTGTCAGTATTGTCATTACCAGTAAGGGCATGTAAGGATATTTCCATGTCAGACTCCATTAAATTTTCTTCAAGAACCTCCTTTTAAGGTGGTGGTTCTATTTCATCAGCTTCCTCCTCAGCTACCATCATAAATAATTGCTGTTGTTTACATTTGTGACCAGGATGATACTTATCATCACAATTTAAGCAGAGTCCTTGAGCTCTTCTCATCTGCTCATAAGTTAGTCTCTTGATGGGTGGAATGTAAGGAGCTTTAAGTGTAGGGTTGAGCGAAGTATAAATAGGAGCAGATGTTGAACCCCCAATGGTAGAATAAGGTATGGTTGATTTTGGGGTAGAAAATTTACTGAATGTGGAAGTAGTAGGTTGTTTCATTTGAGATGGCTTTGATGGTTGAGCCTGAGAAGAAAGGGATATCTCTTGTAATCTAGCTAAAAAAAATGCTTGGGATAGAGATGTAGGTTTGTTCATCTGCACTGAACTCTTCAAAACCTCCTTCAGCCCACAAATAAAACTTAAGACAAAGTAATCCTCAGTAAGATAAGGATTCTTACTCAACATTAAGGCTTTAAGTAGCTCAAACTGTTCAAAATACTCATCAACAGAAGTAAGTTGAGACAATTTATTAAAACAACCCACATAATTGTCATCAGCTAGATCCTCAAATCTAGCAAAAATAACATCAACAAAAACAGGCCAAGAGACATAAGTTTTACCAGTGAGAAAATCCAGAAACCAAGTATCTGCTTTACCATCTAAGTGTAGGGATGCGAACTCTGTCTTCTGTGCTTCAATAATAGAATGGATCTGAAAATGTCTCTTATATTTTCTTACCCAACTGCGAGGGTTATACCACTGAATCTAGGAAAGTCTATTCTTGGGGTTTTAGGATGAGTGGAGGAAAACCCAAGAGTGTGTGTGTGACCAACCCCGGAGCCAGAAGGTGGAATGTAAGTAGGAGAAGGAATACGTGTTTGTGGTGGGGTTTGTGGTATAGATCTAGAAAAAACCTCAAAAAAATTATCGATTTTGCTTGTGATGCTTCAGATTTTTCTAAAATAGATATAAGAATAGATTCCTAATGTTGAGCGGCAGCAGCTCTTTCAGCAGCATCACGGGTATGAAGATCTGTAAGATTTTGAATCAACTGAGTGAGTTCACGGGTGGTGTTATCCACATCTTTGATAGTTGGTCCTGTCATGATGTGGATAGAAGAAAACCTGGGTGATACCAAATGTTATGATCTTGATGGATCTGAGATAATAATAGAGATAATATGGGTAAGTATAAGTGACCTCAGTACCACTGTACTGCCTCTTCTTTCTATTTCATGATTTGCTTTGAATGCAGGTACAGGTAATAAAGGAGACGAAGACCTAACAGCAAACCCTAACACATCATAGACCTACACGTGGTTATAATCTCCATGGTACAACTGACTTTCTAACCAAAACGTAAAACGGAATTAACCGAGACTAATTACTGTTAATAACGGATAGTAAATTTTGAAAGATAAATACACCCTCTCAGAAGTTATGTGCACCACAGGACTATGACACACATGCATAATAAAAACTTGATAGAATAATTAAGCGAGCCGAGATACTATAAGAGATGATCTATGTAAAACGGTAAAGTAATATTAGAATATTGTCGTTGGTGTCGTAACATTCCACAAAAGTTCAATTCATACTCCTAATAAAAATTAGTGCTCTTTCTGAGGTTCGGAGGACTCGACTGAATGGAGAGGAACTGATTGACTTGGCCAGAGGGAAAGGTTCTTTACAGACTCGAGTGTATGCGAGAGGCTCAAAGAGACTCGACTGCCAAGGAGAGGGACTCGTAAGGGGTGAGACCCCATCACTCGACCACTAGGTAGGCCACACCCAACCAGAAGATTGTTAAGGACTTTAGGTACTCGAAGTTAGCACCATTCAACTTCTCACTTAAATAAGCTACTGGTCGTCGATGCCTTACAATGCAATTCAAACGGCTTGGTGAAATCAGGTAGCACTAACAGGGGTGCAGTAATAAGCTTTGTTTTGACAGCTTCAAAGGCTTTGTCAGCTTCGAAAAATCATGAAAACTTTCCTCCTTTCATGCATTCAATGATTGGAGTCATACTGGTGCTGAAGTGGTGAATAAAACGTCGGCAAGATGAAGAAAATCCATGGAAACTTCTTACCGCGTGAAAATTAGTAGGTTTAGTCAAAATTTTCACAACTTTAACCTTGGACTCGTTTACTTTGATCTCATCCTTGGTCACAACATAACCGAGAACAAAACTCCATTTGTCATGAAAGAACACTTCTTAATGGATGCTAACAGTTTCTCCCTGGGTAATACATAAAGCACTTCTCGAAGATGTTGGACATGCAAGTCCATATTAGCACTGTAAACGAGAATGTCATCAAAATAAACAACCACATAAGTGATGATAAAAGGTTTCAACACTTGATTCATGGTGCGCATGAATGTATTTGGTGCATTGATCAAACCGAATGGCATGACCAAACACTCATATAAACCTTATCGAGTTTTAAAAGAAGTCTTCAACTCATCACCTTTACGAATCCTTATCAGATGGTATTCGTTTTTCAAGTATAACTTGCTGAACACCTTCGCTCCACTCAACTTATCTAACAAGTCATTCAGCCTTGGAATAGGAAAATTGTATTTGATTGTGATTTTGTTGATAGCACGACTGCCAACACACATCCTTTTGTGACAATTCTTCTACTTGGTGATGGAGTTCTTCATGGTTAGGACTCACTTTGTAATGCGCTTCAGGGAACTAAATCAATGTGATGTTGAATATCCCGGAGCGGTGGTAACTCATCGGGCAATTCATTAGGAAAGACATCCACAAATTCTTGAATTAAAGGTTGAGCTACAAAGGGAATACTACTTTTAGCATGTTCTTCTTTTCCAATCAACACATACAATTCACTTGCATCTTCTATCTGATCTTCAAACTGCTTGAACGATAAGAGATTGGTAGCTTCTCCAGTAGATGGTATAGGAACAATCTCTTTACTGGGTATAAGTACTATACGCATGTCGTCCCATAAAAACTGTAGGTATCCTTATAAATATCATGACTAGTTTTTCTGCCAAACTCCCATGGACGACCCAACAACAAATGACAAACATCCATACTAGTGACATCACGCCAGACTTTATCTTTATATTTGTTACCAACTGAAAAACAAATCAAGCAACTTTTGTTTACTTTTACCTCGTTCCTCTTCTTAAGCTAAGAAAACCTGTAAGGATGTGGATATTCCTTGGTTTCCATCTTGAACCTTTCCACAACCTCTTCATCAACAAGATTCTCGTTGCCGGGATCAATAACTAGACGACAAACCTTCCCTTTTATCATGCAAGTTGACTGGAATATATTGGTGCACAACCATAGATCGCCGAGTAAGGAAACTTCTTCTCACCAAAAAGTTTACTCCTTGATCTCCAAGAACAACTTCATCAATAGGTTTATCATTTTCAAGTGCATCATCAAAGATATGCTTACCGTCTTCGTCACTATATTCTTCGGTAAACAATACCTTATTTAGGCTTAGTTTGGTATTGATGCAGCTTTTGTAAAAGCACTTCTCTGCTGTGCGTTGTTGTGTTGTGCTGTGAGAAAAAAGCAGTTAGACGTTTGGTAAAATATTAATTAAAGTTACAGCTGATTAAAAAAGCAATCAAAGTGTGTTTGGTAAAATACCAGATTCAACCATTGTTGTTGTGCAAATGACAAAAACAGACATATCTCTAAAAATAGTTTTATTCAATTTTATTGGGGTTACAAATAATTATTTTTTTTTACTATTAAATATAAATATATTAAATTTACTAATTATTACTATTGTTATGATTATTAATTTTTTTTTTTTACTTAACCACTTTTTAATATATATAATTTTCTAACAAAAAATCAAACTAAAATTAAATAATTATTTAAAATTTGTTTTAATTTTTATTTTTGATAAATTAAATGAAATGGTATTATACAATAATTTGAAAATAAAATATAATAATATTTAAAGAATAAAAATTGATTGTATATATATTGAAGGGTAATTTTTGTCATTCAAAAAATAATATAGGGACAAAAAAGGTAAATCAAGTATTAAGTTTTGGTGGGACCAAAGTTTATGCTTTTGTAGCTTTTAAAAGCTCATCCTCCCCAGCTTTTAAAAATTGAGGAATCTAGGAAGTGCTTTGGGTAAAAAACACTTTGATTTTTTTTTACCAAACACCAATTTCAAAAATTATTGACATATATAGGTTCTGAAAATGCTTTTTTCAAAAATAAAAGCATTACCAAACCCAGCCTTACTCATTCTCCTTTGTGATAGTCACTGCCTTTGTATCCAGGTTCTCCACACTTATGACACCGGTCTCCAAAAGTATTAACAGGGGTTTTAGTTGGTGCAGATGCATAATTAGGTTTACTAGTTGTACTCGGTGTTGAAGTACTACGGTTACTTATTGGAGATGCAGCCACATTGTTACCCCTATTTGAGTTTCTACGCGCTGCTTGTTTCTCTATCTGCCTTGCTCTATGATGTGCATCTGAAATAGAATAAAATCAAAACATGTTGAGTGTGTCCTAATATTGCTGAAGAATACCACCTAGATAACAAGCGACTATTTGCGCATCCATCTCCGACAGGTCGTTAAAAGTAAGTAGTCGATAATACTCCTTGGTGTACTCATCGCTATAACGCGCTCCTTTGCGTAGGTTTTGCAGCTGCTGGTCCATCATGTAAATGTAGTTATGCAAGCAAAAAAAATTCAGGTCTCGTGTGTTTCTTCATCTTCTCCCGCGAGACTAAATTCTCCCTCCCTTACATCTGCGTTGTAGTTTGTATCGTTGCCACCACGAATTAGCCCTCCCACGTGATGAGGTGTCAAACTCACAAAAGATATATTCCTTACTTTTCTTACACTAATAAATAACACAATGATAAGCAAGTTTGTTCCTAAGGGAGACTTGAGTCAAAGTTGTCGATTAAATTTCTGAAAATAAAAGTAATGCAAAACTACGGAAACACATACTAATTCAACAATGAGGATGAGAATGATTAAAAAGTCTTTCTCTACTAGTGAACATGAATCCGCACAAGCATAATCATCTTCAAAATAATTTATTAACAATCCTAGATAAGTTATGAGTTCAACAAGTCTACTAGACTCCAAAGTCACTTCGTAGAATAAGTTTTCTACTCATTTCTATCCAATTAAGCCACTTTGAATAAGATCTCTAGTGTAACTTAACCAACCGGTATGTTCTATGAGTCGAGGTGATCCTAATCACATGCTCATAAGTTCGACATATTAACTTAGAGTTGTCAAATACACATCAAAATCCATAAAATCCTATTGCAACGTTGATGCTTTGATACTTATGATTGAATTACCATAACAATTACGGATTACGACTCTAGAATCTAGCATTAGTATCGCAAGCAAGTTATCTAATTGGACGATTACATACCTCGCAAACAATCCATGGTCATAAGCACGGTGGAAGAGAAGCAATAATATTGGAAAGAAAGATTAACTTGATAAATTATCAAAGACAAGTCGCATAGTTTTGAAATATCCCTAATCAAAACAAACTAGCTACTAGAGTTCATAATGATCAATTCAAATAAACAAAAAACTTTAAAACGAACATTTTTGAATTCAAACCACAACAACAACCAAGGTGCTGGTAGCCTCCATCTATGATGTGTTAGGTCTCCTTGCTGTTGCCAACAAGTAGAGTTCAGGTTCAGGTCTCCATCTAAAATGGTAATTGAACGGACTGGATTGTGGTGATGGTGATATGAACTGGTGGTGTAGAACTGCGAATGGAAAGTGATGATGGTGGTGAATGGGATGCTGGATGTGGAGAGTGGACTGGTGCTGATGGCTCCTCCCTGTTTTGGTAAACGACAATCGTGAAGGGGTGCAAGGATGGCTTTTTCTGTAGTCTGTAGGTCTTCTTTTATAGATTTCTTTTCCTGCAATTGTGAATCTAATAAGCACCCAATAATTCCAACCGTACACAAACCCTAATTGTTGTAAAATCCACACCATCTGATACACAATCGACGACAAAAAGTTCAGTTTCTTTGCTTTTTCACGGCACCAAACAGACCCCACATTCCATATTCTTCGTACCTTCTAAGAGCAAGTCTTATGGTAAAAGAGTTCCATCTTCCATCTTACATCTTCCACGCCACCTCAGCATTTGGAATTGTGGATGGAAACCCAAGTGTAGTGGTGGAACAACAAAAACGCTAATCTTAATAGCGTTGAGCGCTAATCAGAATAGCGCTAAAAAAACGCTATTTAGAATAGCGATCAACGCTATTAAGATTAGCGCTTTTTTTCTCAGCCATTAGATTTTCAATGACTCATTTTAAATCAACGGATAAAAAAAAGCGCTATTCTGAATAGCGGTGAGCGCTATTCTGATTAGCGCTCTTCGTCTTCTAGTATGCTATTCTGATTAGCGCTTTTCATCTTCTAGTGCGCTATTCTGAATAGCGTTTTACGTTAATTTGATTAGCACTGCCATGGATTCCACGGACCATTCCACGAAAGCATGGAACACTGCTTGGATTTTTCATGAAAACGTCAATTTGGAAGCAACTAGACTTGACATTTCACAATTTTTCCACACTTAAAATAGGATGGATTCCACCATAAGACTTGCTCTAAATACGGTCTCATACCTGAGCCTAAACTAAACCAAAACAACATAGCTCCAGCTACTTCTTACCCCTTGTTTCTTCTCAACTGAACTTGAAAACCCTCTCATATGTCTTATCAAATACCCATGAAAATCTTGTAGAAACTAAGCTGGTCGCAGCCGAACTTTCAGTTGTGAAGAAAATATTCTTTCAGGCTTTTACACAAGCACCATGTGTGCCAGAAACTGATATAACAGAGAGTTAACCCATTCTGCTTGTATGAGCTCTCCAATTTCTGCAATTTCAGGTTAGAGACGAACCCACTGTCCAAAGCATTCACGAAAACTCAAAATACATTCTCAATCACCCACCATTCATTGTCAATCATATGACAACATACTCTTTCTTTTCCTGACTGTTTTCTCCAGTTGAAGTGAACCCAAATCTTCTTGAACTCGAGTTTGAGTATAAATCCAATTCCCGATTCTTCTCAAACCTTCAAATTCATGTCCTCTATTCCTTCACAGCCTTTAAGTCATCTTCATTTATCACAAAAAGCAACAACAGACAAGATGTTCTTGTTTCTTGTAATCTCGGCTGAAAACTTCATTGTAACAATACTTCTTGTACCACTGTTGGTTTTCATCTCGGCTTCAATAACTTACCTAACCCTTGGAAAACACTCATACGAGCCACGGTTTGGTCGCGGGCAGATGTAATGCAGACGGGAAGAAGCTAAAGTCTGAATTTTGTGTGAACTGCTCGACCTAGTTTCATTCTGGTTGAGTTATATAAAGTAAAAGGAAGTGTCCTTTAGTAGAAAGAAATCTAGGTGCCCAGTATATTCCAATAGGGGGAAAATTTTTCTAGCCCAAATTATTCTTTTTCTCTATAAAAAACCCACCATTTAGATGTGATATATGATAATAGTGAAGGGCACATGCGTTGCACGTGTTTTCAAGTTGTACAGGTATACATAAGTACCGTTGAATCATTTAGAGACGGCCATAACAATAGTACAAATTAGAAAGGACCCAAAAGTTTCCGTCCACTTCCTGCAGCTGTTGGTCGAGCATTAAAGCCTAGTACGTCTTACCAGTAGAGAATGTTCCCTTACTCAACAACGACTCTTCCAAACCTGGACTGAACATAGTAATATGAATGTAACGTAGTTTAAGCAAATCTATACTTTCAGCCTACATAATCCTTCATGATTCTTCATAATTTTGGGGTAAGAATTCCAAAGAAAAGGTCCATGACATACAGTCTCTATTATGCAATGACAATAAGATAAAACTTTCTGAACTCGCATTTCGTGGCCTTCCTCCATTCTCTTTACCTGCTTGTATCATCATTAGATGTTAAATTAAGATCCGATAGGAGTTAAACAATACTATTTTTTTGAAAGTAAGTGCAAGGAAACCAATTACTGAATCAGACCGTTAAACAATAAGAAAGCATATGAGTTAACAGTCAAAGACTCAAAAGCTCGATTTCCTAACGAATGTAAAGAAGTGGCATATGACATATACATATATATCAAAGCGTTAAGAGCTAAAAATGTCAGTTATTCAAGATGAACATTCCCGAATAAGAATCTAGCAAGCGCCAAACGAACTTCATTATATTAGAATCCAAAATCCAATTCTGACTCAAATTCTACACCTATTAGGTGTTTCAAATATCTTCTATGTTGAGTTTGTGTTAAACATCCAATTGAAACAAAACAAAACTTAATTTAGTCATACACAAATTCAAGTTTTAACAATTGGAAAGAAGTATCAAAAAATGGAAAAAATTGAAAAATAAATTAAACACCGAAAAGTTGTGAGAGGTCTTTACATCTTGCCAGCTTTCGGATGTATAACAGTAGTCACCTTATGATGTTAACAACCAACATTACCAGCTCCTCCCAATCACCACTACTCTTCTCTTTCTTACCCACACCGTGTTTTCTTTTGCCGCCGCCTTTTTTGAGTGGAAACACATCAATAGCTCTCTTGAATTTCTCTAACATAGTACAAATTTTTACGATTTTAATAAGCTCAACCAACCATTCCTATTGGATCTTTTTTTGCTGCTAACTACATTATGGATAGCAAGAACTTGTATAAACCTCACTGTTAGCTTTTCAGCTAACAGTCTAACAGATACACATAAGTTTGAAAGGCCCTAACAATTTAATAGGGAACTTACTAGGCATACCTTTCCAATCTTGTAACTGGTCAAGCCTGATTTTTAGTAGGAGGCCACTATAATGCATCCTTGCTAAATGTAATTTGAACTTGTTGGTGTTATTGTTGCTAATTATAAGTTATTTTTTCCATTCCCTATGCAAAGTCAACATAGACCTTATTAAGAACATATGTTAAGTTACAACAGAAAATCGAATTCCCTGCGATCAAAACTTTTTCTTCTCAACAAATTATCGAACACTTTATGTACTTTAATCCACATAAAAACACAGGATTGAAATTAAATTCGGTTGAATATACTTCAATAGATTCACATTCTCACTGCAAATCACAATTACAAAAAACGCATCCTTTTACATAATCAAACTCATACACAAACACACCAAATCAACTCATAGAAATCAAAGTAGGGAAGGATATAAATAGAAATAGAGGTAAAAACATTACCCTATGTGATTAATCTTAAGTGAATGCTCAACTGAATGAAAATCTCATACATCTAACCAAGTCTTTTGACATTACCATTTGATCTCTGTAATCAGAAAATAAATCAAATGAAATAAAAGAGTGTTAAAAACATGAGAAAAACCTAATCCTAAAAACAATATAACCATCCTTACAACTCAAAAAATTTAAAAAGTTACCTTGTTGTTAACATGGAGACGACCAGATCTGGTTTTAGAAGTTGAAGAAAGCATAACAGGGGGTCTCACTGAAAATGAGACTATGAGAGTGAGAGGAACTGGCATTTGCAATTTGAATTTTGAATTTTCAAAAGATGGTTACGTAAATGTACATTTTTACCCTTTGTCTTCTTCGGTGTAGAACTTTGACGAATATAACCTCGTTTATTAGGGATAATTTCGTAAAAAGGTCCTAAATGACCTCTTTGCTTATAGTAAAGATATGGGTAACCCATAATAAGTTAAAAAAGAACTTAGATTACAAAAATAACTTTTTATCAAATAAATAAATTGATGCTTAAATTTTATATTTTTATTATAATGAAAAACCATGATTAATTTATTAAATAACAATACTTCCTAAAAAAAGTCCCCCTAAAATAACTCCGTTGGCCATTATTCCGTTTATTTTAAAAAATCCCTAAAATCTCTCCCCAAATTATTTCTTTTTATTCCTTCGACTCATATTTCGTTTATTCTAAAAAATCCCTAAAATCTCTCCCTGTTTAAGGAGAATTACAGATGAAACAACGAAAGATAAGAGGATTCAACAGAAATTAAAAACTGAGGTCTTCCATCATAGTGAATTCCTACTTCGTTATCTAGAAGACACCCTCTCTTAGCCATTGAATCCGCAATAAAATTGGCCTCCTTGTAGGTATGGATAAACCTTATTGACTCATAATTTCTACAAACCTCTAACCACTGTTGTCTAGAGAACCAAGATAAATTAGAATTTTTAAACGCCTCCACAACACTAGAAGAGTCCGAACGAATGCAGATGTTCCTCACTCCCCATCTTACAGCCCATTCCATTCCAACAATGATTCCATATAACTCAGCCAAATAATTTGTTGTAATACCCAGGCCAATAGACAAAGCGCCGATCACATTGCAAGAAGAATCTCTCGCTACCACACCTACACCAGCCGTACATGGGTTTCCTATCGCCGCACCATCACAACATAATTGAAGTTCATTACTCTCTGGAGGATTCCAAAAGCACTCCACTGGTTGCTGCCAATTGACACTCCTGTGTTGAACACGGAAATAGTTCAAAAGAATAATATCTTCAGCGCAATTCTTCATATGACCCTTGAGACGAACTGAATAGTCTTGAATCAACTTCAGAACTCTTTTAAAAAACATGTTCCAGTTAGGCTTCTTATGCTCAAAAACACCCTTGTTCCGCACCTGCCACAGTTCAGACGTTAGCACAAGATTGGCGACAAGCCACAAATCACGGATCATTGGACTCCTTCCCTTAGCTGCTTTATAAAAAACAACAAGATTAAAATTAGGCTGCAAGTTAAAAATATCAGAAAGCCATTTCCAGACTCTTGCTGCAAAGCTGCAATCATACATCACATGAACCAAGGTCTCTTCATCATTCCCGCATAGGCAGCACCTACTTGCAAGTTGTATCTTGAATCTGGTTTTGATTAAATCATAGGTAGCACAAACTCCACGAATGAATTTCCAGTTCTGAGCCGCCAGAACTGGATGGATTTCTTTCCTCCAAATAAGAGACGCACCAACCAGATTGGGATATTTCTGACGAATAAGAGAAGTAGCAGATTTAACACTGAAATCACCAGAAAATTCCGGCATCCAAACTCTACTATCTTCCCCACCAATTGCCGTTGACAGCTTATGAATCTCCAGGCCAGCAGCTATCATTCGTTGTAAATGAGCATCAGGGATAACCCACTGGCCACCATTCAAAACATCACTAACACGCACTGTGTTGTCCAGAATGTGATCATTTAGAGCGTCTGCAATACTAAAATCAGCATACCAAATGTCATAATAAGGAGAACTATCCCTACCATCCCCCGGCAAGACCTTAGTATTCTTTTCAACCAGTTGATACACACTACGCGCGCCAGGCAAAATGGTGGACTTAATACCCGTAAGCTTAATGCGACCATTACGACCAAAAAACTCTGCCTTAAGAAATGCAACCCATTTCTTCTTGGAGTTGTGAATCTTCCACCATAGCTTCATAAGAAGAGCCTTGTTCATAGTAGCCATACGAGTTAAACCAAGACCCCCCTCCTCAAAAGGGCAATAGATTTTATCATAAGCCACCACAACAACTCGACTAACATTCGAATCACCTGACCAAATAAAATTCTGAATTGCCCTCTCACATTGCAAAATGAATTTACGAGGCCACTTATAAATCGCCATATTATGAATAGAATAACTGGCAATAACTGATTTAACAAGAACAACGCGATCATGAAAAGAAAGTAATCTCCCCTTCCAACCAACAAGCTGATTCTTAATCTTTTCAACTACATTGCAGATATGGCGATAACGAACAGTACCTGGCATAATTTGGACAACCAAGTAGCGATCCGGAAAAGTGGCAACACTCATCCCTAAAAAATTTGCAAGATAAGTACACTTACTCGAGGAACCTCCACCATCTTGCTATTTTGACGACAAACAGTCTGACCCGAGGCATGCTGGTATTTACCTAATAAATCCACAAGGTTATGTAGACTTTTTAAATTACCTTTACAAAAAATCATAATGTCGTCAGCAAAGAAAAGATGAGTAGGAGAAACACCACCTCTTCTAACCATAGGAGTCATCTTTTTTTCACGAAAAAGTTTCGTAATATCTCTGCTTAAAGCATCTTCAATCAAGACGAAAATCAAGGGAGAAAGAGGATCTCCTTGATGCAAACCTCTATTAATTTTGAAATAACCCTCCGGACTGCCATTCAAAAGAATAGAGATTCTAGCAGATTGCAAGATATCAAGAATCCAGGCACACCACTTCTCAGAAAAACCATACTTACGAAAAAACTTATAGCACAAAAGACCAACTTACCGTGTCAAAAGCATGAGAAATATCCAGCTTGAGACCAATGTTGCCATCCTTGCGCTTAAAATGAAGCTCATTGACCATTTCCGACGCCAAACTAATATTTTCATGAATATTTCTCCTCTTCATAAAGGCAACCTGTTCTTCAGACACAAGTTTGTCTAAAACACTACCAAGTCTAGTAGCTAGAATCTTAGTAAAAATTTTGAAGAAAAAATTACTAAGACCTATTGGTCTGAAGTTTCGAAGAGTAAGCACCCCTTACCTTAGCAAGCAAAATGATTAAAGAAGAGTTAACACCATTCGGAATATGACTTGTATTCCAACAGTGAACAATGGCCTTGATTAAGTCATCTTGAATAATATTCCAACAATGACGATAGAAACAACCCGAGAATCCATCCGGACCTGGCGCACTATCAAAAACATCTTGCCTTATTTCATCCGGAGAAGGAATCTTGTCCATGGATAGGCTTTCCTCAACAGATATAGAATCATGTTCAAAATCAAATAAATCACCATCAATATCCAACTCCTGGCCTTTGAATTTGTCCTCATAGTAATGAACAACATGATCCCGTAATTGCTCATAGTCAGTAATACAAGTACCATTTGAATCAACCAGCTCCGAAATGGTATTATTACTTCTTCTAATGTGAATACTATTATGAAAAAAGCTGGAGTTACTCGAACCTCCACCAACCATTGGATACGCGATTTTTGCTTAAGCATAGTAACCGAGTCTCACTTAGAGTGGTCATAGCGTCTTTCATTGCATTGAGTTTAACTATATTATTAGGATCCTCATCAGAAATAAGAGCTGCAGTCTCGAAACGAAGTTGGTCCTGCTTCAAACGAGAATGTACATTACCAAAAATCCTGAGATTCCACTCCTTCATCACAATATTCAGACGCTTCAAATTATAAGGGAAGATAAAATCTGGAGACCCATACGCTGGAGTATTCCAACTCTCACTAACCATGCAAAGAAAATTTGTATGTAAGAACCACATCTTTTGAACCCTGAAAGGAGCTCGTTGAGGCCTAGGAACCTGAAAAGGATAACCAAGAAGAGTAGAATGGTCGGAAACTTCCCTAGGAAGAGATTTACACCGCCAATCCTCAAACTTAGTTAACCAAGTTGCATTAATAATTGCACGATCAAGCTTGTTGATAATACGGCTGTTACCAGATTGTCCATTGGTCCAGGTGAACTTGCTGCCAAAGAATCAGCTTCAAAAAGATCGTTATCGTCCATCAAATCACTAAATTCATTAATGACTGAAGATCTTGTTTCAAGCCCACCCTTCTTCTCGTCCAAGCGCAAACTACAATTAAAATCTCCCATGACCAACCAATGAGCAACTGTATCTTGCATATCCAGTTGCTGCCAAAGACTTCTTCTAGTCACTTGAACATAACTAGCATGGACAAAAGGAATATGAACACCATCCATCGCAACTGTAATAACATGTTTACTTGTATTAACAACTGAAAGATTCAGCCCATTCATGAAGCAAATCCAAAGATTCGCAATACGATAATTGGATGAATTATGAATAACATCTGGGGAGTAACCTTCCGCTATTAGTCTTCTACCAAAATTAACTGAACAAGCCACTTTCGGTTCAGCAAGACAAAAAACTTATGCTTTGAAATCCCTTATTATCTCTTTTATTTTAGACTGTGCTGCCTCACGCGCAACACCATTAATATTCCAAAATAAAACTCGCATAATTAAACTACAGGGTTTTGATGCTTGGATAACTTAATTGGATTATCAGAATTTGAGGAGGAATTGATACCTGGTGAAGTACCTCTTCTAGCACGAACACCTAACTCAGAGATGTCGTCAGAGTCAGATAAGGAATCTGTGTCCTTTAAGGCATTAATTCTTGCTTGGAGAGTAATAAGCTGCTGGTGTTTAGCTTGCTTGGCAGTTTCATCAACTTTTCCAAGCCCCAAAGTTCCCTTGTCGCTGTAATCACCAAGGATATTGAACTTATTGTGAGAGATATATTCAGAGCTTTCTTCAAGAGCATCACACAAAGGTGTAGACACAGATGAAGCAGGAATCCTAACAGGATTAGGAAGTCTAGTTCTCGCCAATTCGACGTTCCCACCCGACTGAGCGTTCAGAGCAGAGGCACTCATCGACCTTGCCTTACTAACTAAAACTGAGTGCGTCAATATGGCCTGCTTTTTTTCTCAAAAAAAGAAGAAGCCAAACGCAATGCAGCTTCAGATTCTGCCAATTCATCTTGTAACTGTTGTTCCAACTCAACAACATCTAGAATGCTCACAACTGTATTATCAACAGAGGTATTTAGCAGACCATTCCCAGCATTGGTTGATGTTTCGGGAAAAACTGGAATAATGGGAGATTTCTTGCCTTTCTTCTTTCTTTTAGCTTCCTGCCATTCGTTACCAGCTTCAGGGCCCGATTGCTGAGTATTTGGATTAGGAACTGTAGAAAGTTGTTGAGAACTGTCAGTAAATTTAGCAGAATTCTTTTGTTTCTTACGACATTCAGAATAAGAGTGTCCAATAATACTACATTTAGAGTAGAATTTCGGAATCTTAAGGATCTCAAAAGGCTGCCAAAACTCTAGACCTCCAACAACAACATGAATACCATCAATATCTAGTTCAGCAAAATCAATGTCAATCAGAATTGGTGCGAAATGCCCATACTCATGTGCTAAAGTTCTCTTGTCGACCACAATAGGAGTACCTAGGGCTTTTCCCATGGACAAAAGAGTTTTTTCAATCTAAAACTCAACTGGTAATCCAGGAAATTTCACCCAGACAGTAGCACGAGAAGATCTTTGGTTATCAGGATCAAAACTAGGGTACCACTCCATTAAAGATAGGTTTTGTTGTGCAACAATCCATTTTTCAGCTTCTAAAATCTTTGTCTTATCTGCCCGTGACTGTAACTTGATGATGAAGAAACCCCTATTCAACGGAAAAAATTGAACTCGGTCTTCACCCATCTGCCATTGCAGCAACATGTTCTCTTTTACATCTGAGAAAACTAACTCCTTGAAGTCTAGTCTACCGATGAGACTATACCTCCAGATCGCGCATCCTTGCAAATATAGATCCTCCGGAATCACAATAGTAGGTTTACCCTCTTTTGTTGTAGGGTTTGGTAACGAGTTTAAATCAACAATAGTTTTTGGTAAAATTTTCTTACCCTTAAGTCGATCCGCATAAGTTAGTAGCTTAGCAGGTTGGGTAGGATCAGGGAGATCCCCCATCTCGAATCACTAAGAAGTGATCGAGATTGAAAAATTTGAGAAGTTTTGAAAAAAATCCTACAAAATCGCCAGAGAGCCCAAAAAAAATTAGGAGAGAGAATTTTTTTATCTATCCTGAATCAAAAAAAAAATATTATTGAACTTATTGTGAGAGAGATATTCAGAGCTTTCTTCAAGAGCATCACACAAAGGTGTAGACACGGATGAAGCCAAGGAAAGATAAGAGGAAGGAGAAGAATAATCTTATTAGGATAGTAGGATAAAAGCATTACGTAGTTTTCTCTATATACAACCTAGAAATCTAGTTGGACCGCACATCCATGGGTCGTAGACCCTGTAACAATCCCCCTTGTGCGGCTCAATAACAAAACTTTATATATAGTGCTTCACATATAGTTCTTCAAATGTCGTTTTCCTTGACGACTTTTGCCGAAGTCCATTGCCTCATTAAAACTTTGACAAGGAAAAACCTAGTGGGACAAAACCTTGGTACAACTCTTCACATGTTGTCTCATACTTTACATGTAGTTCATCACATGCAATACGATTTTCTAAGACCGATGAGTCTAAGTTAATTGCCTTGTTAAAACTTCGTCAGGAAAAACCCAGAGGGACCAAACCTAAACTAAAGAAAAAGAGTACAATATTAAGAAAACTTAGAACATAGTTGGACTCGAATATGTTGCCTCATTAAAACCTTGCCGAGTAACAAAACATTATGGGAAAAAGCAACCTCGGTGAAGGGAAATAGTTCAACACACCATTAGATGCTCCCCTAATGTCATACAATTCTCATTAATCTAATGCAGTCAAAAAGAGTTTATCACACTTTACTTTGGTGACTTGAATGTTTATAAGACCCTGTTGTTGATTCTGGAAGTTACGTTGCTTAACAGACTACCGCGTTTCATTTATTTGGTCCAGATATTTTCAATAATATCAACGCAATCTTTATGTCTTCAACGTTCAACATACTTGATGTTTTTAATATTGTCTCGCTAAAAACCTTTTCGAGTAACAAAACCCTTTGGGAAAAACTATTCTCGATCTAAGGGGAAAAGAGTACAACACAGATTCAATTTCGAAGTAAAATATGTCGACATCATATCCTTGGATCCCCCCCCCCCCCTGATTACTTTCAGAGTTGTTCTAGACAGTTCCTTTAGTCATGTATTTTTCGAGCTGAATATCGGTAATAACTTAGAAAATAGTCTACCATATCTCCCCTGATTACTTTCGTTGGAGAAGAGATTATTGTTCTTCTATAATCAACAACCTTTGGATTGCACTTTCGTTAGCATTCCGTTTTATGTCTTTGCAGGGAAAAAACAAATTTATGTCAATGGTTACTTTTAAGTACACGATTACATTCACAATATCATTGTAATGATGTTGCATTGGCGCTGAGCTATATCTAGCTAACAAGTTCACTGAGGATGTAACATTTGGTCGAGTACATTATGCTAAGTACAATAATGTGTCTATTATACTTGGATAAGGAAAATTCATCTCCCGACACAACTTCGATATTTTTTCTTCAGACTAATTGGTCATTTATGTACATTTGAGACTCGACAAATCAAGGGAGTGCTAGAAGGATGCATGTCTTTTTTAAATTTCCTAACAATGGACATAAGCGAACTAGTGGAATAATATACCATAAGCTCGGTCTTCTAGTTCAGAACATAGATAAGATCGAGATTTCCCAGGATTTTCATCTCAAATTCAGATTTTAAATAGCTTGTGACATCTCTTATTCCATTAAGAGTATTTATCATGTTTATACGGTCGACATAGATAGCTATAATTCTGAATCAGGAACTTATTTAATAAGCATGGCACAAAACCTTACTTGTTTATCCCTTCCCAATCAAATAGTCACTTAGATGGGTATTCCACATCCGCCTGATTGTTTAAATCAATAAGTGAGTGTTCCAGTGTAACTGCAAACACACTTTGTGGTTTAGAGTCATTCGAATTGTGAAGCAAAAGGCCATCATGCACTTTTGCAAATATCTTTGATTTTAAATCTCTAGAGATATAACCACATCTACTATGTTTCAAGTTCTTTGGAAACTACCAAGAAAACTAATTAACTGAACATTATGATGTTCAAAAGAGTATGTGATCCATGGGTTTGTGAGAAACCTCGCGCCACAAGGTGATTCTTTATACTTTAAGACCTCATTTTTCTCACTACACTTTGTGACAAATAACCACATATGTCCCACGGGCTTTACACTTGGTTGGTTAGCACTACCACACCAAATACCCGTATATTTGTCAAAGAACTAAGTTCTACCTAGATTGCGTAGAAAAATATGCTATTTATTTGAAATTAATCAAAATAAAGCATGGTTCGATCTCATTGTGCTCTACTTCTGGAGCAACTATTTATGGATTATATCATCACTGTGCACGCATGATCCTTCCATTGACTCATGTGCATTCTCATAATCCGTCAGGATTTCATTGTTCTCTAGAATCATGTAAAACTTCGGAGCGTCCTCCCGTTTGATTCATGGACATATTTAGAGACAATCTTATGAGATTATTTCAGATGATATAATTAGGTTATGCCTAACTCACCTATTTCCTTTCTAGGCGAGCACTGATCGAACCTAGTGGTCTCTCCATCTTCCTTTATGGAGCCACGGTCTCAACTACACTTCCACCAAGTGTAGTTGTACCACCATAGTTTACGGTGCATATTATTCACTAAGGATTTTTAACCTTACATGCACATTTACAGTTGGTATGTGTGATCTCTTCAGTTTAGTGATATCAGTGTACATTCCGAAAATTGATAATCCTTTTTTCACTTAACATTTCCATTTGTGGAGTATAAGAGTCTATATGAGGAAAAATGGGAACACACCACGACATTCCTTGTCGTTCACTCGGAAAACACTTTTTCCTGTCTCCCCCTAACGACGGGAAGACTATCCCATTAGAGTGACTATCCGCAAATCAACAGTTGAGAGATCGTCTGTCAAAAGGTTTAAAACTGTGGATAATTGTCGGAAATTCTTGACCAACATAGTCACTTAACCATTTTGATGACCCAACATAGTACGATGTGGAGTCATAAGGGCACATATATAGTGCAACCAAAAATGCGTAGAACACAAAATGTTAGGCTTATATCCAGTTACCAACCGGTACGCAAAGAACGGTTGACCAATTGTGGGTCTAAAACGAATAAGTGAAGATGCGTGTAATATTGCATATCCCCAAGTAGTTAAAGGTAAGTTTGTACGTGTAACCATGCCTTAGGCAACATCTGTAACCTTTGATGATAGCCTTCGCGAGACCATGGGTATAGGATGTTCATTGATCTTATTAAATATACAATAACCATCAAGTCCTTTTGATGTATACTCTCTAGCATTTACAAGGGGTGGTGAGTTCTTACATTATAATATGTGCTAGTAGTTTTCCAAATGCACCATTTTGTATGAAATCCATAAGTCATTTTAATGGTCCCATTCTGCATGGATATTTTTCTAAATATCACCTCATTTTCTTTGTAATATGGATTGTTTACCATTTACATCTTAGGATGGTCTCGATCCTATTTTACTGAAGACTTTGTAAAATGAGTGATATGCTTTCTTACTTAAAAGTATAACTGGAAGAGGGGGTTGTGCATCTAGTACTTTAGAAAACACTTATTGATATATATATATATATGCCGTCACTTCGCATTCTGTCAATCTTTTTTCCGTTGTCTCGTTCACTCAAATAAAGTGATGTACGTATGATTCCTTTCAAAAACGAAACATCATGTCACAAGCAAAGTGCCATTATGGTTATGTCAAAGCCTGTATGAGTCAATTCCCAACATTTCATCATTGGAGTCAATATGGATTCAATAATCCAAATACTATAGTGATTTATATTTCATTAGATTGACTCATTAGTTTCTCTAAAATATTTTTACTTCCACATGCAAATGATGCAATCAATTACATTCTCATCAGTGTGAGTTTCTATACGATATCCACTTTCATGGGTTTCTTTGGAATTTAACAAGGTGATTAGCTCTCGGTACATATAGAGCTTTCTGACTTTTAATCAGTGTTCCATCTTGGAAACAAAATTTGAGTAGTTCTTCGCTCGATGATCCAATCATCGTAGTCATATTATAAGGAACTAGTTGAACAACTAGTGTATATTCCTTAAATTAGTGGGGAAAAAACCACTATCAGTTAGACATTGAGTCTTGAGAGATTTGATAAGTGGTGTGGCCTTATCACGTAACAAAAGTGGGATTCAACTCAAGTACTTTAGAGTGAATATATGTTACGTTTCAGGGGGGGGGGGGGGGGTGATATATTTTTAAACCAGATATATCTCAAGTGCTTTAGAGAATTTATGTCTCGTGGGAATGATATACTTTTCATTCCATAAGGGGAAACATTGGATCTAGTTCAATTAAATAGTCAATTGGCCAGGCAAAGCTCTTCTTGTCATTAAAGTTGATGTCTAACTGTAGATGGTGGATTTTCGACAAAGGCTAAATTCGTAAACTCATAATTATACGAAGCTCTGATTCAGCAATCAGACATGAGTATCGAGACACGAGTCTCTCATCGAATTCTCAACGGAGAGTACCTTCTCTCAGAGTACCTGTGGATATGTAGTCTCACGACTGGACAACGGCATATCTCATGAATACTGAATACTTTCAGTGATTATTTCTATATAGTATCATGTGATGGACGGCTCCTAGACATACAGCTTGCTCTGCTAGTATAAAGCGATAACGTCTTCAGGAACAAACAACGAGTTTACCCTGACTATATAAAGGATATGACTTACCGACAAGCTCATATCGGGATAATTAATGCTCCTAGACAGCTTGCTCTGCTAGTATGGATCCACAAAGTTAATTATTCCTAATTGCTCCTATTCCATGGTCGACTCCACGACTGGTCCAATGGAATGACAATAATAATTGTTCTGATTCTATGATCGAATCCACGGCTTGATCTCATAGAATAACAATAAATATATTATCTCATTACTCCGATTTCATGATCGAATCCACAACTGGTCTCATACATGGTAATAGATAAATCTTAATTACTCTGATTCTATGGTCGAATCTACGATCCCATGGAATGGTAATGCTCATTTTATTATTCTGAATTCGTAGTCGAATCTTCAGCTGATCCTATGAATTAATAATAAACATCTTATTACTCAGTTTTGTGAATTATTCTCTAATGAATTCCACAATTAGTGATAAATAATCAACAACCGGGCGTCTGAGCTACCTCTAAGTAATCCCTGATTCAAATGGTAAAAGTGTATTCAACGACGATACACTAACAATCACCGCACGAACGAGTATTTCAAAATACAACGAAACGATGAACCTATGCAAAATAGAGAAGAAAATAATAAATAATTAAAAATATTGACCAGGGTGCTGGGAGCACGGACACACGACCAACCGACCGTGTCGTGGTCAATCCCACACCAGTTTTATATTTTTAATGCATTTTTATTATTCTCCATGATTTGATGAAAATTCTCTCATTTTATCAAATCTCCATCGTCTCGAGGAAACTCCTCGGTTTCATGGTACTTCCATAAATCCATAAAAAATAATATAAAATTAAAGAAAGGAGTGTGGGGGCGTGAGCATTGGCCAACCGGCCATGCCTTGGTCCCAACCGGCCACACACCCCACGGTTCCTTATTATTTTTTTATTATTATTATTTCTCTAATTTCATGAAAAAACTCCTTGATTTCATGGTATTTTTGCACAAATCATCAAATAATAATAATAAAATAAAATAAATTATGAAAACTTGTGGGACCGGGCCTTGGCCGGCCGGCCATGCCCTAGCCGGTCCCACACGCCCCTTTGTTTTATTATTAGTTTTCCTTGAATTCATCAAATTCCTTGATTTCATGGTATTTCTCTCAAATTAGGAAAAATTCCCTCAAATCATCAAATAATAATAATAAAATAAATTATGAAAACTTGTGGGACCGGGCCTTGGCCGGCCGGCCGGCCATGCCCCTTTGTTTTATTATTAGTTTTCCTTGAATTCATCAAATTCCTTGATTTCATGGTATTTCTCTCAAATTAGGAAAAATTCCCTCAAATCATCAAAAATACCTAAAAAATAATAAAACTCGTGGGACCGGCCCAAGCCGGCCGGCCATGCCTTCCACGGTCCCACACGCCCTTGTTTTTATTATTTTAATATTTTTTGCTTCCTTGAACTCATGAAAACTCCTTCAATTCATGGAAACTCCCAAAATTCATCAAATTTCTCAAAATTCATGAATTTTTCATAAAATCATCAAAATATTATAAAATTAAGGAAAAGGAACCACGGGACCGTGGTCACGACCGGCCGACCATGCCTTGACCACGACGGTCCCACACCTCCTCATCCCTTATTTTATAATTATTTTTCATCATCTCATGGTGTTTTCCTCAGTTTCGTCGAAACCCTAATTTTGGCATATTTTCTCGAATGGATGCTCAATTGCACGCCAGAAAATATCAAAATTCTCAGGACTGAGACGCGGACGCCTTGGGAACACGATCACGCTATCTTGACCGACCAAGATTGGCTCTTTGGCTCACGGAAGCCGGTCCCATCAATTTTCACAGTTTTGACCTAATTTGCACAATTGCTCGTAATAGGTCCAAAACTCTATCAAGCACTTTGGATTTTCATGAAGTGATCGTCAGGCGGTCACGGGACAACCCAGGGTCGATTTTATGACTCCATGGTCGGCCCCTCGCCTCGCCTCGTCATAATTAATTAGGTTTTCTCACCTAAGGCTCAGACGAGCATTTTCGAATAAATGATTAAACCAACATTTAATCATTCTTTCACCAACAAATCGTCAACTCTTCAGGAGTTCTTCGTATTTGCTCACGTGAGCATATGTACATTACATGGTTGATCCACGGTCCCATATAGTCGCTCCCTTCTTCGTCCCATGGTTGAAATTCTGACGAACCATGAATTGATCATCAATTGATCAAATTAGGGTTTCTGAATCCAAGGATCATCATTCCAGATTCCAACCTTAATAATTTTATGACGACCTCATGGTCATTAATTTTATTAATTATGCTCGGTTCAACGACCAGTATTCTAATTAATATTTCTGGTACGCTGCCAATAATCCATCAGACGAGCAACACATGCTCAGACGATCAAATATTCAACAATTCGTCACATGAGCAACAGTTGCTCAGATGATAAATATTTTTTAAAACCAAGGAATATTGATTCAACAATCAATATTAAACGATCCACCGAATGAGCAATACTTGCTCACTTCATCGTAAGAACTATACCTCTGTCTCATGACATGTTCAATTCACGAGTTTCAGAACATCATGTTCAACTCAACGACTACATGGTCTCATCGTCCCATCAAACCACAAAGTCATCAATCGACTAACAAACCACGAGACGTCAATCGTGTCACTTGGGGGGATATCACTTAGGGTTTTGGCCTGGCGGTCTAAGGCACGTGTTTTCAAACACATGATGGAATGTGAGCAAGTCGTGCAATCAGTTGAAGGAATTCACGAGGTAGTGGGTGGAAAATCGACTAAGTCTCCACACGTTGAGCAACTGGTTTCAAACACGATCTCCACTTCCCCACTCCTTGATTCCATCAACTGTCACACTTCATGGAATCATGGTGTCTACAATTCCATCAATATAAATAAGTTCTGAATCATGATTGAATCGGCATCATCATTATCATCAATCTCACGTCAAACTGACAACACGAGATCATCAACTCATCAATTGAGCAATTTCAATCACTCAGAGATTATAGTATTCAGAATTCACACACCCACAATCTTTGATTACCATTGATTCCACACATTTCTCAGCTTCCCTCCTACAGATCAACCCATCCTCTCTTGTGACCGAATTTACTCTGGAACGGTCATTGTCTTGATTTAGGCCAGAGTACTACAGATTGATCTCTCGAATCTAAAGCACCCCCTTTGCAGCGGTACATCTATATGAGGTTTAACATTTCGCTCGGTTCGAGGAGTCTCCTCCGTATGGTCGTCTCCTCAATTCCTTAAAGACCAGCAAATCGTTTTTTCCCATCTACATATTGGCGACCACAGTGGGAGACCATTCTCTCAGTTGCAATCTCACAATTTCACAAGATGGTTGATCTCAGGTCAGGTTCAGTTACGAATCCTAACACAAACCGTGCTAGCACTAGCAACAACAACAATCAGAATATCCCGGAGACAATTCCGACCTCCAACACTGTCCGGACGATACCCTGAAGAAGTCAGAGGAGATCCACCGCCTACCATTGCTGATCTTATCAAAGCGCAGGAGACTCTTGCAAAGAACCAGACTGACATGGCTGCTACACAGAAGGATCTGTGTAATTATCTCAAAACTCTTACTGACAAGATGTCAGAGAAGACTCAAGAGAAGGGAAAGGAGAAGGATAAATCCTCGGACGACGGTCCTGAAGTAGTTCCAATCCATACAGTAGAAGACGACGAAGTCCACAAAACTGTTGCAGACAACTCATCAGCGAAGGGATCACCGAATTTCATCACTCGCGAGGATCTGGAGCACCTCTTATAGAACCATGGAAAAGTCAATACATCGCATGACCATCGTCATCAACCTCCTTATCCTGCCGCTACGCAGAGGATTCCACTCTCCAAAGGTTACGTTTCTCCAACTTTCACCTTGTATGATGGAACTGACAATGCTCGGGAACATGTCTCTCGTTTTCTCGAAGCCTTGGGAGAAAATGAACATAATCATGTCGTCCGTCTCAAGGAATTCTCAAAATCTTTGAAAGGCAGGGCATACACCTGGTATAACAACATCACACCAGGGACCATTAACAATTGGGGAGAAATGGTTAACGCATTTTACAGGAAATACTTCTTCGTGTCAGAACAAGTCACCCTCTCCGACCTTGGAAGGATGTTTCAGAGGGTCAGTGAAAATCCCAATGATTATGTGAAAAGGTTCAGAGTCCAAGCCCTGGATTGTCATAACCCAAATGTCATGGAGCAACAACTGGTGGACTTGTGCATTAATGGCATGCTCCCGGTCTACAGGGCCTTGCTAGAAAACCTTCGATTCCAGACTTTCTCAGAGCTTCACGAAGCTGCGAAGAGGTCGACAACCACTGCACCCGCTCTTTTGGAAAGAGCAAAGTCTACAAAGACTGAAGATTCAAAAGACACTCGAGGAAGCAGGCGTCTGATCAACAAGCAGTATAACCTGCAACCTTCAACAAATGCTGTCACGGAAGGGAGTAAGCGAAAAGCAGAACCACAACACAAGCTGACTTCCTCCACCCCTTCAAAGAAACACAAGAAGGAGAATTCGAAAATCCCTCCTCAGCATACGGAAGATCCAGAAGCACCTGATTTTCCCTGTTCAATGGAAGAAGTTAATGAACTACTTGATGCCTGGATTCAAGACGGCGCAATCAAATTGCCTTATATAAATAAGGAACCAACTGAAGAGGCCATGGAAAATCCTCGGTATTGTCGCTTCCATAGATACGTCAGCCATCCCACGAGTGATTGCAAAATTTTGAAGCGCATATTCAAAGAAAAGGTCAAATCAGGAGAGCTCAACCTGGGGACTGAGGGAGTGCACAAAAACCCCCTCCCAGTCAGAACTTTTACCATCTCCGAACCTCCTATCAAGAAAACGGTCCAATATCTGATCGAACATGTCTGTGAGCTGTTGTATCTTTAGAAATCCCAAAGGAAAGACATGTTTGCTGCACTGAACCACATCATGTCCGGAAGACGTCCGCTGATCCAAAAGACTACCACCGGACCTTCAGCCACCGACACAGAAATGTATGACTGGAGACTGCTCACCACAATGCACATTAAAGGAAATGAGTTCAAGAGGGAGTTCATCCATGTTGGTACCGCCGTCAACATCATCCCTTTGAAAACTCTCAGAGATGCTGGTATTATTCGACGGGAAGCCACCCACGCTCCCATAGCAATCAGGGACCACGAAGGAATCTCCAGAAACGCATACGGCTTCATCATTCTCAAAGTTACGGAAAGATCGATCTGCACTGAGGCCAAGTTTTTCATAATCCGGGAAGACCCTGGATACGACATGGTCCTTGGGAGAACTTGGATTCATGCTGAAAGGACAACGATGCCTTCAACACATCCTGTCATCGACAAGGATTCCGAGCCGGAAGACGAAGTAGAGGACGCACCATCGTTTGAGCATCTGGAAGAAGTAAAAACTCTGATGGGACTTACGCAGGAACTTGGAGATAATCCGCACACCTTTATCAGAAGGTTTCGAGCTCAGGCAAGTCTTATTCCTCTTGCTCCAATATTACCAATGTTCAAATACGCTACTATGGTCCATGGACTTCTCCCCATGAATAATTTAGCAGTCATCAAAAGCTACGAGTGGGTAACTTCACCTCAGCAATATTACACTCAATGGTTGGGTTCAAAACTTCTTCAAATCGGTCACTCCATCAAGAGGTTTATTGCCGAAGACTTGGCTAAGCATGATCAAAACTATGCTGGATACTCTCTTCCGCGCGAGTGTCCATACGGGCCACAATCGAGGAATTCCATCAAACAAGGAATTCTGAATCAGCGGAAGATATTCAAGGCACGATCGACCAAGCCTAACAAGTTTCATGAAGGGGACCTGGTTCTCAAAGCAGTTCAGCGCGGTCTTCATTATTCAAGGAACTCCAATTGGGAAGGACCATTCATGGTAGCTGAGTCCGTGGCCGGAGGATACTACAAATTGACCAACGCAGATGGCAGAACCCTACTAGTAATTCACGAAAATTGGCTCAAGGCGTTTATCTGAAATTATTGGATATTTAAGGTATTGGGCGTTTGAAGCACTCATGGTGTTGGGATTTAACATTTAGGATTTTCTTTCATTTGTATTTCAGTTCCTCCAAAACATTTGCAATACTTGCAATCAGTATTTGAATTCAGCAATTTATCAAAATTCAGTTCATATTTCGTAAAAGAAAATCTCTATCAAATCTACAAGAAAATCCTTAACCATCAGTCGATCCAAAACCATCAAATATCAAAACCCAAGTATAAACCTCACATCTCTCAGAAGTTCAGAAGTTCAAAAGATCAGCAAGAAAAGGCTTTCGCTTATCAACATCCTTCAAGATTTGCAAAGCCGCCCTCTCCTTGTTCAACTCCTCGGTCAGCTTGGAAATCTTGTCCTCCTTCTCCTCCACAACATCATTGGGAAAGGGTATGTTCTTTTCACATGAATCCTTGATAACGTTTATTTGCTTACATAGCCATTTCACGTTAAGGACAAGTCTTTCTGAATTCTCCAAGTTAAACTCCCAATCAAAGAGTATATCTGGAGTCACGGTATTCCTGGGTCTCGTATGCATATCACTCACGACACGCAAGATAACGCCTACTTGCATGGTTAAAGCATAAGCACGCCCAGGGTTCCTGTCAACGATCATGTGGCCAAACTTCTTCCATATCGTCTCGTACAAGCGTGCATATCCAATGGGAACGCTGAATCCACCGACCAGTTTATGATATGGGAGTGAAGTGTTAAAGGTAGGATCGAAATCAACCCCTGCAGTTGGATATTCATACACTATTATACGGTTCTCAGTCACTGGAGCGGCTTCCACGACCAAAGCAACAATTCCTTCGGTATTCTCCGTTGCTATCCCGATTTCTTCTATCACTGAAGCAACAACCATCTGGTTTTCCATAACATCAGCAGAGACCATCTCATGACCTCGAAGTGCAGGGATGGTTGTCTCTTCATCAATAACTTCGGAAAGGTTAGAGTTGTCATCATGGGCTCCAGTATCCTCAACTTCGTTATTTAGCACCTAATACGAAGATTACATGAGGTTAGAATCACGAAGCCAAAGGAGATTATGAAATACAGTATACCATCAAGGCAACATCATCAAGGTTCATCATACTACATTCAAAGCACGAGCAAATAACATGAAAGTCATGAAAACACATTTTACGATGAGTCCATCTGAGGAAACTGAACTCTTCCCTGTACTAGGAGACGAACTGGGAGCAATCTACAAGGAATCTGAGGATGGGTCATATGCCATTCTCTTCGTATGGATGTCCTCTATTACATGTCAAAATTTCATGACAATCCGATGAACGATCGAGTAGATGTGGCCAAAATATCAAGTGATGCGCAATCTGAAAAAGTTCTGGAAGTCTCCTGGAAGTTTACTATTTCGCCTTTTTCAGACTCTGAACGTACTCAAAACTTAAAAAGCTTCTTTGGAAAAGCTTGGAAATTTTCCGGGCTTGAATTTGTACATTCAGATCATCAAAATCCGACTCCGGACGAGGATTCTACAGCGTTTTTACTAAAAAGCTGGGTTCTGAATTTTCTGACGACGAAATTCGACTAAGTTTTCATATATTCACATGTGTTCTCATTCATTCATTCATTCATTCATAAGTCAACACTTTTATACTTCTATGAAGAATATACAGGATATATACTTACTTGAAGAGTCAACGAAGTGTCCAAGGGGTTGGAATTGTCCACATCAACGACAAGAGGAACATCACTTCCATCCGGCTCCGAATCTTGGGAATTACCTCCATTCCCCTTCCCATAGGATGATTGAGTTCCAGAATTCTCCATATCCATGACGACATCCTCCTGTACACGTCCTTTACAATCAATATTTTCATCTATGAAGCACCACATTTGAACATGTGAAGAAATACTTACAGTTTCTTCATCACTCAAATCATCGATTGCTTGTTCAGTAGTAGAAAATTGAAGGCCTTCAAGACTCGATGGAGTAAAATTCTGCAACAAAATTAACAACATTGGATTCATAATTCTAATGTTAATAGCAATGAAAGTCACAGTGGGAAATATTGGGAACTCACTAAAGCACCAACTGGGGACTTTACGGTATTGGGTAACAACTTATAACCTTTATGCCTGTCTTCTCCGCCATGAATAACCGCCTCAGTCTCTGAGAAATCTACACCGATTCGAGGTCGTATATTACGACCGTCCTGTGGTGAAATCCAGTAATATAATCAGAATGCAGTTCTTATAATTTCGTGAAGATTATATGAAAAAAAAAACCCTGAGAGCATCCTGGAGACGACTTTCGTTTATCACCAGAAAGATACTTCAATCTTGGTCGACTGGAAATCATCTCAGCCGAAGGAAGATCCTTGAATGGAGGTCTGGGAAATCTTACAAAGCCACGCAAACGCCCAAGTTGCTGATCCCAGAATTCTACATAATCTGGGGTTACATAGGCGAATCTACCAGAACCAGGAAACCAGTAGCTACTCCCATCCACGTGAGTATGATCCAAATGAGTCCTGAGTTGCTCAACTGATGGCTTCCTCCACCGTATGGTTGGAACACACTGATCCATACCCCTTTGTCGAGCTGCTCTATCGATGTTATACTCCTCCACTGAAAGATCTCCAAACGTGACTGATAGAAAATGACCAGGAGTGCAACTCAACATGAAAGATCTTTCGCCATCACTCAGATGCGCACCAGACGTCAAACTCGTGACTTCTCCAGTATTGAAAGTCATCGGCTGAGAAACATAATCAGGGAATGACACCCACGGGCGAAAATTGAACTCAGATTCTTCATCTAACACATCAATAAAACGTATTTTAGAACGAGGCTGCTTGGTGGACCAACGCATGATCCTAGCATTATCTTTCTCAGGGAAAGTATGGCGCGCATCAGTATTCGGTCCTTGCAGAACATTACGTGGAGTAGGTGCATAATTCTTAAAATGCTCCCATATCAAAGCTTGAAGAAACATCGTGTTGGCATAACACTCAATCTTCATAGAGCCGTTCGACACACTGGAGTCTATAATCAAGGAGTCCGGGTTGTAATACAAGGAGCCTAAGAATAAACTACCTATCAGAAGTTGCTCACCTTGAGCCATCTTAATAGCAAAGGGAATCACAAAAGGCTTCAATAAGTTTTCACTGTCTTCAAAAACGTCTCTGGACAACCATAAACATAAGAAAGTAGCAACGGGTAACATATCGTCGATGGGTTTATCAGAAACCTCGTCTTTGGGCCACCAGTGTGTCAACCAGGAAGCATAGCATCCTTTACTACCAGCCTTATTCGCTTTCTCCATTGCAGTTGTCAAGACATGAGAAACGACGGTCTCCTCATCTGAAAGATCCCCAGGAAGATTTCCCGTGATGGGGAGATGCATCAGAGCCGCCACGTCTTCCAAGTTAATGGTAAACTCTCCCCATCTACATAGGAAAGTGTGAGTGGGAATGCACCAGCGAGCAAACAGAGCCACAATACCACTTGCGTCATGATAAATGAACAACTCTCCAGAAGCTTGAATAGCTCTCGTCACCTGCGCCTGGTCGAGCATAGTTCTCACATGAGGAGAACCCAACATATGCCTCTCCCAGCCGGCAAATTTCTCTAAAGGTCGTCGAGAAAGCTTAAACTCTATGATTGATGAGGCGAAAACCCCTCGTTCAAGACAAGATCGAATCACTGTCTTAGGAGTCACCAATTTCTTCTGAGTAACAGTTCTGGGATTTATCAAAAGACAATACACTGGGGATTTCAAATGTTGCTCAGCTCCTGGAATATCTTTTTCAAAGAATGCATCATCTATGTTCGGGACATTCTTAATCCTAGGGATTTCGTCTTTGTCTCCCCCAACGGAAGTTTCATCCATGCATGTCTCATCTCTGGAGATACCATCATCAACGCACATCTCTTCCCTCGAGGCGTCGTCAGCTTGGGAATTGGACATCTTTGCTAAATAGCTGAAAATGTTCACACTACATTCTACTTCAGTATGCCGTCCAGATATAAATAAAGGAAATACAAGCAAAAATGGTAACTCTTCACTCTTACCTTTTATACTTCCACTAACAATAGTGATAGTAATGCTAGAGTTAACACCCCAAAATCGTTCGTCTCTTCGAAAACTGCAAAAACGAACGAAACTTTATTTAATTTCCGAAACTGATTTTTCATGAAATCACGGACACAATTTCCATAATGTGAACATTCACACAACTGACCTATGAAGTTTACAACAACAAAATATTTCATCATAAATATATTGTTGATAGGATCCGGAGATACCTATTTATATAAACCGCAATCGCACGGTATCCAACTAGTAGACAGAGGCAAGTACGGGTCGTTCCCACAAGGAGCGGTGGAAGTACTGTAACCAATAATCCTGATTGACTAGCCAGAAATGATGTTTTTGGAATTTTTATAATTGGAAACGAAATAAGAAAACTAGGCTGATAAAATAAACTCAATGGAAAACACGGTAACTAGGGTTCTAAGATATCCACCACTACTTCTATTCAATTACTGAAATGAACATAATTATGAATATATATTTATCTTTCGTTCTATTGACATCACCTATTATAAGCATAGAGTCGCAAATGTCACTGGTATACCCTAAGCATAGCGCATCAAAAGAATAAATCCAAGCATGCACCATCAAAGTGCATCAGCGAGAAAATTAAACGAAACTAAATATTAATTCACAAATATTATTTGACTATTCTAAGCATAACCCATCAAAGGATTTAACCCAAGTATGAGCTATCAAACAATGAGACCAAAAATATTTGTAAGACTACCAATTACGCACAAAGGTTTCTAGAACCGGCAATGCAACAACTCATTTTTCAATCAATCAAATAAACAATATTCAAAAATTAATCAATTCAAATCTTAATGGTCTATTACTTGATAATTCAATTTAATTAAAAGTAGTCTAATACCCCAAAGTGGTGTCAATCATGAACCCTAGTTACATGAATCTAGCAAAACATGGCTTTCTCAAGAGCCATAAACATACGAAAGAAAATCACTAGCTAGTTGAAAACGAAAATGGAAACTCAAACCCAGTTCTTCTTCTCGACACTGTAGCAGCGCCTCCCTCTTCGTCTCCAAAAACGGCCCCCTCTTCTGTTTTCAGTCCCTGGTCTTATATCCATCTCTCTCTCTGTGTTGCTGCGACCAAAACCTAGCAAATATTGTATCTGCCAAGGCCCAGTCCACCGGTCCAATACTGGCTCCAAATTTCAACTCCGAACTCCTACCCAAAACCCGACCAATACCTGACCGCATGCTGCACTTCTCTTCCGGTCACAGCACACATAATTCCCTGGCCATCTGAGTTTCGTCACCACCACTACCAGCTCTCCATCTCCGACTGCACAGCTCAGGCCTTCATACGCATCAACTGCAACTTCTTTTCTTCGACCTGATTTCAGTCCATGCAAGAACCCCAACAGCGTCGAGCTAGTTTCCTTCCTCTCGTTGTTTTCAAGCATTTCTCTTAGTCCCTTGTTCGCAGCTATAAAACAACAGCATCAGTCAGCTTCGGTCCATTACTAACCATTTCGAACTTGGCCACGGCAATAACTTCGACTCGTCTTCTCAGGATCTTCTAAGCTCATAATCCTCTTCGTTCAACAACAACAGCCTTCCTTTACGATCACCACTGCAGTAACTCTTCACTGCCGACATGAGGTTGTCATCTCTTCCAGCAAACAAGCCTGACACATACACTGCTTATGCACAAACCAGCACCAAAAATCCTTGTTTCGTCGCTGTATCAAGCCTTCTTCAATTTCCGCCATTAGTACTTGAATTCATTGTTTCTATCTCACTTCATTCACGTCCATCGGCTGAACAGAACACCAAGTGGAAGAAGTCCAGTCAACCTATGATTCGATTAGCCAAACAACTCCAGATATTTCCTGCATTTCAGTTCAACTCCGACTGCAAAACAGCCCATTTTCAGGCCATATAAACACTCCTAAATCTCATTGTTGCTGCTCATGCTTCTGACTTCGAGAAAAAGTTGAACTGATCCATCTGTTGCTATCATAACTCGAACATCACTATCATCTCAGCAAACATGCATCTCTGTCCGTAAATCCAGCCACCACCTGCAATCGATTAGAAGCATAACCACCTTCACTTCCTTCTCAATTTCGTTGTCTTGTTGCACCACTAAACTCAACGGCGACTTGACTTCATCACTAGCCAACAACACCTTAACTGTCCATCGAACACCACTGAGTAACTGAAGTTAAAACATCAGAATACCCAACCGATCCAGTTCGTCTTCATTCTTCTATCGATCAGCGTGTGTACTGCATCCATGTCTCACATCGACCACAGCACAAGCTGCCACTGTTGCTGTAAGATCATCACCGGAAGGACAAGACTCCACCGCATACAGCCATCACTAACTGCAGTTCTTCCTCCGTCATTCAACAACTCCACTGCATCAGCTCCGGCTCGTTGTCTCGCTGCCATATTCAGTTACTTATGTTATCGAATCCAAGAGCCTTGTGCATCTGATTATAAAGCACGCCAACCTTCCATCTTCACTTCTTGATTTACTGAGACAGCTTCTCGCAACAGATCCAATTGGATAAGCACGTGCGGATGAAGAGTGGTTGTAAAGATGGACACACGTCGTCCACTATTTCTCAATTTTTTGGTGACTTCCTGGTGCGTACAAAGAGAAATCTTTGTTTCATTTTCTGGCAGTAAACTTTTTATGTGGTGCACTAACTTCAAGTGGTTAACTAGGCAGTCCATAGTCCATTAAGCTCTGTGTCTTCTTGGTACAGTGAATTGCAGCATTGATGCTTTTGTCGCAAACGCCACTATAACTCCCGGTTTAGCTAGTTATTTCTCCAATTATCGGTTTTCTTCGTACTTTCTACAAAAGCACTAAAATAGTGTTGTTAACCAAAATATCGAGTCCTAACTGGTATAAATATGGTATAAAATGTAGCACTTACGTGCTTATCAACACCCCCACACTTATATTTTGCTAGTCCTCGAGCAAAACAAAGAATTGACCCGCTACACAGCTGGTCATATCATAAGAGAGAGTTAGGCCCGCTACACAGCTGATCATAGAATAAGATAAAGAGAAAGAGACCCGCTACACAGCTGATCATTTATTCAGTTTTTTTTTAATCAAAATTCCTAACGAAAGTGCCACTCCCCCACACTTAAATATTACATTGTCCTCAATGTAGTTGAGTCATCCAACGTAGAAATTAAGATGGGAAATTCAAGCAAACAAATAAAAGATAGAGGAAAGAAAACAAATCTGATGGGTTGACTCCCATGAAGCAAAATCGTATGGGTTGACTCCCATAAAGCATAATCTTTGTATCCCTGCAAAGCATATATATAAAGTCTGAAAAGTTGGGGATCATTCCAACAAATCAGTTCAGCTGCGAATATGAACCTGCAAGCACTATAAACCTCCAAAAAGAAGTGTAAATTCATTCCCAATAAAAAATAGTCCTTAGTCGAGATAAATAAATCACTCACATGGACAACAAACATAAAATTTATATTATTTTTTATTTGGGAAGCACACTCTAAATCAGGTTCCAAATCACCTGAAATACATTTGGTCGACACATTATCTTCACTAGAAATCCGAGGAGGTAATGAATCAACATTTTCAAAAGGCAAAGAATCATCAAACTCAGCACAATGACCTAAATATATGCATATTGTGGTTCAAGGTTATCAAAGTCAGTAATTCTTAAATCTGGTTCTAAGTCTGCGGAAATAACTTCCATTATTGAGTTACCTTGATTAACTATTGGAGGTCGCAATGCATTGATAATATCAATAATCATAGGGTCATCGGAATCAGAAAAGTGGGCTAAAGAAACAAATAAAGGCTCAAAATCATCAACACAAGTTATCTGACCAATAACAATATGTTCAATATTCACATCAGCATTCAGAAAATCACTAGATGCATCAGAAAAACAAGAGCACAATGGAGCAACAATATCATGAATAATCGCCTCATCACTATCTGCAACTAAATGACTTATAGGAAACTCATTATTTGAATGATTAGAAAATATCTCATTATGCACGTCTACTGTCTTAAAGTCGTTAGACTCAACAATAGTATCTTCTGTATAAATATGTTCTTCTAAATCACCATTATCTGAATAAATGACGTCTCTAACACAACTCTCGTCCTTTTGAATAGACAAATAATCAGTCAAATGATCATGAGTAGGGTAAGATACAATAGATTCAGATATTATATCGGTATAATAATTCCTAAAATCACTTCTAGTGTCAAGTTCATTTTCACCCTGATGGTATTGGGGTTGATACTCATCTGAATAACCACCCATAGCAAAATTATGTGGATTCCAAGTTCCATACCTGAGACGATTATAAGCAAGAACTTCCTTATACCGTGACCCATACATGTATTCCCCAAGCGTCATAGACGACGTCTCACGCAAAGCACTCATCATTCTCAAAAAGGCTCATGAAATAAAATTCTGAAGCACAAAACAAGTCAAAAGGAAAAAGAAATCCTAAAAAAAAATACTATACAAAAAAATAAAAAAAATAAACACCTAACTATTTACAAAATCAAAAATACTAATTACACTATTCCACAACCGCTCCCGGCAGCGGCGCCAAAAATTGATAGGATCCGGAGATACCTATTTATATAAACCGCAATCGCACGGTGTCCAACTAGTAGACAGAGGCAAGTACAGGTCGTTCCCACAAGGAGCGGTGGAAATACTATAACCAATAATCCTGATTGACTAGCCAGAAATGATGTTTTTGGAACTTTTATAATTGGAAACGAAATAAGAAAACTAGGCTGATAAAATAAACTCAATGGAAATTATGGTAACTAGGGTTCTAAGATACCCACCACTACTTCTATTCAATTACTGAAATGAACATAATTATGAATATATGTTTATCTTTCGTTCTATTGATATCACCTATTATAAGCATAGAGTCGCAAATGTCACTGGTATACCTTAAGCATATCGCATCAAAAGAATAAATCCTAGCATGCACCATCAAATTGCATCAGCGAGAAAATTAAATGAAACTAAATATTAATTCACAAATATTATTTGACTATTCTAAGCATAACCCATCAAAGGATTTAACCCAAGTATGGACTATCAAACAATGAGATCAAAAATATTTGTAAGACTACCAATTACGCACAAAGGTTTCTAGAACCGGCAATGCAACAACTCATTTTTCATTCAATCAAATAAATAATATTCAAAGATTAATTAATTCAAATCTTAATGGTCTATTACTTGATAATTCAATTTAATTAAAAGTAGTCTAATACCCCAAAGTGGTTTCAATCATGAACCCTAGTTACATGAATCTAGCAAAACATGGCTTTCTCAAAAGCCATAAACATACGAAAGAAAATCACTAGCTAGTTGAAAACGAAAATGGAAACTCAAATCCAGTTCTTCTTCTCGGCACTGTAGCAGCGCCTCCCTCTTCGTCTCCAAAAACGGCCCCCTCTTCTGTTTTCAGTCCCTGGTCTTATATCTCTCTCCCTCTCAGTGTTGCTGCGACCAAAACCTAGCAAATATTGTATCTGCCAAGGCCCAGTCCACCGGTCCAATACTGGCTCCAAATTTCAACTCCGAACTCCTTCCCAAAACCCGACCAATACCTGACCGCATGCTGCACTTCTCTTCCGGTCACAGCACACATAATTCCCTGGCCATCTGAGTTTCGTCACCACCACTACCAGCTCTCCATCTCCGACTGCACAACTCAGGCCTTCATACGCATCAACTGCAACTTCTTTTCTTCGACCTGATTTCAGTCCATGCAAGAACGAGCTAGTTTCCTTCCTCTCGTTGTTTTCAAGCATTTCTCTTAGACCCTTGTTCGCAGCTATAAAACAACAGCATCAGTCAGCTTCGGTCCATTACTAACCATTTCGAACTTGGCCACGGCAATAACTTCGACTCGTCTTCTCAGGATCTTCTAAGCTCATAATCCTCTTCGTTCAACAACAACAGCCTTCCTTTACGATCACCACTGCAGTAACTCTTCACTGCCGACATGAGGTTGTCATCTCTTCCAGCAAACAAGCCTGACACGTACACTGCTTATGCACAAAACAGCACCAAAAATCCTTGTTTCGTCGCTGTATCAACCCTTCTTCAATTTCCGCCATTAGTACTTGAATTCATTGTTTCTATCTCACTTCATTCACGTCCATCGGCTGAACAGAACTCCAAGTGGAAGAAGTCCAGTCAACCCATGATCCGATTAGCCAAACAACTCCAGATATTTCCTGCATTTCAGTTCAACTCCGACTGCAAAACAGCCCATTTTCAGGCCATATAAACACTCCTAAATCTCATTGTTGCTGCTCATGCTTCTGACTTCGAGAAAAAGTTGAACTGATCCATCTGTTGCTATCATAACTCGAACATCACCATCGTCTCAGCAAACATGCATCTCTGTCCGTAAATCCAGCCACCACCTGCAATAGATTAGAAGCATAACCACCTTCACTTCCTTCTCAATTTCGTTGTTCTGTTGCACCACTAAACTCAACGGCGACTTGACTTCATCACTAGCCAACAACACCTTAACTGTCCATCGAACACCACTGAGTAACTGAAGTTAAAACATCAGAATACCCAACAGATCCAGTTCGTCTTCCTTCTTCTATCGATCAGCGTGTGTACTGCATCCATCTCTCACATCGACCACAGCACAAGCTTCCACTGTTGTTGTAAGATCATCACCGGTAGGACAAGACTCCACCGCATACAGCCATCACTAACTGCAGTTCTTCCTCCGTCATTCAACAGCTCCACTGCATCAGTTCCGGCTCGTTGTCTCGCTGCCATATTCTAGAGTAGACATGACCAGTGTATCTCGCGATGATGTACTAGGAATCAGTCCTTGACCTCAAATAGGGTGAGTCGTGCTTACATGATACATGTATGTCTCCGCTCTGGGTCATAAGTCCGTCGGGGACGTTTTTACGCGTCTACAGAGCCTATATGACCAGCTGTATCTCGTCGAGGATGTATACTAGGAATCATGGCATCACAATCAGCTGTGTCTCGCGAAGACATGCTGGAATTGTGGATGTTCTAGTTCATAAGTCTTCCGGGGACGTTTTACGCTCTACAAAATCTACGTGACCAACAGTATCTCGTCGAGAATGTGTGCTAGGAATCATTGCATCACGACCAACAGTGTCTCGCAGGGACTTACACTAGAAATCGTGGATATGGGTGCCTTGAGGATCAAGGGCTTAATCTCTCCCGTGAGAATTGAGTTTTGTTTATGGTCTTGAAATGACACTTTTGCCCTTTATCCAAATTTCACCATCTACACAGATGATAAAGTACAGTTGAAGTGTGAAAATTTGAATGGCAAGTTTAAATCTTGTTAGAGCTTGCCGTTGGAAGTGATTTGTAGTTAACGATTAACATTATTAATCAATTTCTCGCTCAAGATCTTGCTGATTTCCCATCAAGCTGAACTGGTTATTTACATCAAAGAAATCAATTTCAACCACAAGTTGTCAATAAATTTCGGGTAGCCAGCAGCAGCAGTGATGATTATCTCAACAGAAATTTCACCAAGTTTTATGACTCTGATACATATGCACATTCCAGCAGATACAGATACAAGTTTTCCAAAGACACAAATACAAGATTTTACAAAGACTCCTAAGACTCTAAGACCGGTTTCATCACCGACCCTTTTCAGTCCATACCGATTCAGCCAAATATAACTGATTTGGGTTTTGTCACTGTTACTTTAAAAAAAATCATTGAAAAATGATTGGATAATCCTTTTATAACTATGTTAACACAAATAATGCTATGATAAACAAAGACAAGAATCAAGGAATTAAGAAGAAAGAATACTGAAAGACAATTCTCATAAACTAGTAGTAGTAATCGGTGTGAATAAGTTCTACAATGCCAAACTCTTATATAGGTTTCAAAAGACTAGAAAAAGGAAAACAATCAAATTAGGAAATAAACCAAAAAACAGAAGTAGACTTAGAAAATTCTAGAAAAGATTAAATTAAGTATCATGCTAAGATTAGGAAAGATAACTCCACTCAGTAAGATGCAGAAGATGCACTAATTTTCGACACCCCCCTTAGTGCATACTCACGATCAAATACTCCAAGAGCACTTCTGAATTCTTCAAATTTAACTCTTCCAAGTGCTTTAGTAAATACATCTGCAACTTGTTCTTCACTTGGAATGTTCTGCAGCTCAATTTCTTGATTAAGCACCTTCTCACAGACAAAGTGATGCTGAATTTCAATGTGCTTGCTGCGAGCATGAAACACCGGGTTTGCTGCGAGCTTCATTGCACTTTGGTTATCACATTTGATTGGTACTGGGTAATTCACCTTCTTATTGATATCACCAATTAGTCTTTTCAGCCAAACACACTCTTGTGTAGCCATAGTTGATGCCACATATTCTTCTTCAGTGCTGGGTAGAGCCACAATACGTTGTTTTTTACTGCACCAAGAAACTGATGTTGAGCCTATATAGAAACAATACCCAGTAGTTTAACGTCTATCATTTACATCACCAGCCCAATCTGCATCAACGAACCCAAGCAAAGAGAATTCTTTACTGCTTTTGTACATTATCCCATACTCTAAAGTACCTTTCACATAACGTAAAATTCTTTTTGCAGCAATCCAGTGAGAAACACAAGGTTTCTCCATAAACTGAGAAACAACTCCAACATCATATAAAATATCAGGTCTTGTGATATTTAAATAGATTAAAATACCCACAAGTTGTCTGTATAAGGTTGCATCTTCTAGTAACTTTCCTTTATTTTTCTGTAATTTGAGACAAGTCTCCATAGGTGTAACCATTGGTTTCGCTTCATCCATGCTAAACTGTTTCATTAAGTTTGTAGCATACCCTTTTTGAGAGACAAAATAATCATTCGCTTTTTCTACTTCAAGCCCAAGAAAACATCCAACTTTTCCCAAGTTTTTCATTTCAAATCGAACTGATAAATCACTTTGAAGATGTGCAATTTCAGCAACATCGTCTCTAGTAATTATCATATCATCCACATATAATAAGATCATGGTACACATACCTGATTTCATCTTAACAAAAAGGTTGGAATATGAATCTGAAATTTTAAAACTACAAAATGTAAGATATTCAACAATCTTACCGTACCAAGATCGTGGAGCTTGTTTAAGACCGTACAACGCCTTCTTCAGTCGGCAAACATAGTCTGGGTACTTTTCAGAATAAAACCACGAGGCTGCTCCATAAAAATTTCTCGATCTAATTCACCATAGAGAAATGCATTCTTCACATCAAATTGCCATAAATTCCAAGAATTGTGTGCTGCAAAAGAGATAACACTTCTTACAGTTACCATCTCTGCAACAGGACTAAACGTTTCTTCATAATCCAACCCATAATTTTGTGAAAATCCACGAGCAACTAGACGTGCCTTGTATCGATCGATAGTCCCACCAGTTTTCTTTTTTAATTTGTAAACCCATTTACAAGTCACAAGATCTGTGTCTTTTGTCTTAGGTACAAGCTCCCATGTATTGTTCTTTTCTAGGGCTGAAATTTCTTCTTGCATCGCATTCTCCCATTCTAAATTTTCTTGAGTTTCTTTGTAGCATGAAGGCTCAAGACCAACCATATTTCCTGAAAGAAAACAAGATGTCACAGTACAAGGATTTAGTTGTACCTCATAATCTTTTAAATGATTTGGTTGCTTCCTTTCTCTTGTTGACCTTCTTGGCGACCCTTCTTGGTTATTTGAATTTGAAGAGTTACTCTCCTTGTCACTTAAAGTATCGTCATCAGATGGAATGTTGCCAATGTCATCAACCGGAACCACTTGGGAATTTTCTGAATTTTCCCCATTTACAGCTACAATATCATCATCATACTCCAAGATGGTAACATCGTTAGAAATTGTATAATATGTTGATACCTCATCGAACACCACATCTCGAGAAGTAACACACTTCTTTGTTTCTGGATTCATGCATTTCCACCCTTTTCTACATGGATCATAACCCACAATAATGCACTTCCTTGCTTTTGGGTCTAGTTTAGTTCTGTTGCTTTTAGGAACATGTACATAACAAACAGACCCAAATATAAGAAAGTAACTCACATCTGGTTTTCTATTGAATAAAATTTCAAATGGAGATTTTTCAGTACCTGGCCATGGCGGTAATTGATTAATTACATGACTAGAACATTGCATTGCTTCGGCCCAAAGTTCTCTAGGAAGATGTTTATCGTGCAACCATGATAAGCTAACTGAGGTAAGATGTGCGATTTTCCGTTCTGCTATCCCATTCTGTTGAGGAGTGCTTGGGCATGTCATTTGTCGATGAATACCATGTTGGATGCAATAGTTAAGAAACTCATTTGACATATATTCACCTCCATTGTCAGTTCGCAAGCATTTTATTTTTGCTCCAAACTCTTTCTGCACTAAATTTTTGAACTCCAGAAATTTTGAGAAAACTTCACTTTTGTTTTTCATAAAATACACCCATGTATATCTTGAGAAATCATCAACAATAATTAACATGTACTGAAGACCACTGCAACTTGGTGTTCTGGTTGGACCCATTACATCTGAATGTACTAACTCAAACATCTTGGATGAACGGTTAACTGAATTTTTAGAGGCGATGATACTTACCAAATTGGCAGCCTTGGCAAATCACATCATGTTGTATTTTTTTCCAGATCAGGAATACCTTCAAGCAACTTCTTTGACGATATTTGGTGTAACAGCTGGTAGCCTATGACCTAATCTTGCATGCCAGATAGATGCGCGATCATTGCGACTAGTATTCTCCACAAAAGCCTCATTTGCAGTCATAACAAACAAAGATTCTTTTTTCTTTCCAGTAAAAAGAATATCAGCAGTCAAAGATTGTATATTCTCGATAATTTTTACATCATTAGGACCAAAAAGAACATACCTTCCTAACTTGGTAATTTGAGGAACAGATAAACGATTTTTCTTCAGTCCCGACACATGATAAACATCATCTATAGTTATGTTATCACAGCGTTGTTAACTTTCATATTCATCTTCCCTTCATTCACCACTGGATGCACTGAGTTATCATCAGTAACAATAGCTCGTCCTCCATCATGTCTACGAACTGACGAGAGTAAAGATGCATCTCCATTTGCATGATGAGAACAACCAGAATCGACAATCCATTCCTTTGCACAATCAATAGAAACATTCGTATTACTCGACTTCTTAGTTTCTTTCACATCAGCAACTTCCATTGAAAAACATTGCTCCCACTTTCGGTTATCTTCTTGCTTCTCATGAACTGTATTTGCTTTTTCATCTCCAAGTTTTGCAAAACATTTTTGTTGATTGTGACCTCGTCTTCCACACCTAGTGCATTCAAGCCATTCTTCAGGTTTTGTACGACAAAATTTTGCTACGTGATTAGGCTTTCCACACTTGAAACATTGAACAATTTTGTTCTTCTCTTTGATAAAAAGTACATCTTCTGAGCTATGCTTTTCTGACATTTGATTCATTAATGCTTCCTGGTTAGAAAGAAGATTTTCTAACTCAATGATAGATGGTTGAGTTGTCCACCCTTGTACAGAAGAAATAAAAGGAATGAATTCCTTTCTCAAACAACGAATGATATGACGCCGCATTCGAGCTTCACTGATTGGCTCCTTCTCATCTAGTTCTGAAATTTCATAACAAAGATTTTTAACTTTCAAAAACAAATCAGAGATCATACTTTCTTGACTTAATGTTGCAAGCTCGTTCTCAAGAAATTGTAGTTTGGCGATATCCTTCTTTATATTTAACCTTTTAAGATCATTCCAAATTTTTTGTGGCGGCGTCTCATTACGAACATGATCAATATAATCCTTACTGATTGATGTCCTCAAAGCATACAAAGCTTTTCCGCACTTTATCTTCCACTTCTTTTGCGTTTCGGCATTCTCGTTAGCAACAACTGCTTCAACATCCTCTTGAATTTCTGCAGGCATAACTTCATCTCCACAAACAAGATCCCACAAATCTTGACCTTGCAGATAAGCTTCCATACAAAGACTCCAATACTTGTAGTTATTACCTACAAGTTTCTCCACACAAGCTTGAGCAGAATTACTACTATTCATCTTCACAAAAAAATAAACAAGAACAGATTTCTCATTTTAGACAAATAAAAAACTAGACTTCTCTTTCAAGATTTTTATCGAACAGGTTTCACTCAACCCTGCTCTGATACCATAACACAAATAATGCTATGATAATCAAAGACAAGAATCAAGGAATTAAGAAGAAATAATACTGAAAGATAATTCTCATAAACTAGTAGTAGTAATCGGTGTGAATAAAAACTACAACGCCAGACCCTTATATAGGTTTCAAAAGACTAGAAAAAGGAAAACAATCAAACTAGAAAATAAACCAAAAAACAGAAGTAGACTTAGAAAATTCTAGAAAATATTAAATTAAGTATAATATAATCTTTTTGATCCCGTATTGCCATTGGGTTTAAGGTATGTTCGGGCGGGGTTTTAATCCGCCCTGATGGTGAGCATGCCACCTAAAACGACCATGAGTGCTGCGGCCATCATAACCCGCCGGCGTGGCCTGACCGCCTCAGCGTCCTTGGTGGGACCAAGGAGAACACTCTTCGGCTAAGATTAAATTAAGTATCATGCTAAGATTATGAAAGATAACTCCACTCAGTAAGATGCAGAAGATGCACTAATTTTCGACATATGTCACATGTTTTACTATGATTGTAAAAAAAAAAAAAAAACTTGAGAAACGGTTGAATTTATGGATCCTAACATCTCTATTGATTTTATATTTGTTTAATGGCTTGGAAGTGTTACATTTTTTCAAACCAAGACCGTTTAAACTTGTCTTACCTCTGAATCAGTTAGGATTGACAGGGTTTTGTTGTCAAATTAGGTCCTAGGACTATGGGTTAACTTGTATGTATGTCCTTATAGTATGTTTGAAACTGTTATAACTGTTAGATACTTTTGAGTCATTCCTGTATCTGTTCCAAATCTTGAGTTGGAATTTTATGATAAATATATTTGAGGCTTGCACTCTTTTTCGGGAAAAAAAAGGTGAAAATTTAAGTGAATTATTGCTGCTAGTTTTTTGTTTTGAAGATTCTCAATTCATTCTTCAAATTTGAAGATTACCGGAAGGATTTCGATAACATTCGAAGATAAAGATGGGAGAAGGGAAGCCAAAATAAAAAAAATTTACACCTTTTTTTGGGCTTAAGTAAGACCATTAAGCAAATCCGGGCCTTATAATGGGCTTCAGTGTGGGCTTTGTATTTTTGGAGAGAGACTGAATTTCGCACACGCCCGTATGTATGACTTCGACGATTATTTTGACTTGACTGACTTGGTAACAGCAGAGAAAGATACGAAAGAAAACAAAAATATCACGGTTATCGTTTATTTAACGTTAACGCCGCTTGCATATCTCGTGACTGTTAGCTCATTACCGTCCAAATATCCGTCAAACGTAACGTCTATGAACGGAGTTCATCAATTTATTTCCCCCATACGTTACCGTTTCCCTTCTCTCTCTCTTCTATTACTCGGTGTCTCATTCTTCTGATTCTTTTTCTTCTTTTTTTTCTTTCTTCTTAGAGATGGAAAAGACGAGGATTGATTGATTAATAAGTTCTCAAGCCCTAAGGTAATTTTTGTATCCATTGAGTTGATCTACTGTTCCAATTTTCATTTTTAGGGTTCTTAGATTATAATTTTTAGGGTTTTGTTTGTCTCAATTTACTTAGATATGTTTATTAATTTGAGGTGTTTGATTCCTACTTTTATCTGTAACAACTAGAAGATCTTGGATTCCTTTAATTGTATAGGAATTATTGTAATCGAAGTTCTGAAATTTCTTATTCTTGGCACTCTGTTTCTGGGTATTTTCGTTACCTATAAATATATGTTTCTTCACCTGGAAGAATAAGTTTGGGGGTAATACAACTTGGTGAAGATTGCAAATTGAGAAAACCTAATGGGTGAAGCTCTGCTCACAAGTCTTTCCATGGAAAATCATCACCCATCCACACTGCTGTCCATGGATTCTTGTGGTGCTTCTCATGAGGATTTTGACTTAGAGATGAATAGGCATACGCAGAATATTCTTTCGCGACCTCCGGATATCAATCTTCCGTTGTCAGCCGAACGAAGTCCACCTCCACAATCATGGAACCCTGATTCAGATACATTTGATGGCGGTTTGGGTCCTCAAATTTACAAGACTGAGTCACTTCTCAGTTTGTCTAAGGTAGGGAGGAAATGTGCAAAGCGGGTTGATAGCATCTGGGGTGCCTGGTTTTTCTTCAACTTTTACTTTAAGCCTGTACTGAATGAAAAGTCCAAGGGCAAGGTTATGAGGGATAGTAGTGGGGTTTCTGGTTTTGACAAATCAGATCTCCAACTTGATGTTTTCTTGGTTCAGCATGACATGGAAAATATGTACATGTGGGTGTTTAAGGAAAGGCCAGAAAATGCATTGGGTAAGATGCAGCTGAGAAGCTATATGAATGGGCATTCAAGACAAGGGGAGCGTCCATTTCCCTTTAGTGTGGACAAAGGTTTTGTGAGATCTCACAGAATGCAGCGGAAACATTATAGGGGACTCTCGAACCCTCAGTGTGTGCACGGGATTGAGGTTGTTCATGCTCCAAACCTCATGATTCTTGACGAGGAAGAACGAAAGAGGTGGATAGAGCTCACGGGTCGAGATTTGAACTTTGCAATCCCAGCTGAAGCAAGTGATTTTGGTTCATGGAGGAACCTTCCAAACACAGAGTTTGAGCTTGAGAGGCCACCACCTCCACTGAAGGCCACCACCTCACAACCCAACGCAAAGAGATTGCTTAATGGGTCTGGTTTAAATTTGTCAACTCAACCATCAAATCATGTTAATGGTGATGGAATGGATCTTTCACCTGTCTGCAACAAACGGAGAAAGGATTTTTTCGCACATGGAAATGATGATGACTGTTGTTTGCCGATAAACCCCCACCCAGATAGAGCCAGTGAAATGGAGATTCACCCAATTGAGCCGCATTGGTTGAACGACTTTAGTGGGGTAATGAAAAATGTGTATGGACCTGTGACAGCTGCGAAAACTATTTACGAGGATGAAGAAGGGTACTTGATCATTATTAGCATGCCTTTTGCAGATTTGCAGAGGGTGAAAGTTACTTGGAGGAATACACTCACTCACGGCATTGTAAAGATATCAAGTGTCAGTACAGCTCGCATGCCATTCATCAAGAAGCATGACAGGACATTTAAGCTCTCTGATCCTTTTCCGGAGCATTGTCCCCCAGGAGAATTTGTAAGGGAAATACCTCTTCCTACTCGAATTCCAGAGGATGCTAACCTGGAGGCATACTATGACGAGACGGGAACTATGCTCGACATTATGGTGCCAAAACACCATGAGGGATCAGAAGAACATGAGGTTCATGTATGCCTGCGCCCTCACCTAGGAGCCAATGACCTGCTTTTAAGTTGACATGCACATTACCTGGAAATGTAAGGGTGTCCACCTCTTCTTTTTTAAATTTAATTTCATAGTTTACTACAGCTGTAAGTTAAAACCAAATCTATGAAATGAAAGGTAAGTTTTTATTTCTTTCTGCATACCCCTGTATCATATTGCAACCATTACTGATTGGTGTATTTGTTTTCTGTTATACATCTGGTCAGCTTTTTACTGGTAACGTGCCTGAGGTTCATGTTTGAAGTTAATAGGTAATGTTTGGCTGCAACCTTATTGCAGTTCTCGACCATCTATCCTAAAATTGTCCGTTCTTGTTTAGGCTTAGTCTGATATCCTTCTCCGTAGTCGCGAAGAATGTTGTCATAATCATTTTATCAGCTCATGGTTGAAATAGGATCTGGAGAAATCTTGTTATAACGTTGGTGTTACAGTAAAAGCTGTGTGGTTGATTTACGGTTTCTAGGAGTCTTGGTGTAATGCTGGTGCCATTGTGAAAACTATCTGGATAGTTGTGGACTAAAAGCAATATGTTATTGGCTATTGCAAGTGTTTTTTTTTATGTCTGTCAAAAGTGTTTCCAAAAAGCAAATTCCTATTTATGTAAAACAGAGCTCTAGGACTCGATCCACAATGAGAACTCTACCGAGCCATTATGTAAAACAGAGCTCTAGGACTCGATCCACAATGAGAACTCTACCGAGCCATTAAGTAAGCCACAACGAGAACTCTAGCGAGCCATTAAGTACGCGATAACATGTAACATACAGTCTAACCTCGCCAAATGAATAATTTTTTTCGATCCCGACTTAGACAAAGGAGCTAAATGAATAGCCTTCCTAAATACATTATTGAGTAAATAAATAAATAATCACAATATTTCTCATACACAAAATATATATATAAATACACCAAAATATTTCGTCCAATCAACAATACTCATATACCAGCTGTCCCAACTAGATGAAGGGGCGAAACTCGAACTCTCTTGGAAGCAACAAAATAGGCGAAGGACATGAATCTTCGAGACTTTTAGATTGAAGGGGGTTGCTAGAGAATTATCATTTTTGCCACATGGAGTAGTAACACAGTTCAATGGAGGAATCAGGCAATTCATGAAGCAATAAGAACTTTAAAGACCTGTTATAATTTTTTGGGTTTTATTTAAGCATAGGAAGGGTAATAAAGTTGCAGATAGATTGGCAAAGGAGGCAAGACAACGAGATATACACAAGATTGCAATGACAAGCTATCTTCTTTTTTTTTACTTGTTTTTGATAGACAGTCTCTATTTTCAGATGTTGTTTTTGTTTGAAACACTAGGGAGCAGAATCTGGTGGAGGATTCCCATATTTTAGGCCTTGTACCTGAAATAAGGACAACCAACAGATATGCTACCTCTATGTAATTTTTTCTCGGTTTTATAAGATGTCTAACTTCCAAAAAAGAAAAAACAATGCTCATATAAAAAGTCATCATTTCTAATGCATCAAAAAGTTGATTGTATTTTCCTTCCACCTAAACTAAAACGCATTATATCCTTAATTTTCCGCATGCATGTAATTCTTCTTCTTTTTTGAGAATCAATCAACTTGTATTAAAAATCGGCTAAGTAATTCGGACTAAGGCATTGTAAGTTTTCCTAGACAGGGACATGCCTAATATGTAAGCCGAATCACCCGTTTCAAAAGAAATACATAAGGTGTAAAGTTAAAAACTTGGACCCACATATGTTCCCTCATTAAAACCTTATCAAGTAAACCCCATTGCCGTAAAATCTTGACAAACGAAAAAGAGTGCATCGCGTAAGGTCCAGAAAACTAAAACAAGATTATAATTACATAAAATAGAAAAATTACATTCATAAAATCTTCAAAGTCATAAAAATTCTTCGTTTCCATCGATATCCAATGTGATGTTTTCTAATGTTGGTAATATGTATGTCCATAAGCAAGTTGTGGAGGGTGAATGTCTTCACTCGTGATAAAACTATCAATATATGGTCCTGAGCCCTTCTACCAATAACAAGATTGACGCAAGTGTCACAATAACTTATGCAAGACAAAGGAATCATCCTTTTGGAAAGTCAGAGTGTCAGAATAGACTTTTTTTGCAATCAAGGACTTAAAATGTGACAAATGTATCTCCAAAAAATTACAAGTAGTTGAGTCTCGAATCGTAAAACCGGACCAAAACAATACATCCAACATTGATTTCAACATCATATTGTTTCACAAGAGCTGTCATTTTTCCATGAATAGGAGAATTACACATATAGATAAAATAACTACAATCATTATAAAGATAACTATCTAAGAAAAACAATAAGACGAAATTTAAAATTGATGAATGTTAGTAACCACAATACGCTAAGACAGATTGCTAATAAGATTAAAGCTCTTAATAATAAAGGACAAGACTTAAAATTTAAAACCTACTTTTTACTAAGCTAGCACTAGTGTCTATAATAGTTTGAAACCGTTAACTACTAGCAAAAATCGAAAAGTATGAACAACAAGCATGCATTCTCTTTGAAAACTACAATAGCTAGTATATATAGCAGCAAACCTACTTTTAACTACTAGCAATGGTAAGAGAAAAAACCAAAAGGAAGCACTAAGTCATCGTTGGTCGCTACTTTCTACAAAAAATAATAATTTTAAAGGTAACACTAATATCGTCTAAATGAAAAGCAATGTTAATATAATAATATATATAGAAAAAATCCTGATGCGAGAATTTAAAAACGTAGATGACAAACTATAGTATCTACGACAAATGACAACTAGAGTGTTCTGGAGCTCGGAGCTAAGAAGATCTCACGTCGAGATCGAGTATTACGTCCTCACCTCGAGCACGATGAAGATAATGACTTAACAGAGCATAAGACAAGACAAATAACATCCCGACACGTGGAAAACGCGAGTTCTGGAGTAAGAAGCAATGATAAGGCCAAGGATTTCAGGTCCAAGACCTGGAGATTGAGAGATATTGAAGATAACAAGTTGAGAGATTAAACGACTAACGAGATAAAGTCTGATTGGATCACAAAGACCACATATTAAAATCAGGATTGAGCCTGTTAATATGCCTTGTGTAATGGTCATTTGAAACTCTTGTGATGCGAGGTTGGAAAAATCCATTTAGAATTTTATCATCCAATGTAATTAAACATATGTATATCAAAATCAGCATTCAGTAAATACCCGAAATGCGTAAATGTTGTTAGCTTACCTTAGGGTTATGCCGAGTCCAGATGCAATCATATATAAAAAGAACAGTGTTTGAGTTAAGACTGAAAAATGATAAATTATGGGATTCATTAATGATACTATCCCAAGTTTCTTTCACTCAGTATGGTAAATGAAGAAGGTGGTTTGGATAAAACTTTGGAAAGTATTTGGAGAAATGAAGATACACAACTATGCTCCGGAAACTTAACCTGATAGATAGCACTGCAGTTTCTAGCTTTGGATTAGGAAGGAAACCTGACAGCAGGACCATCATATTGAAAGACCACACTTCTAAGTTGTTTAGGATGATTAAGTAAGTAATTCAATTACAAAAAAAAACAAAAAAAAAAAACGATAAAATGGGAGCTTAGAACGCCAACATTAAAACTCAACAAAGTTTTGTGTTATTTATGTAATTTTAACTAAAATGAGAATTTTAGTTAGTACGGATTTCTAAGAAATCTGGAATTACCGGACAGACCATAATAGCCGAAGGAATAGCAAGGCTCGTGAAGTTATTATATTTTCTCATAGGGAAATGAGTCCAAGTGCTTTTACAGGTGTTAGAGCATGACTTGATAAAATAAAGCATGAATCATATTTATATATTTATTAAAGTCTGCAGACATCCAACTCAAATCCAATTAGCAATGAGTGGAGTGGCAACTCCATATTGTATTTAAGTTAATTATGCAGAAATTATGGATGTCGGACAATTGTCCTTCCACATTATTGATCCATTAAGAATTAGCATTCGTCATTGTAGCAACTCTATAACCAAGATCCGTTTTGAATAACAGAACCCAATACACAAGTATGTGTGATAAGGTTGTAACTGCAGAGCTTATCATCATTGGGGGGTTGGGAGGACTTTGGGTTAGCAAAAACCTAACTTCACCTTGAAGTAGTCTAAAGGAAAAAGGGGAAGGGTTAATGCAACGAGTATATACTGAAAAAGCGGGGATATAACGACCACACCCAATAATTAGTTCGACAATCTGTATGGACTAAACTCCAATTTAATTCCGAGAGAACCAACTTAAAGTGAGACTTAATCAGGAATTATATCAAAGAGTTTTTATATCTTTCTCAATACAATCAGCAAATCAAACAGATAGAAATCTGCGAGCCTCATTGATATGAGAAATAACTTGGACAGTAAAGACCAATGCCCAAGTGTCAATCAAGTTCTATCCAACAATCAAGGTCAGACTTATCAACTGATTGAACTACGCACTATGATATTTCAATTATAAAAACAAATATAATGCGGAAAAGAAATAACACAGACACCAGAAAAAATTTTAACGAGGAAACCGCAAATGTAGAAAAATCCCGGGACCTAGTCAAAATTTGAACACCACATTGTATTAAGCCGCTACGGACTCTAGCCTACTACAAGTTAACTTTGGAATGGAATGTAGTTGAGCCCTAACCAAGTCTCACATCGATTAAGGTACAGTCGTGTTCCTTACGCCTCTAGAACCATGCCGGATTCTGCGCACTTGATTCCCTTAGCTGATCTCACCCACAACTAAGAGTTGCTACGACCCAAAGTCGAAGACTTATAAACAAATATATCTCCCACAGATATGTCTATCCTTTATTCTGTTTGTTCCGTCTTTTGATACAAATATCAAGGTGAATAGGAACCAACTAATAATACGGTCTTATAACTCCCGAAGAGCAGCCTAGAAATATTAGCCACCTCACAATAACCTAACTGATTAACAAAAGAAGTTATTGCGGAATCACAAGAGTCTGAGACGAAGAACTGTTGTGATTACTTTTTATATCTTACCTATCGGAGATAAATCTCGAGTAAATCTTAGAGAAGATAAAAATCAATATGTTAGAACAAGTAAGATCAGAATACGCAACTACAGAGAAAATAGTTGGATCTGGCTTCAGGAATCCCAAATGAAGTCTTCAAGTTGTTAACCTAATAATGGTTTTGGAAAACCTAGGTTAAAGGAGAATCGACTCTAGTTTGCAACTAGGACACAATAAAGTGCCAGGATTAGGTTTTCCAGTTGCTAGAGTTCTCCCTTATATAGTCTTTCAAATCAAGGTTGCTTTCAATCAGAGCTAAGATAGCTTAGTAACGAAGCATTCAATATTCACCGTTCTCCTGATTAAGATTCAAGCTAAGTATGCTTAGAAATTAACCAATCAATCTCCACTGTTAGATGGACTTATCTTGTTACACACAAATGAAATATAATTATATTTAGATATGGGTTACCATACTTATATTTAGATATTGAGTTGTCTCAATAACAGTTAGCCGAAGTTAGTCATATGAACACTTTTGTCTTAGTCGTATTCATATAACACTTCTAGATAAAATATGAAGATCAATCAATCATGATAGATAATCAAATGAATCTAATTTTGTTCCAAATAGAGTTTTTCAATTGTTCACTATCTTATAGAAATATATATGAAAAATTGAATCGAAATCGGTTTGATTCGTAATCGTACAAAGTACTTATACAAGAATCAATTCATGAACATTAACACGGTTTGCAAAGTTAATTTTCATTCCTTAAATCATAAATGTTTTAGTTCATGAGTATGAGAATCATACATAACCGATTTTAGAACTTCACCATTGTGTTCGAAAACTAGGTACGCGAACAGTAGCTCCAGACCTTGGTCTAGTCAAGCCGTTCGCAAACCTGGTTCGCGAACAACTGTTCCAGACCAAACTCAGGTAAACCCATTCGCATACGAGGTACTCAAACAAGAGTTCCAGACCTTCTCAGATAAATCCGTTCGCATACTAGGTACGCAAACAAGAGTTCTGGACCTGAATCATCACAATACAATTTGCATACTAGGTATGCATACCGTGTTGTATCTAGACATGGGTACTTGTTCTAAAATCTTGTTTCAATCATTGAAACATCCTTGGAAGACGACAATGGTAGTCTCACAGATATCATTAGCTTCAAGTACTTTTCAAGTGATCGAATGATCAATACGAAACTTCCCAAGCTAACATCAAATGACTGTCTCACACAAATCATATAAGATGTTCAAGGTAATTTACACATGATCATCTTTTGACTTAATATTTAGTACGATGAACATAGCTAAAGCAAAAAGCTTCTAACATATATTTCGAGAAATAAATAAGCGAGATAAACTTGGCTCGAAATATCAAATGTGTATAATGTAAAATACTATATAGTTATACGACTTAGTCTCATTAGAAGAGAGAATAGAATAGACTTATGAGTGATAGATAAGTTTTAGTCTTCACATAATTTTTGTTGATGAAGGTCCTCCAAGCTCCTCAATAGATCTTCTTCTTCAATTGGTGAACGCCGTGAAGTCTAAAGCTCAACTACACGTTCTATCCTAATCTGAGACATAGCTATAAGTAGACTAGAAATCAAGTATATATTTTTGATTAACTAAACTTGATGAACAAGCTTGAGATAGCAACGCTTGCGATTTCGACCGTGCAGTGCTCTAACAATCTCCCCCTTTGTCAATTTTAGTGACAAAACTATCAATACATATGGATTATAAAATAAATAAAATTTGTAGCTTCTCATCCATCATGCTTCCTTGAATTCTTCGTTAATCCAAGTACTCCAGCGATTCCGAACGTGTTCAACTTAGCATCATTGTTGTTGAATATTCTTAGCCATAACAATAATAAAACAAATGTTTTCAATCATTCGTAAACCATATGTAGGTAGTGTGAATTACCAAATAATTCTCCCCCTTTTTGTCAGTATAAATTGGCAAGGTACGAAAACTACGGGATCATAATGAAATTTTCAAAAAGATATTTCATGACTAAAATAGAACATATCAACTTTGTTTCGATGATTTCACATATTTGAAACTTAGTGTATTCATCAAGGAGTTTATAAAGATATAAGATAACTCCTGCAATATTCTGCAGCCGCACTCCCCACAAAGATATGGCAATTAGGCATAAGTTCAATTAAGAACTCTCCCCCATTTAAACTCATTCCCAAGAGAATAACATGAGCGACCTTACTTTTACAAGAAAATAAGAATTTTTTTGGACATTAACAAATCACATGGATTTGTATCCAGTAAACTTAGTGTATTCATCAAGGAGTTTATAAAGATACACATAGTCGAAACTTAGTGTTTCATCAAGGAGTTTATAAAGATACAAGATAACTCCTACAATATTCCGCAGCCGCACTCCCCGAAAAGATATGGCAATTAGGCACAAGTTCAACTAAGAACTCTCCCCTATTTAAACTCGTTTCCAAGAGAACAACATGAGCGACCTTACTTTTACAAGAAAAAAAGAATTTTTTGGACATTAACAAATCACATGGATTTGTATCCAGTAAACTCGAATAAATTAATCACAAGAAGATCTTATTGATTAATTTAATTGGAAAAACTCAACAGAAGAAAACTTACTGAGCCATACAGTACTTTCACATAAAAGTGGATCAGGAAAAGATCAATACTGCAGAATTTTTCAAAATTTCATTCTATCTTTCATCAATATTTGCATAAAGTCACAATAGACTTAACTTTTGAGCATACATGAGTAAGCACAATTCACAAACATAAACACATATATATCTCATAGGAAATTGCAATATATGAAATCAAAAAGATTAAATACTGCAAAAATCATCTTCCAAATAACTTTAGAATTTAAATAAATAAATTTAAAAACATTGCAAGATGAAAATCGTTGAAATAATTATGTGTAATCACAAAAATAAAAATAAATGTTATTCCAAACCCTAGATATCCTTCTTAAACATAAGAATAAATTCTCATAAGAAGTTTCTTAGACATTAAGATTCTTGTAAAATTCTTTATCGTCCCCGAACTCCTTGTCGTCAACAGACATTGGAACATAAGGTTCATGAATAAAGGAGTCAATTCCAACAAACCTTCTTGACTGTTTGTCGAATCAGGGCCTTCTGAATTTCAAGAAATCTTAGAACAATAGCCTTTATTTGCTGAATCTCCATCCTTGCTTCTTTTAACTTTTCAAGAACAACATAAAACTTCTGAAGATTTGAGGTGTTAGCCCTTGGTTTATTAATATTCTTCCTTTTTCTCTTCAAAGTTGTAGAGGAATGAGATTTGTCTTTTTCCTTCATGACTGATGGCTTAATAATTATATTAAAATCTTTTCCATCAGAAGAGATGTTGCTTGGAGTCTCCATACAATTAAAATATCGAATTTGTAAAAGAAAAAAAACACAAAAAACAATAGCTCCACAAGCAACTTTTTGATGAAAAGAGTTTCAGAGAAGGAAAAGAAAGTATGGTTACGGAACCTATATACAAGGCAATGGGGTTCACGTACGACCAACATAAGCATCCCTAAAAAGGGTAGGAATGTCGATTTTGACCTCCTTTTTTTATTAAAATACTGAGAAATCTTTTTCAATACCATTATTTAACGATATGAAAAAGAATAAACATAAATTCAGAAAACAAAATTCAAAAATCAAACTAGAATAGTTTCTGATCCTATAGCCCAACAGTGCACTATTCTTGTCTCTTTTCGAAATACGGGCACATGAGACAAGATGTACTTTCAACACAATTAGAATGTATTGCGGTGAACAATAATCTGTCCACCACATGGTTCCTGCACGGAATTCTCAACATCCCCTTTTATAGGTCCTTTAGACCTAGTTCTTTTCTGTAGTGATCCAACTTTTTCCTTATAAATCAACTTCTTAGGAGAAGAGTTAAAAAAACCCGCCTCAGATGGTTTGACTTTAGAACAAGTTTGAGATTGTTTGTTAATCGATTAGCTCTCTGTTGCAGTTTTTTGACATATCTTACTTTATGTTTGTACTTGAAACAATTAGAGAGTTCATGACCCTTAACAGTACAATAAGAACATGTTAATGTGGAGGATGGTTCAGGCACCATAGCCGAACATGCTGTTAAACAAAGTGAAGTACCTGAAACATGTGAGATGGAGTTTTCATTAGTCATAGAAAAATCCATTTCATCCTCCAATGTGGTCGATGTGATTTCTCCAGGAAAAATATCAAGGTTGATGTGAGTATTGCTACAGTTATCAAAATTAATATTTTCACCAAGGAGTGCAACACTTGATTTTTCTTCGGTCGAATCATAGTGATAAGACGTTTCATCAAGAGTTGCGGCAAGACCTTTGTTCCCAGTGTATTTTCTCCGATTTGGAAATTCATTGGCAAAATGACCAAAACCTTTACACTTGAAGCAATGTGGCATATCCTCATCATCAGTGTCGACAATATCCCTGTTTTAAGCAGGAACATGATGATGGGGCTTAACGGATGATCTAGGTTTATCTCTGGTGAATCGTTTACTTCTCTTCAAAAGAAGATCTCTAAACTGTCTTGTGATAAAAAAAACTGAGTTGTCAAGATCTTAATTTGATGATTCAGTCTCAATAGGATCATCTACAGAGTTGCCAACACTTTTACTTTTATCAAGTAGTTTAGTTTTCTTTTGTGCTTTGAAAGCAATATCCTTTCCATCTTCGGATGAATGCTTGTGATCAAAGATCTTTAACTTTCCAACAAGTGTATTTATGGAAAGTGTATCAAGGTTATTTCCCTCAACGATGGCATGTTTCTTAGAACCATATCTAGATGGTAGCAATCTGAGAACTTTCATCACGAGTCCTTTTCATGAATAGTCTTACCCATTGCAAAATATGCATTAACAATTTTAGACACTTTGTGATTGAACTCATCGAATGACTCTTCATCAGCCATACGAAGATTTTCCCAACCAGAATTTAGGTCTTGAAGCCTAACTTCTTTCTCGGAGGTATTCCATTCAAATACGGTTTCTAAGATATCCCAAGAATCTTTAGACCGAGTGCACGTAGTCACATGGTGCTGAAGATCTGGGGTAATGGCATGGATGATAGCATTTAATCTGTCAGAATTTTTCTTTGTGGCAAGAATCTCGACAAGATCATACTCACCAATATCTTTTGCAACAGTTACACCGTCTACTGTAACTAATGGGGGATTTTAGCCATTTACAACACGAACCCATGATTGAAAATCACGCACTTAAAGAAAGGCACGCATAGCAATTTTCCACCATAAGTAATTCGAGTCATCGAAGACTGGAGGTAAGTTTATAAACATAGCACTTCTGTGCATAGAATAAAATTGCTACAAACACAGACTTATGAGGTCTTAGCGTGTTTGCCTGCTCTTGTTAGAGCACTGCTCGGTCAAACTCGCATGCGTTGCTATCTCAAGCATGTTTGTCAATGTTAGTGATCAAAACTATAAGTCTTGATTTCTAGCCTATTAATAGATGTCTCGGACTAGGATATAGATAGTGTAGTTGAGCTTAGATTTTACAGATTTCATCATTTGAAGACGAAGAAATACTAAGGGGAGCTTGTGGAACTTCTTCGACAAAATGTATGTGGAGACTTGAACTCATCTATCACTTGGAAATTCTATTTCTACTATCTCCTATACTGAGACATAAGTCGTGTTAAGATATAGTTTTTTCTATACACATTTGAGATTTCAAGCTGAGTATATCTCGCTTACATATTTCTCGAAATATGTGTTGGTAAGCTTTCGCTTCGACCAAGTCATCTTATATCATGAGAAAATTTCCGAGTAACATCTTACATGGTTTGTGTGATACAATCATTTGTGTAAGACTTGGAATGTTTCGATAATGATTATTTCAATATCTTGAAAATTGCTTTGATGCTAATAGTGTGTGAAAACGACTATTGTCATTATAGAAGAATGTTTCAATGATTGAAATAAAGAGTTGAGAATGTAACCATGTTTGGATATAAGCATATATAGTGTGTTCGCACATTAGTGTATAAATCCATAAACCGGGTGTTATGTGTACAGGGGTGCCCGTATCGTATGTGTGTGGGTATTTAGTAGTATCTAGTGGGATGTAATGGGTGGTTTAGATTAGCCTACATGGATAGTTTATGATCGTCGTATATTGAAAGAGAGAGAAAGGGAGAGTGTTCCTGAGTTATATACTCTCATACCCTGTAACGAAACTCTTATGAGAAAATTTATGAATAGAATAGCTTAGTTTAACATTTAGGCTTGGTTCACTATGAATCAAGAGGTTACTTACTCAAATTATGATCCAAACCCTGTTGTTGTACATCCAAGTACACAACAATTAACATCAGAGCCGTTTCTTTCTGCACAAATTTATCCAAATTTTTTTCATCTCAATCTAGGGATTATTGGTATAGAGTTAAGGCAAAAAATGAAGCCTATAACCATTTCCTTGATCTGCGGACACAATATAGAAATCTATCCAACGAGGTCTCTTCATGGAGTATTAATCGTGAGCTTTGGAGATTACAGAATGAAATCTCTTGGGCCAGGGTCAGTTGGGAATCCATTCAGATACCACCATTCGAAGAACAATTTGTGAATAAAGTTAGGAATACAGAAGCTACGAAGAAGGAGGAAGAGGTGTTCATTGAAGAATCGGTAGCTGAATTCAGTAAAGATATTACTCCAAATTTTGTTCATGATGCTACTACAGATTCAACTTTAGCTTCACATTCAATTTCTGGATCTAAAACCGATTCAGATAAGGGTTTAAATGGGTTTTCAAAATCAACATCAAATATTGAAGACTCTGTTATTTCAATTAGTGAATTCACGGTCTATCCACCTTCAGAAACCAAATCAATTCTTACTGGTGTTGTTGAAGAAGAATTTGATAAAGCTGAAGTTAATGATTTTGGAAAGACGGTTCAGACCGATTTTGGTGAGTGTTTCTCCATTATTCTCGATTCTTCTCACATCATATTTGATCCAGGAAAATATTTCAAACTCATTCAGAGGTTTTGTTATTTATCCGGTGTTTATGAATTTGGTTTCAATTCAATTACTTCATGTTATTTTGCACTATATGTTTGCTCAATTTTAATGGATGAAATTGCTAGAAATTCTATGTATGAGCTGCTTTCTAAGAATGGGTACTGGTAAGATTCATGGTGTGGTGATTCAATTGTTTGTAGACTAAATAATGGGGGTGTTATTAGTATTGCTGAAATGTTGTTTGTTCAAATGTCAAAGCGAGACAAAATTTGGTTGGATAGAATGCTTGAGACTGTCTTGCGGAGCTGGAATGATGGTGTTGTTTGTGTATATCTTCGTTTTGTTTTCACTTGTTCAGTATTTGATCGTGGAAAAGGAATTGAACTTCATCAGGGGTTTACTCACTTTGTGGACGATTTTAGATTCTGTTTTCTGAAATTTTTGCTTCTTGGAATTGTTGATGATGTTGAACTTGCTGGAGAAGGGTATTTGGTCGCTGAATTGTCAAATATAAATGAATGTTTGTTTCTTTTGTTGGCTATAATAGTTCATATTGGGGGAGTTTATCAGTTGATAGTTCAAATGATTGAGATGAAGGGAGAAGTTATTCTGGTTTTGCAGCTGGAGTGTGGTTTGCTTTATGATATTACATTTCATTCTCTTGAATAATTTACTGTCACTAAGATTTCGTTATCGAGAGATGAACGTGTCTTTCAATTTCTTATGTTCAATACTTTCCCCATACTTCATTTTGAGTTCCTTATGTTTCATCATTTTCATAATACCTTGCTTGACCAGATTCCTAGACCTTGGTTTGCCCTTGTTAGACAGGTATCCTCTCATATGGCTGAGAGAACTGGTAGTTCATTACTCTTGCTTCATGGTAATTTATGGTTACCATTTACATTCCCCACCAAAGTGCCGGTATTCCTTAAACACAAGGGTCAATTATCTTGTTTCCAAGCCTTTGGTTCTCCGATAATGCTCGTATATTCGAGAAGTTGTTTGCAAGTTCTCAGCATGGGTTTTTCATTGTCTACTTCTATGTAATGTGGTAATATTGTTCCAGCAAAGGGTTGGCCAACTGATATTCTCTTGAAGTTTCATCTTGGTTTATTCCCTGCCACCAAGGTCCTTTATGGAGAATTATTGAAGGGAAGTGTTAGTTCACATGGACATAGATATGTATCACTTATTATTTTATTAGATATTATACATTTGTTCATGTTAAGTGTAGCAGATACTCCCTTGCAGCTACGTACATTCAACACTTCAACTATGTACTCTCGTGGGTTCTGTCGAGTGCATTTTCATGCTGCAGTTCCTCAATTTCCGCAACTATGACCTGGTGGTAATGTTTGCTTGTATCGATTTCTTACCCAATTGCTTCACGATTTGAATTCATATGGTGATTTTGTGAAGTTTCGTGTTTTTCCTCATATGGTGAGTGCCACAAATCTTCGAAGAAGTTATGTCTGGTATTTCAGTTTAGGTTTAACTTTGCACTCTCCATCACATACAACTGGGGTTTATGGATCTCTTGCTTTTCTGGAGAAAGTTGAAATGATTCTAACCGTGTTGATGTTAGTTGGATACTTGAGGTGGAAGTTCAATTTGGTTCCACCTGATTTGTGGATTGCGAAAAACGTTAGCTGCGTTGATAACATTTTTATCTCGGTGGTACGCATTGACATAAACTGGAATTACAGGAGATATCAGTCTGTGAAGCTGAGACCGATAACCGAATGGAAACATCTTTTATTAGGAGAAATCTGTTCTCGACAGGTTTGAGGGGTAGGGGAAATGGTACTGGTACTATGGGTTGTAGTCGTTTTTTATTTGATAGAGGGAAAGTGCAGTCCACTGCAAAGGCACCCGGTCTAATTGTTAGCTTGCATGTTGTGCTGACAAAGGAATGTTACTGGATAAAATTCTTTTTGGTATGGGCAACTTATAACCATATGAAAACTAATGAAGTTAACTTTCCACTAATAGTTCAGTTGGAAAATTCTTGGTGGTGGAAGACTGCAGCACGTTCTGATGCTCAATTTTCTTATGTACCAGTGATTATTCATGGGGATTGTTGGAATTTCAATGGGTCAGCACCAATTTCACTTGTCACTGCGATTCGACAACATATACAAGGGGTACTCAGCACTGTCCATGTTGAGAGTGCAGGTAATGCAAATTGCACTGAAGAGAAACCAAAGGAAACTCCAATCTCCATGGTGTCAAGTGATATGTTAAACATGATTCTATGGTCGGGATCTGCAATTCCATTATGTCTTATACCAGGGAAGCAGCTGTAACTATTGTCAGGAAGGTGGATGTTTTGGTTATGCTCGTGAAATCCCAGTTAGAATTGAGTAATGAAGATATTCGTAAGGGCTTTGCAAACCTGGACCCACTTTTTGATCATTACGATTCAGCTTATGGCACCCAAGAAGAGGTTTCCGGTCGTGCTAAAAATGGGCTTTGGTATTGGAACTGTATGGGCCTCACATGGATTTTTACTACCGTTAAGAGTATTGTCCCTGTGTATAGCAGTGTGCGACAACAACTATATCCTCACCAGGCGCTGGGTCTCCAACTTTTGGAGCTTCATTTAACTGAGGACGTGTTTCATTTAACTCCCATCCTTAAGGACAAGGTTGTTTTCAAGGGGAGTGGAATGTTATGTGTACAGGGGTGCCCGTATCGTATGTGTGTGGGTATTTAGTAGTATCTAGTAGGGTGTAATGAGTAGTTTAGATTATCCCACGTGGATAGTTTATGATCGTCGGATATTGAAAGAGAGCGAGAGGGAGAGTGTGCCTGAGTTATATACTCTCGTACCCTGTAACGAAACTCTTATGAGAAGATTTATGAATAGAATAGCTTAGTTTAACATTTAGGCTTGGTTCACTATGAATCAAGAGGTTACTTACTCAAATTATGATACAAACCCTGTTGTTGTACATCCAGGTACACAACACCGGGAGCCAAGTGTATGCATATGTGTGTATACGAAATTGATGAAGGAGATAAGTTAAGTATGCATACCCGTACGCATACTGGCGGAAGATTTCAAACCGAAAATTTCTGCTGAGTTTGGTTTTGACAAACTCTTAACTATTCACATTAAGTATGCGTACCCGTACGCATACTGGCGGAAGTTTTCGAACCGAAAATTTCTGCTGAGTTTGGAAACTAAACAAACTCAAATCCGGTTGCTTAAGTACGCATACCCGTACGTATACTTAAGCTGGTTACTTTGTCAAATCGGTCAGTTCATGGACTTAAACATTTAAATCATAAGGAATGCAATCTTTGCAAACCGTGGCTATAATGTTCATGATTGATTCAAGTGAATCAAACCGATTTGGTTTCAATTGTGTTTTCTATTGCAATTGAACAACTCTTTAACTAGTTTCATTTGACTCATTTGAACTAGTTATGGTTAAGATGAATAAGGTTGATATGAGAGTAATCATATGGATAACCTTGGTTAACTCTTTGTGAACCAACATGGTGTACACGTTTAGGTACGGTTACATAAACCTAAATGAGAGTACATTTCATTTGTGTGCAACAAGCTAAGTTCGATCTAACGGTTGAAAGATATTATCTTGGTTGAATCAGGTTTTTCATCTAACGGTGAATATTGAATGCTTTGATACCAAGGTAACTTGGATTGCAAACCCTGATTTGAAAACTATATAAAGGAGAACTCTAGCAACTGGGAAACCTAATACCCACACCTCCTGTGTGTTACTAGTTGCATAACTAGATTCGATTCTCCTTTAACCTTAGGTTTCTTCTCGAGACCCTGTAGGTTAACGACTTGAAGAATTCATTGGGATTTTGAAGACAGACCCAACTATTATCTTTATAGTTGTGTGATCTGATCTTGACGTTTCTATCGTGTTGAGTACAATTGAAATAATTGGCTCGAGATTTTATATCTCTGATAGGCAAGATAGAAAAGTAATCACAAACGCTTCGTCTCATCGTTTTTGATTCCACAACAACTTGTTTCGCTAGTCGATTAAGTTTATTGTGAGGTGATTGATAATACTAGGTTGTTCTTCGGGAATATAAGTCCGGTTTATCAATTGGTTCCTTTTCACCTTGATTTATCAAAAGACGGAACAAAAACTCTTGGGTATTTCTGTGGGAGACAGATTTATTCAATTCTATAGACTTTTCTGTATGAGACAGATTTGTCTATCAAGTCTTCGACTTTGGGTCATAGCAACTCTTAGTTGTGGGTGAGATCAACTAAGGGAATCAAGTGCGTAGTATCCTACTGGGATCAGAGACGTAAGGAGCGCAACTGTACCTTGAATCAATGTGAGATTGATTAGGGTTCAACTACAGTCCAGTCTGAAGTTAATTGGTAGTAGGATAATGTATGTAGCGGATTAATACAATGTGGTGTTCAATATGGACTAGGTCCCGGTATTTTTCTGCATTTGTGGTTTTCTCGTTAACAAAATTCTAGTGTCTGTGTTATTTCTTTTCCGCATTATATTTTGTTATATAATTGAAATATCACAGGTTGTGCGTTAAGATCAATCAATTAGAATATCCAACCTTGGGTTGTTGATTTACATTAATTAACACTTGAATATTGGTCTTTGGTACCGTTCAAGTACTTCCTCTTACATTCAATCGGGCTCGCAGATTTCTATTTGCTGATTGCGGATTGAATTAAGAGTTAGAGATATTAAAATCTTTGATACACTTTATTCTACATTGCGTCTGGTTGTTTAGTTGATTCTCTAGAAAGTGTATTGGAGTAAGTCCTCTCAGATTACCATACTAATTGTTGGGTGTGGTTGTTAGACCCCCACATTTTCAATTGGTGTCAGAGCAGGCAAACACATTAAAGACCTTATAAGTCTGTGTTTGTAGCGATCTGAGGGTGGACGATATTGTCTCTGATAAACACATCACCAGAAATAAAAGTTCTGTTTTCCTAAAGTCTATTAAAGAGAAAGATTTGTCAATATCGAATATAGAAGAACCTTGTGTTCAAAGGAAACAAACATACATCGACAAGTGTTTTGCTGACCACCTTACCGATGAGTCTGAATCTGAAGTTGAAAAGGATGCAGCCAAAGAGAGTGAAGTGATTCTAAAACTTGTTAGAATCCAGGCTGATAATGTCAACCGGTTGAAATAAAAAGTCAATGTCCTTGTTGGTATGATATGTGAGCGTGACTCTCGTTTAAAGATTCTTCAAGAGGAAAATCTCAAAAAGGATGCTTTGAAGATTGAACATCTCTTAAGTAAACTCTCATTTCAAGAGTGTTCAAAAGAGTTCGCCATACCAACTGCTTCTGATTTAACTGAAAAAATTATTGGTTCAGAAGCAAAACCGAAAACCCTTTCTGTTGAAAAACCGAAGCCCACATCACACAGAAGGAAAAATTCTCCCGACAATGGTGTTAAGACTGTTCTGGCTAATCACTCAATTGATCATAAAGTGTGTCTCTTTTGTGATTCAAAGGGGTCGTCTAAACAAAAGAGAAATTCTAGGTTGAATGACAATTCTATTATTCGTCTTCAACACACCTTAGATTTAATTCTTAAAGGTGTAACTTACATTCGTATGTCTAAACCTATTGGTTTTAGTACTCACCCTGTGTACCCCACCAGGAAAGTCAGTTCAATGTGTTCCTCAAATGTTCAAACACATAACAGTCTTCCTAAACCACTTCGACGAAGAAGACCTCATGGATATTCTTCAATTAAGAAGGGAGATTATGTTGTTCATGATGTGAAAAAGGTACCAGAAGAAGGAAGCAATGGAAAAATGGAAGCCAACCTAAAAGGATAATTTAAGGATATAAAGATATCATCAACATGCTGAGAAGTCCCTCTGTAAATTCTTCAGGTAAGAATCAACATTATGCGTCATTTTTTGGTGATAGTAAATTTTATGATAACTTTTCACATCAAAATGGTTTTCCTCCAAAGATCAGGAAAAAGAGGTTTAACCATAAACAACATTCATTTGATGAGCTCGAGGCTCATACTTGTGCTAATTAATCACAAGGTTGAATTCTCACTCTCAAAAGAAATCCTGACAGAGTGAGATATTTTTCAGGTACACTTGATGGAAAAATGTGTTTCTGAATCGTCTCCAGTTATCTTCTTATCGTTCTTAGCTGGTTTATCAATTACAAACACTTTTTGTTGCATGAGTATTTTTTTTTTGGTTTTACTTCTTCCAAAAAAGGGGTGTCAAATTGTTGTGCTCTAAATTTTTCTCTTGTGAGAACAAATTTATTTTAGAGCTTGTTAGAGCATTGCTCGGTTGAACCCACCAAGCGTTGGTGTGTCAAGTTTGGTTGTCATATTTTAGTGAATCAAAACTCATGTTAAGAGTCGCTTGATTATGTACTAGAGTCAACTTCGTATAGGTTAGCTTGAAAGTATTAGGATATGAGACATTAAAAGTATTGCGAAGTCTTGAGATGTGAAGAAGCAAGGAGCTACAACGACAACAATAATCCTTCCACTTGAGGTTAGTGATATTTGACTTGAACTGTTTCATTCCCTAACGTATCTTTCAAGTCGTGCATATTGAAAACATAACTGCGAAGCATATTTGAACTCCAGATAGACATAGTATTAAGGAATACAATACGAGGTTTATCGCTTAACCATTAAACTTTGTAGATAAGACATCGCCATAATCATTTGAATGCTATTGTGATTATGTATGGGTATGAGGTGAGGATTTCATCCTAGGGAACAATGTTTACATGTGTTCTAAAGAAGTAAGTTCATAAACTTGTTTGTGGACCGAAAAGGAAACTGCCAGGTGTTATTGGTTTTGTTATTCATTGCATATCTTATGAACAACCAATATGTGTGATTGAGTATAACCGCTCACAACTTGTTGTGTTCTTGGTAGAACTATTCACAAAGGCTTGACTTATGTATTGGTATATATTTTATAAGTAAAACCAATCTTAAGTAATCACCTGTGGTATGATCGGGTTTGTGTGTCTGACCGAGTATGGGAAAGGGGAACCAATCCTAGTAAGAGGTGCAATACATCACAAGGGGAACCGATCCTTGTATGGGGTGCAACAAGGTTTATAGCAGAAAGGGGAACCGATCCTATGGACATGTGCAACACGTTTTTAGGCAAAGGGGAACCGATCCTATGGACATGTGCAACACATATAAGTTAGATACCATATATATATATGTGGGGGGGGGGGGGGGGGGGGGGGGGGGGGAACCGATCCTAGTACCTAGCCAACCGAATTTTGGAAAGTTAGTGTGACTATGCACATTACTCACATGGAGGTAGAACCGAAACTTGTTTTGGTAGAACCGTTAAACCCATGATTGTGATTGAATGTTGGTTTGATCAATCACATAGTTGCAGGATTTGACTATTTTATAAGATCGTGGTGGAAATCACGTATGAAGTATGTAATACTCCTATTCCTAAATATGTTAGGAATCATGCTAATGTATGTCTTGAGTGACTTACATGTTCCTTTGGTTAACATAGGATTGTATATCATTTTGTTGAGTAACAATGATAGTAAAGCCTATTGTTTGTGGGTGAAAACGGTTTCTGCTGTTTTTGGTAATTTCGTGTGTGGATGAGAAACGAGTCTAAACCCTAAACAATGTACTGCACGGGTGTACTTTTGATTCGAGAGATCAATCTGTACAATCCTAGCCTAAACCAAGAAATGGTCGTTCCAGGCTTGCTTCGGTCACAAAGTGAAGGAGAAGGGTTGGTCTTAGGGATGGAAGTGAAGAAAGTGTTGAGACCAGAATAGTTAATTCTAGGAGTGAGGGTGTTTCGTGACTTGTATCAGAAAGTTGAACTGGCTAGCTGAATGAAAAGCTATCAGATGATTTCTGGATGTTGTATTTTTTCTCCTGACCAAAACTTGTTGTTTGGTGGAAAATAGGTGAGACCTATTTATATAATTCGCAACAAAACGTACCCTGGTCTCGTAGGAAGTGGAAACGATTGAGTGGTGGAAGAAGGGATGATGAGTGCTAAATAGTGCATATTTATATATATTTTTGTTGGCATTTAACTCATCTTTTGCGCATTAATTCTACATTTTATCCCATATTCTGTATTTTCATTGTTTTCAAGAATAAATATTTTTTCTTACTTAATTTTGCATTTTTAGGTAATAAATAAAGTCTGGATGAATTGCGGAGCAAAATGAGCAGAAAAGTAGTGAAAAGCCGGGAGGAATTACGCAAGGAAGCCGCGAAGAATGTTGCGCACAAGACCAAAAAGCTAGGAATGGGCTCAAGAAGGAAGAATTGTTCTTAAAGAAGATATGGGCTTGGCATACCCAAGGCCCAAAACCCTTACCCAAATCCATTTCCTTTATCCATACCCATTTCCATGAGAGCCGTCAGATTGGATCCATCTTGTCATCCAACGGTCACCTCATCACTGTGCATCAAATCCCGATGATTCCGCCCAACACTACAGCACCTAACCTAATCTAGCACCGTTGACTTCGTTGTGTTCCACATCCAACGGTCGCTACAAACTTCTTCTCTCTTAGCCGTCCGATCTACCTACCATCTCCATATCCAGCGTCTCAGCTCGCCAAACATCGAACCAGATGCTCCCGCTTCACACCCTAGCACCGAATCCTATTATCCACCCAAACAACCCATCGCCCCAAAACTTCATCTCCTTCACCCGACAATTGCAGAGCTCTGCAACTCCACCACCTCCCCTCTCTGCCGCTGTCACTTCCGTCACCACCACCAGTTCCATCACTGCCACTACTATCTCCATACCGACAACACCCCCATATCCCTAGCCTAGTTATTTTCTTCATCTCACAACCTCTGAAACCCTAGGTTTTGGGGTGAGTAAAATAACTCGAAATTAGGGGACAATAGGAGCAGAGGAAGAGCATCAAGGACTAGAGGAGGCATGGGTCGAGCAGATTTTGGGAGTTTGTAAGTTAAATTTTGTTTAATTTAAGAAAACCCTAATTTGTAATTTGGGGGAAACCCTAATTTTATTGTCTGGGTATAAATTGAGGGTTGGGTATCACTGTTAAAACTTGTTCTTGGACTAGCCAAGTTTCCACCCAATTTGGGTTAGTGTATGTTTAATTTTAATGTTCAATTTCAATTTATGCACTGTTAACTGTTAGGGTTCTTGTTTGGCAAATTTTAATTCTCTGTTTATATGAATGCTCACTGTTAGTTCACCATGTTGTTCACTGTTGTTGTCATGTTAGTTCACTGTTAATTTGTCATGTTAGTTTAAATGCTCACTGTTAATGTTTAATTCACTGTCATGTAATGTTATGTTCCTGTTAATGCTAGGCTAGAAGCCCTTGAAGCTTTGATTTGATTGTGCAATGGAAGAAATCAGTGCTCATAGCAAGCTGATTATCTTGCCATTCCTTGTGTATGCTTAGGTTGCACTGTTGATTGAGCATTGGGAGAAACTAGTGCTCATAGCAAGCTAGTTCTCTTCCCATTCTATATGAATGCCTGTATTCTTGCCTTAGTTTTGCTCCATGTTAGCTTCACCATCTTCCCCTGCCTTAGGCTAAATGCCTTTGTGTCATTTTCACTTTGCTCCATTTTGTTTTGTTTTTGTTCACTGTTTTGTTGCTGTTTAGTTTTTCCATTGTTTTTGCCCTGTGTTGCTTTTGTTTGCTATTTTCTCCTGTTGTGCATTTTCTTCACTGCTTGAGCAGCTGCAGCTGCTGCTGCAACTCTGTTGCTGCTGCTGCTCCCCTTCCACTGCCCTGCAGTACTGCACTGCTGCATTGCTTCCCTTGGCTTGTTCTGCTGTTGTTGCCTCACTGCTGTGCAGTATTGCTGCTGCCTTCACTTCCCTTGCAGCTACCCTGCTACCACTGCTGCATTGCTTTTCTTTCTTGCTCCTGCTGCTGCTACTACCTGCTGTGCAGCACTTGTGCTGCTGCCTTCCTTTCCCTACTGCTGCTGCTCCAAAGCTCACTTCACTCCTGAGCCCAAGTCCAATTCAGTGAAACCAAAGGCTAAAGGCCCAACCAACTGAGCCCAAAGCTCAGTTCACTCCCAAAAGCCTCTGAAGACCAGTTAAGGCCAAAGCATAGTTCACTTTCCAAGCAAAGGCCCAGTTCACAGTTACCAAGCCCAGGTTTGAACCTAAAGTTGAAGCCCAATTCAGTCAACTGTGGGCTTAATCCATAAGCCTAAACTCAAAATCCCAAGACCAAACCAACTGAGTCCAAGGCTCAGTTCATCATTCAAAGGCCCAAAAGCCCATTTACACTTCAAAGACCAACTGAGCCCAAGCTCAGTTCATTTTATTGTTATCAAACCCATTAGTACTCTAAGCCCATTAGCAATTTAGAGCCCATTAGCAATTTAGAGCCCAAATAGCTAAACACAACAAAACACTCCCAATCTCTGTGGATCGACCCGTACTTGCACGAGCTACAACTGACGACCGTGCACTTGCGGTATTACTGTAGGCCCCCGTTTTTATTGCGCTTAATTTTATACACATTTCCGGCCCCACCAAGTTTTTGGCCGGGGATAAATTTTTATACCTTTTAGAAGCCTACCAAGTTTTTGGCGCCGCTGCCGGGGATTGGTGCTGTGTTTTTCTTAGCTATTTTTGCATTTCATTGCATAGCATTTGCATCTGCATCTGCTTCACTTCATTTGCTGTTGGACCTGCTGTTCTGAACCTGTTTTTCCTCTGCTGGGACGCCACCAAGGAAAAGAACCAAAACCCAACTGGGTTTTTGCAACAATATCAGAGCAGCTGGGCTGTGCTAAAAAGGTAAGCCTAAACCCATTCATTGAGAGAACCCAACCTGTGGGCTTCCAAATTTCTTTAATTGTGGGCTTGTAATAATTAACCCAATTTTTTTGGGCTTTTTATTTTCCTATTGTGGGTTTGTAATAATTTATTTTTGGGCTTGTTTGTTTAATTTGTGGGCTTGTATTTATTTTGTGTGGGCTTGTTTAAATTCTTCCATTGGACTTGTATTTTGGACTCTGGGTTTAAACCCAGCTGAGCTTATAACTGATTGTGGACTTGCTGCCACTCAAGAGTGGACCTCGAAACCAAAGTTTTAAAACAAACGTCGGGCCTTAACCAACTGGGCCAAATTAAACTTTCAAAATTAAAACTTGGATTTTCGTAGGCCGCAGCCTTCATTCCATTAGAGGACCAACAGTGGGCTTGCTCCCATTTCAAAAAAACCAATTTTATTAATTTTATTTTCTTTTTAAAAAAAAAAAAAAATCTAAAATTTCTTTGCTCCCAATTTTAAAACCAAATTTTTACTTGCTCCCATTTAAACCAAATTTTTTATTTTACTCCCATTTTAAAACCAAATTTTCAAATGTCTCCCACCAAAACCAAATTTTTCCCAAAAATCCAAACCCTTAAAACCAAATAGTGGGCTTTGTGTCATTTCAAAATGGACCAACCTCGTGCTCTCCATGAATACATGTATCCATCAATACAAATTCCATTATCATGTATTGTATTACCTCAAACCAATAACCCTTTTAAAATAAATGCAAACATGATACAAATACTTCCTATATTTCGAGGGTTCGATTCTGAGAACCCCTATACTCATGTAAGAGAGTTTGAACAAATTTGTCGGACTATGCAACCTGATCATTGTCCGAAGACTCTCTGAAATTGCGTTTGTTTACATTTTCTTTAAAGAAAGGGCCAAAACATGGTTTTACGGTTTGAGACCACAATCAATCACCACTTGGGAACAACTCACTAATCAATTTTTCCAAAAATTTTCCACATCATAGGACCATCGCTATTCGTCAAAGTATCAATTGTTTTGTCCAATTGGATGAGGAAACTGTTTTTCACTATTTTGAACGTTTTAATGATTTGTTGAGTGAATGTCCGCACCATGGAATTGAGAAGTGGAGACTTGTCGTCATCCTCTATGAGGGACTAGACTTTAAATCTCGAACCATGGTTGAGTCTATGTGTAATGGTGAGTTTATTGATAAATCTGTGGATGATGCATGGAATTTTTTAGCCGAGATTGCAGAGAAAACCCATCAATGGGAATCCGTTAGGGAAACAGGAACAACACCACATGATATGAGTCACCCCATGAATTAGAGTTTTATTCTTGTAATAACTCCGACCTTAGGATTGAAAATTATCCTAGATTGCAAAATTCCTATCATGATGATGATGATGATTATGATGTTATGTTAGAAGAACATGTCTATACTGAAAATGTTATGGAACCTTTGGGTTCAAATACATTAGGCTTCTCTGCCCCGACCTTAATGCATGATATTTCTTCTAGTATTCCATGTGATGTTTCCCCTGATTGCCGATGCATGAAATAAATCTGTTGATGTTGATAATTCTGATTGTGATCTTGCCAATTTGATTGATGATTGTGAGCATGATGTGACATGTGTAGATGAGTTAGGAGATTTTGATTTGATTGATAATGATGTGCCTATTCTTCTACCTAAGTCACAATCTGATGGCCTTCCACCCAACCTAGATTTGGTTTGTACCCATATTGTCAAACCAATTTTTCTGAAAATTCCTAATCTAGGATTGGAACTGTGTGCTTCCCAAGTCCTCTTGGACTATTTTGCTTCAAAATATAACACTTTTAAAGAGCCACAGTTGGAAATTGCATGTTTGCCCATCCCGAAAACAGTCCATTATGAGTTAGACCTTTTGAATCCTGAACCCTAAAATTAAAAATTTTGTGCTTAAAAGTAAACCTGTTGAAAATTTAGGTTTAGGGGTGATTCATTCGGTTTTTCACTCTCACTCCCATTTAAGTCCAATTTTAGTGTTTTGAAACTTCTTTGTCTCTACACTTTTCTTTTGGGTTGATCCTCAACTCTTTAGATTTTGTGTATGGTGAATTTTTTGTATATAATCCAGTAGATAAAATTTCTTAAAAACCCTTTTGTTCCTTTTGTATATATTTTGCTAATCCAATATGATCTCGGCTGAAATATGTTGGATTTTTGCCTTGAATAACGGAGTTTTAATTCTGCTTTCGCCGAAATCGGGTATTCTCTCTCCTTTTACTCTACTCAGCATGTCCCTTTCCATATGTTGTTTTAATTCTTTCCATATTTTGAAACATTGAGGACAATGTTTAGTTTAGGTTTGGGGGTATAGAGTAGATACGTGATAATATGCTATAATTGAAAACGAACTCCTTCTTCTTTTTGAAAAAATTGAAAAATTCCAAAAAAATTGAAAAATCAAAATTGAAAAAAATTAAAAAATGAAAAAAAAAAAAAAATGAAAAACATAAAAATGGAGCTCATTTACCTTGAAATGTTGACTCTTGTGCAAATATGTATTTTTATTAGGAGTCTTAGTCTAGATATTTAGGCACCCTGATTCTAGCACAATTCACATAGTGATAAGAAATTTGCACGCGCACGATCTACCAATACATGTATGGCCTCGATCTTCAAGGTGTTTGATAGGAAGTTACGATTGCCAATCACTTTAGAATACTGAACGAAACTTGACTAGCTTGTTCTTTGGTTGGTTGGGATAGAAGGTGGAGGTTACATTAAGAAAGACAACCATCGAATTTAACTGGGTGCATCAAAAAGGGCTACCTCTTGCAAAGTGTCATGTAATCTTTTGTTTCCTTTTGTATATGTATCAAAAGTGTTTCCTTGTTCAAAAAAAAAAAAAAAAAAAAAAAAAAAAAAACGATGTATATATTCAGAAAAAAAAAAGAGAAAAAAAATCAGAAAAATACAAAAAAAAATTCAAGTATTTATCAATTCCATCATCTCTTGTTCCAAAAATAAAGAGAATAGTCAATGTAAATAAGAGTCATGTAAATAGTCATCTTTTGTTGTTTCATTGTAATAAGCAAGGAGGGTGTATGCCATTGATGTACAACGCGAGTAATTGTGAAATACCTCCAACTCATTCACAATTCTCGTAAAGTCCGGACAGCTAGCTAGATTTCGACCTCAGTTCTTAGCCTGAGAAACTATCTCTTGGTGATTAGTAGTCATAACTTCAGATCTTTCTTTACACATGTGTAGATACACTTTACACTCTTATCACATGTCTTTTATTTGTTATCAGTGCTAGGATTGTGCCTTCGATAGCTAGATTGACATCTCCATTTTGCTGTGAGCTTAACTGTTTTGCACATGTCACATTTGACGGAATCTGAGCTTATATTTTGTCCTTAGGTTTTGTAGGCACACCTCTGGTAAACCTTCACGAGACTTCAACTCGTCCACTAGGGACACTTAGTGGTTTAAAAGGCTTAGTGCATACGCTAAATGCATTCGAGAGACCAGCGACAATGGTATAGTTAGGATTTCCTTAGTTTTGTTTTACTTGAGGACAAGTAAAATTCAGGTTTGGGGGTATTTGATGAGTGCTAAATAGTGCATATTTATATATATTTTTGTTGGCATTTAACTCATCTTTTGTGCATTAATTCTACATTTTATCCCATATTCTGTATTTTCATTGTTTTCAAGAATAAATATTTTTCTTACTTAATTTTGCATTTTTAGGTAACAAATAAAATCTGGATGAAGTGCGGAGCAAAAAGAGCAGAAAAGTAGTGAAAAGCCGGGAGGAATTACGCAAGGAAGCCGCGAAGAATGTTGCGCACAAGACCAAAAAGCTAGGAATGGGCTCAAGAAGGAAGAATTGTTCTTAAAGAAGATATGGGCTTGGCATACCCAAGGCCCAAAACCCTTACCCAAATCTATTTCCTTTATCCATACCCATTTCCATGAGAGCCGTCAGATTGGATCCATCTTGTCATCCAACGGTCACCTCATCACTGTGCATCAAATCCCGATGATTCCGCCCAACACTACAGCACCTAACCTAATCTAGCACCGTTGACTTCGTTGTGTTCCACATCCAACGGTCGCTACAAACTGCTTCTCTCTTAGCCGTCCGATCTACCTACCATCTCCATATCCAGCGGCTCAGCTCGCCAAACATCGAACCAGATGCTCCCGCTTCACACCCTAGCACCGAATCCTATTATCCACCCAAACAACCCATCGCCCCAAAACTTCATCTCCTTCACCCGACAGTTGCAGAGCTCTGCAACTCCACCACCTCCCCTCTCTGCCGCTGTCACTTCCGTCACCACCACCAGTTCCATCACTGCCACTACTATCTCTTCACCGACAACCCCCCCATATCCCTAGCCTAGTTATTTTCTTCATCTCACAACCTCTGAAACCCTAGGTTTTGGGGTGAGTAAAATAACTCGAAATTAGGGGACAATAGGAGCAGAGGAAGAGCATCAAGGACTAGAGGAGGCATGGGTCGAGCAGATTTTGGGAGTTTGTAAGTTAAATTTTGTTTAATTTAAGAAAACCCTAATTTGTAATTTGGGGGAAACCCTAATTTTATTGTCTGGGTATAAATTGAGGGTTGGGTATCACTGTTAAAACTTGTTCTTGGACTAGCCAAGTTTCCACCCAATTTGGGTTAGTGTATGTTTAATTTTAATGTTCAATTTCAATTTATGCACTGTTAACTGTTAGGGTTCTTGTTTGGCAAATTTTAATTCTCTGTTTATATGAATGCTCACTGTTAGTTCACCATGTTGTTCACTGTTGTTGTCATGTTAGTTCACTGTTAATTTGTCATGTTAGTTTAAATGCTCACTGTTAATGTTTAATTCACTGTCATGTAATGTTATGTTCCTGTTAATGCTAGGCTAGAAGCCCTTGAAGCTTTGATTTGATTGTGCAATGGAAGAAATCAGTGCTCATAGCAAGCTGATTATCTTGCCATTCCTTGTGTATGCTTAGGTTGCACTGTTGATTGAGCATTGGGAGAAACTAGTGCTCATAGCAAGCTAGTTCTCTTCCCATTATATATGAATGCCTGTATTCTTGCCTTAGTTTTGCTCCATGTTAGCTTCACCATCTTCCCCTGCCTTAGGCTAAATGCCTTTGTGTCATTTTCACTTTGCTCCATTTTGTTTTGTTTTTGTTCACTGTTTTGTTGCTGTTTAGTTTTTCCATTGTTTTTGCCCTGTGTTGCTTTTGTTTGCTATTTTCTCCTGTTGTGCATTTTCTTCACTGCTTGAGCAGCTGCAGCTGCTGCTGCAACTCTGTTGCTGCTGCTGCTCCCCTTCCACTGCCCTGCAGTACTGCACTGCTGCATTGCTTCCCTTGGCTTGTTCTGCTGTTGTTGCCTCACTGCTGTGCAGTATTGCTGCTGCCTTCACTTCCCTTGCAGCTACCCTGCTACCACTGCTGCATTGCTTTTCTTTCTTGCTCCTGCTGCTGCTACTACCTGCTGTGCAGCACTTGTGCTGCTGCCTTCCTTTCCCTACTGCTGCTGCTCCAAAGCTCACTTCACTCCTGAGCCCAAGTCCAATTCAGTGAAACCAAAGGCTAAAGGCCCAACCAACTGAGCCCAAAGCTCAGTTCACTCCCAAAAGCCTCTGAAGACCAGTTAAGGCCAAAGCATAGTTCACTTTCCAAGCAAAGGCCCAGTTCACAGTTACCAAGCCCAGGTTTGAACCTAAAGTTGAAGCCCAATTCAGTCAACTGTGGGCTTAATCCATAAGCCTAAACTCAAAAGCCCAAGACCAAACCAACTGAGTCCAAGGCTCAGTTCATCATTCAAAGGCCCAAAAGCCCATTTACACTTCAAAGACCAACTGAGCCCAAGCTCAGTTCATTTTATTGTTATCAAACCCATTAGTACTCTAAGCCCATTAGCAATTTAGAGCCCATTAGCAATTTAGAGCCCAAATAGCTAAACACAACAAAACACTCCCAATCTCTGTGGATCGACCCATACTTGCACGAGCTACAACTGACGACCGTGCACTTGCGGTATTACTGTAGGCCCCCGTTTTTATTGCGCTTAATTTTATACACATTTCCGGCCCCACCAAGTTTTTGGCCGGGGATAAATTTTTATACCTTTTAGAAGCCTACCAAGGGAGTAATGGGTAACGCCTGGAATTTATGTTTCCATAATGAAGGATACGTTTACACCATTACTTCTTGTCATTACTAACCGCCCCGCTTTATGACACTTTCCTGTAACGGGAGTATTGCACGCCGCAAGCTGTAAACCGCCAGACCAATACCCTAATAAGTATCCCCCAGTTTGTGACATGGTTTGATGTCTCGAGTGTTTTCGTGGAAAACATGTAGCACTTTGCTACGTGTGGCAAGTTAAAATTGAGAGGCTTGCCGCCGGTAAATAACATATTTGATGCTAGGCTCGTTTTGGCTAGTCGCCCAAAACATGTCACGAGCTTACCATCTCGGTGGGGAATTTCGATGGCCGAGATCGCATCTTTTGAATAAGGGTATCTGTTGATTGTGGATACCTTGTGTTGGCGCCTGATATTAGTGCAGTGGCGTTCTGGTGTACGCCAGTGGAATTGCAACATGGCTCGTGCATGCCAGTGGCACGGTGGTGCAAGTGGCGCTCGACGTAGCCATGGCCACTGGGTTTAGGCGGCTGATCACCTAAAAGTTGCACAAGTCCATCAGTTCGGTGGCGAACTTGGAGGGCTAAGATTTCATCTCAGGAGGAAGGGTAGCTGTCGATTATGGCTACCTTCTATAGGCAGTGGCGCCTTTAACGCGCGCCGGCGGCGTTTCCGCATGGATGGCATGGCTTGTGCATGCCATTAACACAGTTGCGTAAGTGGCATAGCCACGCCTGTGGCATGGCGACATGGCCAAAGCTGGGATTTGGTGTCGTGACCAAATTAGGGTTTGGCACTGTGGACGAAATTAGGGTTTGGCACTGCGACCGAAATTAGGCGTCGTAGCCAAATTTGGGTTTGGTGCCGTGGCCAAAGTTTAGGGTTTGGAGACGTGGATGGCACGGCTCGTGCACGCCAGTGGTGGTGCAAGTGGCGTCTGGCGTAGCCATGACCACTGGATTTAGGCGGCTGGTCGCTTAAAAGTTGCCACAGGTCTGTTAGTTTGGTGGCGAACTTGGATGGCTGAGATTGCATCTCAGGAGTAAAGGTAGTCGTCGATCATGGCTACCTTTAGTTGGCGGTGGCGCCTTTAACGCGCGCTAGCGGTATTGCGGCATGGATGGCATGGATCATGCACGCCTTTGGCATGGTTGCGCCTGGCGTAGCCATGGCCACTGAGATTTTGGGCACGTTGGTGTGGAAATCTTGCCTAAATTAGGGTTTGGATTGTCGAAACCCTAATTTAGCCTATATGGCATGTCGCATGTGGTGAGTGGCCATGTTTGGCGCGTTTGGCATGCGTGTCTGGCGTGTGTGCCTGGAATGTGCGTTTGGCATGTGCGCATTTGGCGCGTTTGGCATGTTGGCGCGGTTTTTGGGAATCCAATTGGCTTTGCGGCCATCTGGCGCGGTTTCCTCCTTTTCAACACTGTGGCGAGTTTAGAGCAACCTGATTGGTTAACATAAGAGGGCCGACCAAGCATGGGCATGGCTACACTTCTGGTGTGAGTGTGGCGGATTTAAAACGGCCTGATTGGTCGATGGGAAGTGGGGCCAGCAAGCTAGGGCGTGGCCACACTTCCAGTGCGATGTGGAGGATTTAAAGCGACCTGATTGGTCGATGGAAAAAGGGACGGCAAGCTAGAGCGTGGCCACACTTGTGGTGTGCGTTGTTACGGAAATTGCCTAGTTTGGCTAAGAAGAGTTTCAACCAATGGGGTCTAGTGTACTGCGCGGGGCGCGAAACCCTAATTTTTGCAAATTAGTCGGGTTTATGAGTTTTTTGTGAGTTATCTCAATAATTGGTTGAATTTTGTATGCTGCCACAAAAATCCTTATCTACAGAATGCAGTGTGCTTTCCGTCTGAGCATTTTATGCGATGGCCTTAACTTTGGTACTTGGAGGTTTATGCTACTCCGTTGCGAGTGAACATAAATCCGTCATGCCATACCGATATTAAGGGTTCGGTCGGGGAAAATAGCACATGAAAGTACTCAGTGAGTCTTGTACTGGCGAGGTGCCGAAATTTACACAGTGTTTGGGATGGTTGCTACATTCGCCAGTCTGGATAAATTTCACGTAAATATATTGAATGGATCAATAAATATGTCGGTACAGAGGTTAGCACTCACGACACTTTTTTCTTGCAGAGTGACGTCAATCAGATGCAAGGTTTTACGATTTTAACCCTAAGCTAAAAACCACCATCAACATTAAGTCCCCTGCTTAGCACGTAACAATGGAATTGTTGCGGGGTAAGCATGAGATGGTGACAGACAAGAGTTAAATCGAAAGAGCAAGATGTGAAGAGATTGCCAAGGAAATTCAACTAACCTTTGATGGAAGGCATGAGGGATCTGTGATCCTTGTGTTGGCATCTTTTGGATAAGTTCGTCTTGTCCATGGGATGTTGGCACCAGTGCGACATCTTTGGCTATGGTTGAAGAACGGTTTATGGCGCTGCTGGCTAGGACATTGGTTAGGATGCGGTTGGAGTTGGCTTGGGTTGCGGATGGCACTTGTCAGGAGTGGAAAATTTGGCGTTGAGAAGGATGTAGGTGCATCGGCTATCGAGCAAAGAAGCTAGCGCTGGGAGGATGCGAGTTGTTGGTGCTGGATAGGGCGTGGAGCCGTTGGTGTTGCTGGCTTGGCTTTGCTTGGACGTGACGCTGCTGGCTTGGCCGTGGAGACGTTGGCGCTAGCTAAGTCATAGAATGGTAGGGACGGTTGCTGACTTTGATGCCAAACCCTAATTATCCCGTATAAACAAATATCTAATCCAGCTGGTATCACGCGTTTGAAGCCTTAATTCACGGCTGCTAAAAGGGTTTTCCTTCTCAGGCTTCATCAATCCGTTGAATATAAGAGGTGATCTTGAACCCTTCATTCATACAGATCATCGTAAAATCGCGTCCACCCTCTTCAAAGGTACTGTCTTGTGTTTCTTCTCCTAGTTCACGTTTTGTCTTCTTCATCATGTAGATTGCCGGTGCAGACATGGTAATTTTTTTTTTGTAGCATATAATGGGATCTTCCAGTGACGATCGTACCTCTGAATCTTCGGAGAGAAATTTTGAAGTCGAGAAAACCTAGTTTTCTTCTCATGAGGAGGTATTAGATAGAATTGATTCTATGTTCCGTGAGGCTGACGAGATTATACAAGGCATGTCTCTCGCCCATCTATGCAGAATGCGGATGTGTGTTCAGACTCTCATGGCTTCGATGGATATGGAGGAAAAGTGGAGACATGATGAAGCATCTCAGTGCGTCGGGAGATCTCAGAATAATGAATCTTCTCTACAACCCAGTTATAGGGCTGAACGATTCGCCTCTCGGTTGAAACGGCGGAAGACTGAGTCCATGAAACTTTTAGGTGAGATCCAGTTTAATTATCCTGTCCATGATGGTATCGTAATCCTTGATTTGATGCGGACGAACCGGGACATCCTCAAGAAGCTGCTGGAAAAGCTCCTGAGGAAGATGCCCACACGGTTTACGAAACTGAAGCAGCTTCTGGAGTAGACGCCGAAATTGCTGTCAGGGACGTTGAAGCGACCGCTGAGGATGTCGTCAAGGTGGACGAGGAGGCGGAGGCAACATATGTTGGAGCCATTGGAGAAGCCATGGAAACATATGCTGGGACTGCTGTTGAAACAAATGCCAGACAGGATGCGGAAGCTGCTGCTGAGGCGGCTTCTGGGTGGGATGCTGAGGTCGTTGCTGCTGAGGCGGCTTCTGGATGGAATGTTGAGGTCGCTGCTGCTGAGGCGGCTTCTGGATGGAATGTTTGCTGCCAGAGAGGGTGCTGGGGAAAGTGCTTGAAAAATCTCTGACAGAGGCGTTATTGATCCAAGCATCTGCCATTAACGACCAATTTTTTTCACTTTTGCTATTTCTCCTCGGCTGGAGCCGCTTTTGATATTTAAAGGATTTATTTTCACTTTCTTGTTTTCATGGCGGAGTTAGGGTTTCGCCAAGTAATATTCCGTTATTCAGCTTTTATGATTTCACATCTCTGAATGAATTAATAAAACCTTCATATTGAAAAGATCCAAAAACCTTTTATGCGAAAATAAGTTGATCGCCCCTCTTGGCCATCCAGTAGATGGACAGACGCCGTACACAAATAGTGTGGATAGAATTTGGCATAGGTACTAGCCAGCCTGCTGTTTTCGCAACCAGTGCCTTCGAACGCCGACATCACTTCATAGTAACTCAAAACAGGGGAAATAACAACAATGGTTAAAGGTTCGACCGACCTGTTTCTTGTCTCTCCCTTATAGCAACATCGTTGTCACACATCCCGAAAACCAGAGGAGTGTCGTGTGAGATTTGAAGCCGGATATTTTTGAAGAAGATATCTGTCCTGCTTCCTGACGATCATCTTCCTTGCATATTCCCTTCTTCAGTATTTTTGAATAGATATTTTTGTGGTGGTTTGGTTTCTCTGGTTTTCAATCGACGGGTAATGACTCTGTGAGAGTTTGGGTTTACTTGGTATTTTTCCTTTAAGATGGTTTGGGGAAAACTTTTCAAGGAAAGATGTTCTTTAATTGAAATTGAAAATTCTACTCATGAATGCAAGCAGTGCAATCATTTTAGAGAAGTTACAAACATTGCATGAAAAGGAAAAATGCTAAAGGAAATGCTGAAAGGAGAACGTTGGAGGTGAAGGTAGCAAAACGTTTTAGGTATTGAAGGGTTTGAGACATCGCGAGTGAATCGTCACACCTTCCAATTTTTTGGTATTGATGAGTTTGCAGTAACCACCCAAGATAACATCTGCCACCAGATATGGCTCGTCTTCCTTTTCTTTAGACATACCGGGTCGAGCGGCTATCTTCACCATTACATCTCCAACTTGAAACGAGGTCGTCTTGACTACCACATCTCCAATTTGAAACGGGTTTGGGCGTTGCGCAACCACTTGGTTTTTGAACTCGTCATCTTTGGCTGTGACAGCTTCCAAATTTTTGACAAAGCATTTGAAAGGCCCAACGTCCCATTCACATCTTCTAATGACGCCCAGGTTGATAATCGGACCGAGTCCCCATGCCTGGCCGAGAGGAGAGGTGACTGGGTGCAGCAAGGGTTGTTTAACCAGACTTACTTGTGTTCGGAATCTGCGGATGAACGTCGACGGGCTCTCTCCAGGTAATTAGGTTACTTTGGTCAGTTGTTGATACGACAACATGTAATCTTCAAAATCGGACGGTTTGTTGGAAATCCTTTCGAGTGTCGATACCGGCAGAGGGGATACTCCTAACTTCTCTTTGTTGTCGTGTACCCATGAGCGCCCCAAAATCATGTCATAATTTGAGAGTTCTTTGATAATGTGGAATTTGCCATGTGCTAAAGCGTCTCCCACCTTAATTTCAAGGTTGATGTAGTCATATGCGTCTATTGCCTCTCTTTCCAAATTTTTAACCATGGTTGGGGAACGGGTAGCTTCCTGCTTCGAAATTCCCGCAGCTCTCAGAGTTTTGATGGTAACGATTTTGAAGTCAGAGGTTGCGTCGATCAATGTGTTATCGAGCTTGGCGTCCTTCAGATAAACCGTGGTCACCAGTCCCCAGTTGCATTTTTCAGCACCGCTTCCCGAGAGAGTTTGGGGTTTTAGCGTGGTTTCTTCAGTAGGAAAGAGTCGCTTGCCCGATACAACACGATTAAGGGCTGTGAATATATCTTGACGTTGTGTCTTGGAGAGATAGAGAATTTTGCACACATGCTGCATCATGGATTGCACAGTCTCGTGTACAGAGTCCTCAGAGACGATGCAACTCCTAACTGGAAGTGGATCTATGTGAACTCCCTCATTGCCCAGTTGAAGCTCCCCTGCTTCTATCTTTTCTTTGAAGATACGCTTTAGCCTATTGCAGTCACTGGTCGGGTGGTGAACAAATCTGTGGTAGCGGTAATATTTGGGGTTTGTTATTTTCGCTTCGGTTGGTGGGCGCCTGGTAGGAGGTAACCTGATGGTGTCGTCTTGGATCCATGCTTCCAAGATTTCAATCACTTCCTCGATTGGGAACGGGAAATCCAAGACATTTTCTCCAGCTTCTTGATGTCGCATGGGAGCTTTAGCGGCGGCCTTCCTTGGCGGAGCCACCTGTCGTGCTGGCGCTGCGCGCTTGGATTGATGTTCTGCCGCTGGAGCCTTCATTTTTCCTCTTTCGTCTACCACGCTCACAGAGGAGGGACCAGTGTTGTATTGCTTATTTATGAGGCGTCTATTTCCTCGAGTTTTGCGTGCGTCCTCGCCTCTGGTTGGCCTGATTCTATCCAACAACGCTGGTGCTGTTGTGGTCGACCGTTTTGCAGCTTCATGAAGTTCAGAGAATGTCTGGAATCGCAGATTCTCTAGTAAGGCGCGGTAAATGGGAACCATGTAATTGATGCAAGAATCCACCAATTGTTTCTCGGTCACGTTTGGGCCATGACAATCCAATGCTTGAATTCTGAATCTTTTGACAAAATTATTCGGATGTTCATTGTTTCGCTGGAACATCCTTCCTAGATCTGAGAAGGTAATTTGCTCAGACACAAAGAAGTACTTCTTGTAGAAAGACGTAACCATGTCAGACCAGTTGGAGATGCTTCCTGGCGTAATGCTGTTGTACCATGTGTATGCTCTTCCAGTAAGTGATTTCAAAAATTCCCTCAAACGGAGAACGTGATTGTATTCGTGCTCCCCCAGGGACTCCAAGAATCGAGAGACATGTTCGTGCGCATTACCGGTGCCGTCATACAGAGAGAATTGAGGGGAAGAGTACCCCCTTGGAAGAGGAATTCTTTGGACTTCCGGAGGATACGGGGGTTGATGTTGATGCATGTCCATGGAATCTCTTTTGTCTCGGTTTCAGAGAAGTCGTTCCAAATCTTCTCGTGTGACAAAATTGGACGGTTGATTTCTCTCTGCTAGAGTTCCTGTGCGAGTCTCTTCGTCTACAAAGGTGCGCCATGTTGAGGTGATGGCGCCAGGGGCGTTGGATGTGTTCCTCATTGGCTCTGGCTGGCGTGATTCTTGTGGTTTCCGCTCCGTTAGTGTCTTGAGAAAAACAAGTACCTCCTTCTGAGTTGAGGCCATGTCCGTTTGGGCTCTAGCGAGAACCTCATGTCTTTCCATCAAATCAGCAATAATAATATAGGATCGGCTTCCTCTGGATCCTCCAGTGTCTCGTCCTGACGGTGGAGTAGCTGCGGAACTGGTGACGGTTGGAGGTGTCATACTTGACGAAATGTTGGGAGCGGCGGCAGCGGCTCTGACTCTGGTGATTGGAGGTATAACACCTGAAGGAGCATTTTTTCGCAGCAGAGGCCCTGGCTCTGGTAACCGAAGGCGTAATGCCTGAAGGAACATTCTCCATGTTGCTGGTGTTGACAGGTGGCGTAGTAACACCACTGGAAGGAACGTTAACACCGAGAATAATTTCAGCGCCGGCGTTCTCAGTGTTTGTTTCTGATCCAGACCTGAGTTCTACCATCTTGAGGTTGGGGTTGAAAGATAAAATTGGGAATTGAGAAATTGATATTGTAACCGAGAGATTAATCTCCCACTGTGGTCGCCAATTGTTTGTGGGTGAAAATGGTTTATGTTGTTTTTGGTAATTTCGTTTGTGGATGAGAAACGAGTCTAAACCCTAAACAATGTACTGCACGGGTGTACTTTTGATTCGAGAGATCAATCTGTACAATCCTAGCCTAAACCAAGAAATGGTCGTTCCAGGCTTGCTTCGGTCACAAAGTGAAGGAGAAGGGTTGGTCTTAGGGAGGGAAGCAAAGAAAGTGTTGAGACCAGAATAGTTGATTCTAGGAGTGAGGGTGTTTCGTGACTTGTATCAGAAAGTTGTACTGGCTAGCTGAATGAAAAGATATCAGATGATTTCTGGATGTTGTATTTTTTCTCCTGACCAAAACTTGTTGTTTGGTGGAAAATAGGTGAGACCTATTTATATAATTCGCAACAAAACGTACCCTGGTCTCGTAGGAAGTGGAAACGATTGAGTGGTGGAAGAAGGGAGTAACGCCTGGAATTTATGTTTCCATAATGAAGGATACGTTTACACCATTACTTCTTGCCATTACTAACCGCCCCGCTTTATGACACTTTCCTGTAACGGGCGTATTGCACGCCGCAAGCTGTAAACCGCCAGACCAATACCCTGATGAGTATCCCCCAGTTTGTGACATGTTTTGATGTCTCGAGTGTTTTCGTGGAAAACATGTAGCACTTTTCTACGTGTGGCAAGTTAAAATTGAGAGGCTTGCCGTCGGTAAATAGCATATGTGATGCTAGGCTCGTTTTGGCTAGTCCCCCAAAACTTGTCACGAGCTTACCGGCTCGGTGGCGAATTTCGATGACCGAAATCGCATCTTTTGGATAAGGGTAGTCGTTGATTGTGGCTACCTTGTGTTGGCGCCTGATATAAGTGCAGTGGCGTTTTGGTGTACGCCAGTGGCATTGCGGCATGGCTCATGCATGCCAGTGGCATGGTGGTGCAAGTGGCGCTCGGCGTAGCCATGGCCACTGGGTTTAGGCGGCTGATCGCCTAAAAGTTTCCACAAGTCCATCAGTTCGGTGGCGAACTTGGAGGGCTGAGATTGCATCTCAGGAGGAAGGGTAGCCTTCGATTATGGCTACCTTTTGTAGGCAGTGACGCCTTTAACGCGCGCCGGCGGCGTTGCAGCATGGCTGGCATGGCTCGTGCATGCCATTAGCACGGTTGCGTAAGTGGCATAGCCGCGTCTGTGGCATGGTGGCATGGCCAAAGCTGGGATTTGGTGTCGTGACCAAATTAGGGTTTGGCACTGTGGCCGAAATTAGGGTTTGGCACTGCGTCCGAAATCAGGCGCCGTGGCCAAACTGGGGTTTGGTGTCGTGGACAAAGTTTAGGGTTTGGCGACGTGGATGGAACGGCTCGTGCACGCCAATGGTGGTGCAAGTGGCGTCTGCCGTAGCCATGACCACTGGATTTAGGCGGCTGGTCGCTTAAAAGTTGCCACAAGTCTGTTAGTTTAGTAGCGAACTTGGATGGCTGAAATTGCATCTCAGGAGGAAAGGTAGCCATCGATCATGGCTACCTTTAGTTGGCGCAGGCGCCTTTAACGCGCGCTAGCGGTATTGTTACTTGCTGTCTTAGCTCAATCGGTAAAGCACATGGTTTACGACCATGTTATTGTGGGTTCGACTCCCGCAGATGGCACAGAAATAACGAATTTATAAGTTGTTTGGATTCTTTTTTGCTATTGTTATTATCTTTTATTTATGTTGTTGTTCGGATCATGTTTCTCATTTATTTCTTAAATTTTTGTTGGAAAGTTCTTGATGCAGCTTGGATTTTTTTAATTTTTTTTTTGCTAATTTTGTACGATTTGTATAATTGAGTCTTTTGCTCAATAAAACGTCTTATTTTGATTCTACAAGTTTATGATTTGACTGTATCAAAAGAAACATGTATTGTGAAGTGAGTAAACAGAACAAAATCACACTGCACTCCTACAAGCTATTTCCCACTTCTGTTTAATATTATGAGTTTTCATGCTTCCAGGGATTGATAATAATGAAACCATTAAGATTCCTAGATTCGGTGGAGCATATCCTGACGTAACTCATGTAAACCTGGCCATATGCATTTTTTTTATACCAACTGATACTACACATATCGAGATTATGAATTGTTAGTGGAAAATACTATGAGCTTGCTATCCACTGATGCCATATTGTCTTGCAAATTTCGACATATTGCTGATGTATACCTAGAAAAGGATGAGTTTAACTAGGAGGTCCTTGAACCATGGATTTCTGTCACTGCATCCACATGATGAGCTTTTATATCTTAATCTGATATAGTTTAAAAGCACCAGTGTGGTGTAAGATGAACTTTCAGTGGTGTAAGATGAACTTTCAGTTTAGATTCACGATTCCATTCCATTTAACGCATCATCTTAATTTTTTTCCCATTCGAATCTCTCAGTTTGAGCAGGCTTTTTGTGGAATTCTACAATTTACTTTATGTGGAGTTCAAATAATTTACTAAAACGAGTTGCTAGCAGGAGTTTCCATCGATAAAGCACATTATGCAAGGTACGTGTTCATTCTTTTTAATGGATAACAGGTTGCATGTGTTGATATCACATAGATCGATGAATATTATTGAGTTTTCGTAAATATAATCTTCGATGTTGATTTTCATTCTGAAATTTCTTTTTACCTGATGAGTGATTTTCTTATTTCACTCATAAATTCACACAACAAAAACCAATGCTTAATTTGTTTCCAGAGATCCTTCATTTAATGTTTTCTTTTTACCTGATGAGTGATTTTCTTATTTCACTCATAAATTCACACAACAAAAACCAATGCTTAATTTGTTTCCAGAGATCCTTCATTTAATGTTTCCAGAAGAAAAAAAAGGGACATTAAGGGTTTCAATCCCTTAATTAATTAACTCACTGGCTTATTCAAATTTGGATTTGCTATGAACTCCAGAAATAGTCATATATGGGTCGACAGTATTTCGAGCTTCAATTAGTTGTAAGATTTTGATTTGTTTTTTGAGGTTTGCTTAGCGAAGGAGACTGCTCTAGGGATAGAAGTTGTTTAATTACTTTAATTTTGATCGATTTAGTTTTGCTGTTATTTTTGGCAGGGCTTTGAACCCAATAACACCTTGGTACAATGATTTTGTTTTTGTCCTTTTTTCGTTATGGTTTTTGTTGTTGTGTTCAGACATAGTGAAAAAAGAGCTTCTATCTCAGGTAAATTTTTTAAATCAACATTGGTACCCGTCTTGGATTGTTGTGTTTGTCGGATTTAAATGACATGTGATTGTTGTAAACTGTTGATAATGTAGTAAACTGTTGATAATGGATTGTTGTGCAACACTTTGTTGATGATGCTTTTACCATGTTGTTGTTGTGCTTATTATATACCCAAGTTGTTTTTCTGTTGGGTTCCCAGATTCGCAACAGCTGTTCCAAATAGATCGCAACCAACCTTCAAACATATAAAGGAGGTTAAAGAAGGAAAACCCTGGATTGGCCCGTAGAGTCTCTCAAAAATGGAACAAATTAGATTTCGCAGTGACGAATGATGTGAGCAGCTTGAACCTTCTCATGCTCGATGACAATGTCAGTAAAACTGCAGTATAATTTATGTTTCTGATAAAGATATTTCGAAACTATAGGTTCCCAAACTTCTAACTGAAATTAATTGATAGTGTATTGACTGGATACTACATTGGAAGTATGTGCATGTTATTATTAATTAGACAGTTATTTTTTCACTGCTTCATTTTCTTGGTCTTAGTTTTTTTTTCCTTGGTTATCAAACTGTAGTTTGACTTAATCAACCATTGGCGCTAACAGATTCCAATGAACCAATGAAAAAAATTAAGCGAACCAACTATTCAGTATTGTTTTTGCTGCAACGTGCAACCCTGTAGAACTGTTTTGAACAACTACCTTTGTACTTTTTTTCTTCTAAAAAACCAAAGTTTACTTGACACTAACCATTGGACATGTTCACAAATTTTGGTTCGTAAGAATAAATTGGGGTCTGTTGATTTGGTTAACATACATAGGTATGTTATTATTATCCGGTCTACGATTCTGTGCTCTGACATGAGCAAATAATATCCATGTCTTCATCAGGGTGATGAACTACATTCGGTGGTACCAAACAACCTAAAATGGAAATCGATGCCCGATAAAAGAAAGACAATTTCTGGACTGTTGGTCTGGACTGTTGGAATGGCAATGGGACTCCAATCAGCAAGTTTATTTTTAACTATCCATAGTTGTGCCTATCCATCAGAGGTTTATATTCTCACATCTAAATGAATTACACACATCACAGATTCCTGTCCATGTATGGAGGTACTCGACTCAATATTCAGTACCACTGGGTGGTATTATGTAGGATGTAGCAAGTTCCCAACTAAAGTTGTTGGTGAAGTCAGCTACCATGGATGCACCAAATGTGATAAAAGATTGAGGATCATATTCCCAGGTTCGCTCTTATTTTTATCCTCCCTCCGTTCCACTTTACTTGATGTTTTAGGGTTTATTTTATGTTTCCTTTTTTGTTTTACATCAATCTTTCCTTCTCCTCAACTTTCATGTTATTAACGGATAATCAAAATGAACCCCAAAAAATTTATGCAAGTACCTTCTTCGCTTTGAATTAACTGACTGCAACGGATTCACCATTTTTGCTCCCCTAGACAGTGAAATCCAATGTATCGTCCGCGCCACTGCCTCTGACATGGTCATGCTGGGAGAGGTACACTATCGGTTGTTTCTCATTATTTAAAAGGGGCCCTTCAGCAAAATCAATCAAATCCTGGTGTCCAACACCACCCCCACTTAATTACAGTCCTTGGTATTTTTGATTGGAATGGAGGTGTAAATGCTGCAGAATTTGCAACAGATAACATGGATAAGACATAATGTAAAGTTGGAAAGTACTGAAATCCAAATTGGCACGTTTGTGTCGGCCTCTTACTTTTCCCTATTTGCCGAGATGTCTTTTAATAAAAGTTATTTTTAGAACTTCCCAAGAGATAAGAAAAATGCAAATCAGTTCCGATTAGTCACACCGATTTTCTTTTTGTTAGATTAATACTAATTTATGCCTTCTGATTTTGCAGAGAGGAAATGATTGCTGGAGCTGGTGTTCCTTCTTCTTACGATCTTCAATAGATTGTTTGTGGTTTCTGTTGTGTTCACCTGATCCAATTCCTTTCAAACTGCAAAGTAAGTGTTATTCAAACTATAATTTATGTTAATTTGAATAATTAATTCGTGGTTAACTGCAGATAGATTTGCTTATTGTTAGAAGTTCAGTTGTAAGAATTTAGATTTTAGGATAGTCTCCAACAACTTTTAGTATCTCAACTTGCATACACCGAAAAAAAAAGCTCTTGCACTCTGTGAGACCTACACAAAGTAGTAAAAGTATTTGAAAATAGTGTATGAATAGCCTCCACCTATTGATGCTAGATATGTTTTTGTTGCTCATAATGTACAGCTGCTCATAACTTAGCAATAATAGTGGGCCATATGCTTAAAGGAACTTCAGTTCATTGTCTCTTAAGTTACTTACTAATCCTATTCTCTGGACAATGTGACTTACAATTTTCTTCGCAAAACAACTCGGTTTTATTTTTTTCAACTGAAATTCTTTTGTGGTTGAAACATGTACGTGAAATTGATAAAATAATATGATTTTTGTTGTCAAATTGAAGGGAGAGATACCACTACCGACTTTGATGGCGCTGTAGATAATAAAAGAGACATAGACCTCAATGAAATAATTTTGCCTCGGGAAGGTGAATGTGGACGAGCTTCTGAACTCCCTTCACCTGTTCTCTCTAACAAGTTGAAGGAACTGTGGTATATATCGGGAAATTCGCCGCTGTTGGCACCATCATTACTTGGTGAAATAGAATTTTTTTTGAATCCAACTAGAGATGCAGGCCACATTTCTCAAGAAGCACTCGAATGTACACCTGCACAGGTGATCTTAGAGTTGGAGCTTGAAGATGCAGGAACTTCAAGATTGGATCAAGTCATCAGGAAGGGAAAATGACTAACTAATTAAATCTATGGAAGCAACAACATGGTGGAGTTGGATGTAAACCATTGATTTCTTCCTGCGATTTGATGTTGTTAAAAAACTGGAGTTTTAAAAAAAAATTATGAGGATTTTTATCTCTACTTAGTGTATCTTTTTGCTTTGTAATGGAACTTTTAGCAAACAAATATTATTCGATACAACACGGTTATTCATGGGAGATTCGACAAACAATCAACCTTGGAGGGCAGAGTTTAATCCAAAATGAATTGTTTCCTTACTTTGATAAGGTAAATTTATATCTATGAAAAATTTAAATTTTGATGTTAATCTATTTTGCTGAGATGTCAGGCAAATAACGTCCCATCTGTGAGCTGTATGGTGGGATTGAGTGTACTAATGACTACTTGTATAACTAGATTTTGTGCCCGTGTTACGCTCGGGCATTTTTTTCTCTTAGATTTGGTGTGATGTGGCTTCACCTCGTCCCGTCATGCATTTTTTATTAGGTGTCGTGGGGTTTTGTCCCGTCCCATCACAATTCACTTTTGATTAGGTGTGGTTCGGTTTCGGCTTCGCCTCGTCTCTCCCCGTCGTGATGCATTTTTGATTTGGTGTTGCACGGCTTCGCTCCGCCCGTCGCGATGCCTTTTTGATTAGGTGTGGCTCGGCTTCGCCTCGCCTCGCCCGCCCCGATGTATTTTTGATTTGGTGTCGCACCCACGCCCCGTCGCGTATTTTTAATTAGGTCTTGTGGGGCTTCGCCCCTACCTGTAGCGATACATTTTTGATTATGTGCGGCCTCGCCCCGCCCCGCCGCGTTTTTGATTTGCTGTTGCACGGCTTCGCCCCTCCCCGTCGCGATACAATTTTGATTAGGTGTGGCTCAGCTTCACCCCGCCCCGTTGCTATACCATTTTGATTTGGTGTGGCTCGGTTATTTGGTGTGACGCGGCTTCGCCTCGCCCCGTCGTTTGAGGTTTTTTGTTTGGAGTTCTTTTATTTGGTGTGACTCGGCTTCATTATTTCGTAATATTTTTTGAAGGTGTAAGTCTGTCAATGGGTCAAATCCAGTTTCCCAAAAAAGAACAGGACGTAGGGTGCAAGGTTTTCAAATATGAAAGAAAAAGAATAGAAAAAATAGTTAATGGTGGTACAACTTAGTAAATTTATGGATGGTGGCCCATTGGTCTGGTCCACTGATTATGGATGGTTTCACCTCGCCAATAATAGTAGTTTATTTATTTATTACAAAAAAAAATGTATTTTCTTTCTCTTTTAGAGACTATCAAAACCAGAAACATGTTTTACATCATTCTGAATGGATTGATTAATTCTTAGTTGAAAGAAAATTAATTAAACTGAAACTGCTCAAACGGTAACCATTGATTATGCAAAAATGTAAACTATTCACATCATGTGACATTGCAATTTTTACCTTTACTTCAGGTTACATCGCAGTTACATCATGCCCAACCAATTGCGAGAGTATTTCCATCGGAGTTCATACCAATTAGACCATGGATAAGCTGATGTTGTTGATTTGGCTCTTTAACATAACATTAATGTGACACATCTTTACAATGTAGATAAACCAAAACATAAAGTGCTTTTGAAGACTGTAATAAGGGAAATCCTCCCATGATACCCAAAACATAGTTACATTCATGCATTCTCCATAGTTAAATGACTTAGCTGAAGCAACCTGCACAAAGTTTCACCAAGGTCTGACTGTTAGAAAGATGCAAGAAATTCAAATGCAGCAGGGAGGAAGGCAAACCAAGTCCTTAGACTTTTCATAGTCTATCCATATTGCAAATCAAACTTTCTACCAATCTAATCAATATATATATATGAAAAAAGGAAAACGAAAAAAGGAGATCCATATGAAAAACAAAAATGACGGTAAAAACACACACACTTACATATATATATATGTCGAAACAATTGGCTTTTGGTCTTGAAAAAAATCGATATCAACTACCATTAGTATAAAATTTATTGACACATTAATTTCATGATCAATGGATAACTGCATCAGAAAGTAGATAAGAACAGTCACATATTAAAGCTGAAGATATTACCTCACCCAACAATGATGTTAGCATCACTACCATTCATAGCCAGATTTTTTTTTGGCTAAGTAGCCTAATTATACATATACGAAATAATAAATTGAACAAAGAAGAAAGTTAAACTACAGTTGGAGTTAAGTTTGTTACCTTAGAAATCTCAGGCTGAAATTTAAGATAAATCCACGATTACAGGTTTAACTTGGTCGGCAGGTCTTGGTCGCTCTGCAAACAAACAAACAAATCTTGATAAAGTTGTTGTTAGTTTTCATAAACATGCTCAGTTTGTAAGTGATTGTTTTTTTTTTTTTTTGCTAAGTCTATAAGTGATTGACCTCACATATCTTCTTCGCCTCCATTACTTGTCAAATTCCAACTCCTTAAGCAGCCTTTTAAGAAGGCAAACATCAAGGCTATTTCTTTAAGAACACAATTGGTGCAATACTTGGCATTACGAACAATGCAAACCTCTTTTTCGGTAAAACAATTTCTTTTTAGGCACCAACGTCACAACCGTTTCTTTAGTTTGGTTTCAGGTTCTCTCTTTTCTAAGACATTATAGGTTCACGTGAACTTCAGAGTACATACCAAACCTAAGTGATACTCATATCAAACCTATAGAATCTTGGTTAACAATATACTAATCTACTGAATCTTTATTAACTATAAGCCTCAATCTTATAAACAAAAGAAATGAAAAACTAAAACACACCAAGAAAAGATCTTGAATCAAAAGAGATATTGCTTGGATACCAAAATCACAATCCGTAGAAACTTTGTCAAATCTACGGACATCATCTGCAAATGATTAACCTATCATCTGCCTTTCTTTAGAATCAATGTCAGCAGCAAGTGCAACAACATAAATATCAGAAATGGCATCAGGAAAAAATCAAACAAACAAAATGCCGTAGATTAATCAATCTTCTCCAAATCGAAGAATATAAGAATAAAAAAAAAAATCAAACAAACCCTTTGCTGCAGCATACAAACCCCACAGACATGTTAAAAGTTTTAGTACTATTGAGCCAATTCCCTCACCACCACAACTGACTTCATGAATCTCATGCTTCTTCCATGGAACCAGATTAAAGGGTGATACTGCTTGAAAACATACCATGAATTTAAAGAGAAATCAATACTAATTCAAAAGACTAACATAAATCAGATTTAAAAAGAGACAATAAGATCAATTTTAATACCTGCAACTCCACAAATGGTGTTTTAATCACCAGAAGCAAAACCAACTTATTATAAAAATATGAATCTCCCTATAGCAAATCCTCTCCTTGCACATGAGATTAACTGGTCTATAAGATGATAGACAACAAAGAAATCTTGAAGTACTCGATAATACATCTAAGTTGAATACAAAAATCACCTGAATTGTGAGATCTTTTCTTAAATGTCTATTAGGGTTCCTCGGTAACTTATTTTGGACAAAAATAGTACCTGGAAAATAAAAAAAATAACAAAGGGTTAGGGTTTATTGATTCAGAGAAACAGAGAGACAGAAAACAAAGGAGTATATGTGAATCAGAAGACGGTATATGTGAATCAGAAGACGATATGCAGTTTTTGCCGATATACAGAGAGGACGGTATGGTTTTAGGGTTTTAGTTTTAGGGAGATGAGGGGCAACAATACAGAATATCTGAAACACAACTTTGTGCAACTAATATATTTAACCAATGTTCATAAACTGAATGTTAATTCCAAAACAAAGATGATATAATGAATAGAAGATAATAGAGGAGAAGGAGGAAGAAGAACCATTTGTATAGGGTTTTTTTTTCTCGATTGTTTTTTCGTTTTATTTTTCCGGGATAAATAAAAAAATTTCTTTATTTTACGAAGAAAAGCCTTGTTTTTCTCTCCTTTGAGGAAAAGTGAAACGGAGAAATTCTATGAGTGGGTGAGGGTCACAGTTCAACGTGGAGCCTTATGAGCTTAGGATTTTAAAGGAGTTAGATGTAGACTTGCATCCATCAAGGATGCTGACCATCCGCACCTAGAATTAAGCCACCTTTTCATGCTTCAATCTGCTTAAATATTAACTGAAAAAGAGACCTCAAGTCCTAGAGCATCGCCCCTATTGCTGATCATGTATTAGACTGACTAAAACTAACACAACCGAAGAATCGTGCTCCATAAAAGTTTCATCTCAATCCATGAAACTTAGGACAGAACACAACTAATACACTAGAAGTGATAAACCAAAATATAAAATTCCAATTTATTTATTTCTTTTCCATATAAACTTATTTTTTCACATATGTGACTCAACCATTCGAAGGAACTAATCCAGTAATTTCGTTTCCCAATCGAACTTTATTTTCCAATTATGGTTAATCTTAACGCCAAGTATAAATTTCCAAAAACAATTAAGAGGAAGCCCGGCTGTAGGCCCAACTAATTTAACCCGATCAACAAATTAGTAAGGCCGCAGATCCTGTCTAACTTATAGGATCAACTCCCTAGAATAGACAAAAAATAGAAGCTCCCTAGAATCTCCACCTAATCACGACTAATTTTAATGTGAGGACTATATACGTTTGAACTTAGATATTCTAATCCATGTCCAGGGATGTGGACCCCGGTTAACTTCGACAGACCAACAAAATAACGAGGCCTACCTAAGTAGCCACGGCCAGAGACCTAAGGCTAATTTGACCCGAATAACAAAATGTTAGGGTCGAAGGCCTCGACTAACTTATAGGCCCATCCCTATAAACTTCAACCTAATCACGACTAATTTAGATATAGAGATTACGTTGATCCAAAAGTTTTCTTATCCGGGACCGTAGGTACAACTGATTTGACCCGACTAATCTATAGGCCAAAATCTAGAAATTTTTTAAATTAATTCAAAGACTTAAGTCTTTGCTAAGAAAATACTAAATATATCCGACTTTTTTTTTATGAGCATAAATACCTGGGTAAATTTCTAAAGATATGCCACGACTTGGGCCATATTATTAGACTTATTATTTTGAATGTTTTAAATTATAAAACAAAGGACAAGTTAAAAAAGAAGTGGTGTCTGTCTTGGGTAAAAGACGACCATTGATTTCGGTCATCCTTCGGTTGGGATTATGAGTTTGCGATATATAAATTCGTCCATACGTTGTGTATATAACTGTGATTTGTTATTTTGGACGATATGGATTATGCTGAGGGCGCGAACGACCATTAACTATGTCTTTGCCTTTTATGTTGGACGACTAAACTTAACCTAACTTAATTATGTCTCTACTGAGCTATTTTTAAAACAAATTGATCTTTGTGATATGTAAAGAGTCAAGAGTTGTCAAGAATACCAGTATCAAGAACAAGATGTACTAATTTGGGAATGCAAGGTTGTACTTATTAGAGGTATCTGACCACGGATTTGGGGAAATAACTCTAGCTAATCAGACTTTTTTTCTCTTCAAATAGATTTTCTGGATTGATTTTTAAAATTTAAATTTATCGCTTTCAGATTCTTTGATTTTTTTTCTGTTCAAAATAAGCAAATACATGAATTCTTCATTTGTTCGTTTCAAACCTCGCATGCATGTTCTAATTTGTTAGATAAAAAGGTTCATCATTATCCACGTAAGTCACATTTTGCTTTCACTGTCATTAAATTTGAAAGGTGATTTCTACGTTTAATTAATGGTCAGCATTTAATTATCCTGGAGGCAACGAACAAAAAACACACTAAGGTAAACAATCTAGAAATCATTAATGGTGATATCTAGATAACATAAACCGGACTATATCAATGAGATACCTGGATAAATATATTAGTGGTATTTTGAGGTATTTTCACGGAACATATATACAATTACAAAGTTAAAAATCATGTTGAATACCAAAGGCTACATGATGCATCACACTAACTAAAGGTTGAGCCGGGGCCGTAAGACCCCGGTGATACCTAGTATCCATAATGAAATTTCAAGATACAAGGAATTAGAGGAAAGAATCACATTGTCAAGATTCTACGAAGTTCAAGATTTCATCATCAAGAGTTGAAGACCGAAGACGAAGATGAAGACAAGGATTAAATACCGAAGACGTTTCTATGGATGCTTAGAGTGGTGCTAACTGCACGTCGGACGGATAGCGAGATAAGTAAGCATATTCCCACCTTCGTTAAGTGGTTGATTTCCTTTCTTAGAGATCGTCAGAAAAAAAGGGTTTTCAAAATGAATAAAAGATGTGGGTTTTCAAAAAAATTCGGAGAATTTTTGCCTTCCTACCATTCAAGGTGTCGCAGGATTCTCTCTTAATTCCTACCTAGACACGTGTGTGACCCATAAAAAGCTATTTATTATTGAGAGCAACTTCATAAAACCCTTTCTTGTGAGGCAGAGTCGAGACTTTTGATCACTCCGAACCCGAATTTCTTTGGATAAGGGATGGTTATTTCTCTCTCAACTTTTAAGGATGAGATTGTGTTCATATATGTGTCTAACTTCTTATGACTAGTGTACAAAATCTCTATGTCTTCTTAGCGCGTTGGATGCTGTCATTTCAGAAAACTAGTAAGTTGGAAAAGTAGGTTTTTGTGGGTATCTCTCTAGTAAACCCTCACGAGACTAAAACTCGTCCACTAGGGACACCTAGGGGTTCAAAGGCTTGTTATACATGCTAAGTGTGACCGTAGCCTCGACGATACGGAGTTATATGTATCTTTTAGAATTGTTTTGTTTAATTTGCTCGAGGACTAGCAAAGTCTAAGTGTGGGGGAATTTGATAGGTGTCCTAAACACCTTGATTTATATCAATTGATTATGCTTTCTTTGCTACTTTTCTTGTAAATTATGTATCTTATGTTTGCTTTTGAGTTTATTAGGTGCAATGGAGTCATTGGGAGCAAAAGAACGATAAATCATTCATTTGGAGCGAAAAGGACAAAAAGATCAATTTATAGGCGAATTATATTTGGAGCAGTCTAGAATGCGCATGAAGGAGGTGAAGATGAACTGTCAGTTCTCCATAACTGACAGGTGAGTTGAACAAGAATTAGGCTGTTGTTTATTCGGATCCGACAAGCCATATAAGAACTGGGTACCCCCTATCTACTTCACCTGAGTGGGTATAGCCATCCCCATTCTTACACTAAACCTAAAATTCAGAGTCTCACTTTCTCCACCTGAAATAAGAGAGAATCAGAGAAACGATTATGGCGGCTAGCAGAGAAAGGGTGAGATGAATTAACAGAGAGATTGAGAAGACATTTGAGCAAATGGGTTTAATTCTGATTTAGGTTTACAAGAGAAGATTGAGAAAAAGGTTTGTTGAGAACTGAGAAGAAGAAATCGAGAATTCAAAAGCTACGGTTTCCTGTGACATTGAGTAATGAAGAATTAGGGCAAGATTCATTCTGGGTTTTGATGGAATTGATGTCACTGAGAAAAGGAGTTGAAGCTGCTGGTATTTGAGAATGAAATTGATTACAGGTTCAATTTCGGTTGAACAATGGGTATTTGCTGATAGGTTAAAGCAGGCAGTGATGTTGAAGCTGTTGCTCATTACAGGGAAGTGATGGTGGCAGTGTATTGCAGATGGGTGATGGAAGATATTAATGGTTGTTTAAGGATCTTGCTGGTGATGGTAACAGATGGGAACTACTGGTGTTGAATGCAAGATTGCAGTCAGGGACTCAGGTTGAGCTGATATGATGAAGATAATCATGGGTTTGATTCTGTAATGAAGAAGAAGATCCTGGTGATTGTTTCGATGGGGTTGTGATGAAATGGCAGAGAAGAAGACTTGTGCTGAGAACTGATGGATTGTGTCTGAAGCAGAAATTGTGGTTTGTGTTGCAGTTGAAGTTGGGAAGTGGTAATATGAATGGTTAATGATTCAGAGCAGTTCAGACAAGCTGAGGATGGGAGCTGTTCAATTGAGTCTTTGTTGGCTGGAGCTGGTGAAAGATCATGAGTTAAATGTTGGGTTTGAATTAAGGAATCTGTGAAGAATCAGGAAACACAAGTGAGGGTTTTGAGCAAATTACTGAATTGGAGTTGTTCTTGAGCTGCTGGTGGTCTAATGGTCAGATGCTCAGGTAGAGATTGCAGCTGATGGAGTATGTGCTGATGAAGGGTGGTTGTCTTATTGAGCAGCAGGAACAATTAGATGCATGTGTTAGGAATTACAGGGAATTGAATGAGATAATGAGTCTATGAATTGTTGGCTGGGTGAACTGATGCTGCAGGTTGAACTGGTTAATTTGTGAGAAGATTGTGGCTTGAGTTTCAGGCAGTTGAGGTGCAGTTCAACTGGTCAGTGATGGCTGTGTTAGAATGAGTCTTGCAACTGAAATTGCAAGTAAATGAGCGAGGCAGATTAGACTTAGAAGATGATGGTGGTGCTGTGAAGAGATGAGAAGAATTAACAGTGGGTTTGCATTGGTTTTGCGTTTGTCGAGGAGTGGCTTGAGTTGCGGAAACGGAGATGTACTTGGAGCTAATTGAGACAAAGAGAAGTAGAATTGCAGCTGCGGTTCGAGTTGTTGCAGTTGAGCTACAATACAATGAAAGTGTTAATGCTGTTTATTTCCAGATTGAGAAGAGGATTGCAGTTAAGAGCTAAAGGGATCAGGTGGAAGAGAATGGAACTGAAGGTTCAGCTGGTGCTTGTTGTGAGCAGTATACGAAGGATCTGAAGCTATTGTTGAGATGCAGTCAATATGAACTGAAATTGGAGTGTGCTTGAATCAGTGATGTAATGGTTATACAAGAAACAAGTGTTGCTGTCAAGTTTGCAGGATTGATAAGCTGAATGTATGAGCAGGTCCGAATTGCAGGTGGAGATCAAGGAAGGTTGCAACTGAAAGTTTGTAAAGTTGGTAGTTTGCTGTGAGAGAGCAAGGGACTGAAATGAAGTGAATGGTGGATTGGATGAATGCTACAGATGAATGATAGATGAATGCTACAGGGAAGCTGAGATATGGTCTGGAACATGCCTGAACAGACATAACTCTAGCTGAATCGGGGCCAGCCGAGTTGACTCACTGATTCACTCAAATGGACTTAGGCTCTGAGATTTGGGCTCGACTTATTTCAGAGGCAACAGTTAGCTCATGTGGGATGGAAAAGGAAAGAAAGTATAAAAGGGAGAAATCCACAGCTAATCTGAGATCTTATCTTTACTTCTACTTTTGGTTCTAGGGTTTTAGACATGGAAACTTTTATTTTTCTTATTGTTATGAACCCCATTAACATGAGCAGTTAATTTTATTATTGGTTATGGATTAATTTGATTTCACAAAGCATGTTTATTGTTCAATAAATTAGTTTTGCCTCATAATTATCGATCATGATTCACTAGATTTATCGCCATGTATGATTTGATTGCTTGTTTAGTTGAGTGGCCAATTGATTGAACCTGCATTCACATCTATTGCTAGTTTAGGGTTTATTATACGCAAAAGTGGTATACCTTGAATGCAAGTAGCATAATTGTGGTTATTGCCTGTAGTGATGCATCCTAGTAATCGCAAGTGATTTATGACCTTTGTCAAATCGGATTAGTGCTTTTACACGTTTGGTTGTGTGTACACATATATCTCACCATCGGACACGTGTATGCAGAAAGGTACGTGGAAAGCATGCAAGCCAAGATATCAAAACACGATGCGTCGCGAAGCACCAAATAAACCCCTAGGAGTTGCTTTATCTCATCCCCAGAAGAGGAGCTAAGATCAACGGTGGGGAGAAAGTCAGCTGACACGTACTGACAGGGGCAGAAGACACTTGTCTGACACGAGCAGACCCCTCAACCACCCGCATTAAACACTCTGAGCAGTGCACGTGTCGACCGACCTATGGAACGAGCGAAGATGCCTCCGCGGGATCGAGGGGGAAACGCAGACCTCTGCGTGATGGACACAAGACACTAGAAGATAAGGTTCCAACGGTCTTCAGAGATGGGTCCCACATTCCTACCTTATAAATACCCAATCTCCACAAAGGGGAGAGGGGGATCGAAAAAACATCAGGAAAGAGAGAGAGAGAGAGAGAGAGAGTAGCAAAGGTAAGGAATCCCATAGTGGAGAGAAATATGTAAACCCCAAGTCATTCAACTATTCGTGTAACCGTGAATAATATAGCCGAACAACAAACTCCGTGGATGTAGGCCTTAGTGCTGAACCACGTAAACCTTGGTCTTATTTACATTTCAGCACTTTACATTCATTTAGTTCCGCATGCATTTACTTATATATGTTGTTTTCCTTTTATATTTGTACCCCATGCATAATCGCTACGCATGGGAAAGATGGAGGAGGCCATGATAAACCCGCGGGTTTTGAGCCAATGAACCCACATCAGGGTATCATCATCGTAATCTCTTTAGACTTTAACAATTGATTGTGGGCATTCGGATCCCGCGTGGTTCGTGTGTCCACAATTTGGCGCTAGAAACAGGGACTTCGTCCCGGTAAAAGATTTATCTTGTCCTGTGATTTCATTCTAATTTGGCATACGATTGCTTCGATTTTATCAGCTCTGACTGTATAGATCATTCGTCAACAGTATTATATTCAAAAACCCACCTTTTGCCTTCGATAAGAGTTAGTGTTCCAAGCATGGGTTATTGTCCTAATCCGTCGGATTTACAATTTTCAGTTTTTTTTTATATACTAAAGATCGCCTTTAATAAACCCGCTTTTGAAAAATTGTATTTCGACAACTAACCCGCTTCACGCGGACATCCCCGTTTCTGTTTGAATAAATTTATACAGAGAGAACGTGTTGTGAGTAAAGAAGGCGAGTTTACGCTAGATTTCGTCAACAAAAAGGCACGTGATGGAGAAGACGCAGGAAGCAGGAAAATCCAAAGCTTTGTCAAAAGAAACACCCCGGACAACCCCGATCATCACCCGGAGCAAGCAGAAAGGAGATAAAACTAAAATGACCAATCGAAGGCAGGATACCACTGAAATCACTTCACCCATGAACGCTAATTCTGTTGCAATGGCGGCTCTCAGAGCAGCAACGATAAAATACGGGGAAGCCGCGGTAGTCCCGAAGGCTGCGGAGGCTAGCAATACCTTCGCCATGAGTCAACTTAACCAACCAAGGGAGAGGGTGGATGAATCCAGAACATTCCAACCCGCGCATCTGCTAACCTTTGGAATGCCGCTAACAAATAACCAGAATCAAACCATACCGGCGGCTCGGGCACCGCAGAGGGGCGCTCACTCCAATTTGGAAACACCAGCAACAGAAGTTGAACCCCTGCCACCTTTAGTACAGACCATGGAGGAGGGCGGCGCCACGGATGTAGCGGCACGTGCGGGGACTCCCAATCAGGGGTCCAACCAATCACACCAACTAATGGCTGAGCTCGAGGAACTGAGAAGGAACCAACAGGTTTACGCAGAAGCTGTAGCACTTTTGGCCAGAGAAAATCAAGATTTAAAGGAGCGGATTGCTCTAAGCACAAAGACCAACCAACAACTTGATGAAGCAAGCTCCAAAGCACCAGAGCCAAACCAAGACTGCAGAGTCGTCCTAGCGACTAATGAAGACGCGACAAGGAGACATAGCGTATCCGACCCGGATTATGACGATGGAGAATCAACGGAAATGATCTGAAGAATTTAGAACACCAACGCGCAATGGAGGAACTGCGAGATGAGATGATGGCAGAGATCAGGCAATTGAAAAATAAACAAGGAGGGGGAAGGTTAGAAGAGGTTATGAGAGAAGCTAACTCCACGCCCCTGACGCATCGCTTGGCCAACACCCCTATTCCCTGAAATGCCCTGTCCCGACGTTCGAATGCTATGATGGGTCCAGCGACCCTGCTGCACATGTTCGGTACTACAACCGCGTCCTAGCAGATGGGGACAGAACGACGCCGTACTCTGTAGATACTTCCCGTCAAGTTGAAGGGATCGGCGTTATCATGGTTTGATAATCTGCCACCAAACTCCATACACTCATACGACCAACTGCAGAGAAATTCTTAAGAACATACATGTACAACAAGACTGTAAACACTGGGATGGATAAGCTTTTTCACTAGCAATCGGCTACAAGGAAACCACGAGGGAATACACAAACAGATGGCATAGGATCTGCCAAGCCATAGGAAGCGTGGACCCAGTGGTAAGCATCAATTGCTATAAGTGGGGCTTGGACCGAATGAGTCCCCTATTTGTTGAAATTCACGGGAGCGTGCCCAAGACAGAAGGCGATCTCCGAATAATTATCGAGAAGCACGCTCGACTTGAAGAAATTCAACGGGAAAACCCGAGGGCATATCCGCAGAGGTCTCACCGCACCAATTCAGCAGAACAAACCAATGGGGCCAAAAGGGGTTCCTCAGATGAGAGACCTCACGAAGATAGAAAGGAACGGAGGGATGAACGAAGAACAGGCGACCGAAAATTCGAAGACAAGTTTACACGAAACTCAACGCTAGCTATGCTCGTATCCTGCGGAGATCAAAGGGAGGGAAAACTTAGAATGGCCATGGTCTAAGGGAAAGCAGCCCCCAGATCCGAAAGTCTAAAGATTACTGTGAGTATCACTGTTTCAACGGACACCAGACCGAAAAATGCAAGAACCTTAAAATAATGATCCAAAAATTAATTGATGCGGGAGCTCAAACATTACATACGGAAGGAGGTTACCGAGGACAGATCCAAACGAACCAAACCAGTCCAACTTCCGGAAGAAAACCGAACAATCAACACCATCTCGTGTTCCGAAGCCACAGGACCCTCGCTCACAGCACGATTGGAAAAAGGTTACGGAAGCAATTCGAAGATCGCTGCGAGTTATATAAGGTCGATGGGATAACAGTGGACGAACATGAAAATGGATGGAATTACCTGTCATCTTCGATGCCGAGGATATCGAAGAAGATATGGAAGACCATAACGATCCCTTGGTCCTGACATTACCAATAGCGGATGTAACCTCAAAAAATCCTCATAGACGGGGGAAGCTCTGTGAATGTCCTATTCTATGACGCATTCAAGCGGATGAAGCTCCATGATGAACAGTTGATGACCTCTTATCACACCATCTACGGATTCAATGGAGCGGCCACGAAGCCCTTGGGAGACATTGTTACAGGTTAACGCAGGGCCCATGAAACTGGATACCCGATTCAGTGTGGTGGACACCCCTTCCCCCTACAACGCCATTATTGGACGACAATGGGTACACAAGCTCAAAGGAGTTGCGGCAACATACCACCAATACCTCAGATTTCCAACACCTGAGGGAATATGGAGATCAAGGGAGATCGAATCGCTACACGAGAATGCCAGGCCACTCAGGATCATATCAACAATGAGCAAGAAGAACAGCGAAAAATCCGAAGAGTAAGAAATCAAGAAACACGAAAGAGAAAGCCGTAGACCTATTCCTTAAGGAAACTACAGGAAAAGGCTTGACGAAAGAGGTAATGTCCAGGCTCGGAAACAAGTACCTCAACAATCAACAAAGCAGAAACACGCCAAATAGCAATTAAAGAGCGCCCCAGTCCTCGGAAACCCAAGCCTATGTTCACACCAGTGGAACCCACAAGGAAATCAACATAGGAACGGAAGAAGACCCGAAGATGGTCAAAATTGGGACCATCATGGGCGAAGGAAGAACATTCCTTAACCAAATTACTTAAGGAATATGCGGATGTGTTCGCCTGGAAGTTAGGAGATATGCCGGGGATTGACCCAAAAGTAATCCAACATGAACTACGCATCAAACAGGGCACACCCCCGTTCAGGCAGAAAATACGAAAAGTGGCTCCAGAATATCATGAGGCGGTAGAAACAGAACTTCGGAAGCTACTAGACGCAGGATTTATCAAGGAAGTCAAGTATCCTACCTGGATATCCAACATGGTCATTGTTCCTAAGAAAAATGGAGGGGTTAGAATATGCATCGACTTTACTAATCTCAACAAGGCGTGTCCAAAGGACAGCTATCCCCTGCCGAGCATAGATCAACTGGTTGAAGCAGTTGAAGGGTACGAGGAGCTGTCGTTTATGGACGGATACTCTGGTTACAACCAAGTAGCCCTGGCAGAAGAAGATCAGCAACACACAGCATTCTATACACCACATGGCCTTTATTGCTATACCAGAATGCCTTTCGGGCTCCGAAACGCAGGGGCAACATACCAAAGGATGGTCGATGCTATCTTCAAACCATGGATTGGAGGAACCCTAGAAGTCTACGTGGACGACATGCTCGTCAAAAGCAAGCTGCGTAAAAATCACCACCAGGACCTGAGGAATATTTCAATGCAATGAGACAGCATCACATGAAAGTAAATCCGGAGAAATGTACTTTCGGTGTCACCTCAGGGAAGTTCCTCGGTTATCTGGTGACGAAAAGGGGCATCGAGGTAGACCCAGCTAAGATTCAAGCCATAGTAGAGATGCCGTCACCAAAGAATCTAAGGAAGTGCAGAAGCTCAATGGGTCCATAGCAGCGTTGGGCAGATTTATTGCACGGTCTTCGGACAAGTGCAAACATTTCTTCAATATTCTTAAAAAGGGAGCAGGTTCGAATGGACCGCCGATTGCGAGGAAGCATTCCAAAGATCAAAGAACATCTAGCTTCGATCCCTATCCTGCAGAAACCTGACCCTGATGAAGTTTTGGCACTGTACATAGCAGCAACGGAGGACGCAGTCAGCGCGGTATTAGTCAAAACCAATACAAAGATAGAACAGCCTATCTATTACGTCAGCAAGACACTCAATCCGCGGAAAGAAATTATACTAAGATTGAACAACTCATCCTCGCACTGGTATGGGCTACCCAAAAACTGAGAACCTACTTCCTAACTCACTTCGTCAGGGTACCATGCAAGCACCATTGGAAGCAGTCCTCAAAAGCACAGGAAAAGTGGGCCGAATAGCCAAATGGAACACCCATCTGGACCAATTCAACATCATTCATGAAATTCAACATTCTCAGAAGTCCCAAGTTCTGGCAGATTTCTTAGCAGACCTCCCTCTAGACAACGACGAAGAGATCAAGGGAATACCAGAAGCCGAGGAAGCAATCAAGGATCCAATGGATATCCTCGAACCTGCGAGTCATAGACAATGGGAAGTCTTCGTCGACGGATCTAAAAATAAGGAAGGGCAGGAATAGGTATTGTCATCATCACCCCAACTGGAGAAAGGATCATACAGGCACTTAGATTGGAATTCAAAGAGCATACCAATAACATTGTTGAATACGAAGCTGTCATACATGCCCTACGTATAATAATAGAGATGGGGGTAACCGATGTAAGGCTGACAAGTGATTCGCAGCTGGTCATACGGCAAATCGCGCTCGAATTAATGTGTACGATGACACCCTTTCAGCTTACATGGCATTGGTCCAAACATTGGCTTCACACATCCCGAACATTAAGTTCCGGCACTTATGCAGAAGGGACCTCAGGCATGCGGATGCCCTAGCATACATATCATCCATGTGAGGGATAAAAATGCCGAAGGTATTAAAATAGCAAGGGTATACGAGCCTTCGATTGCATCTCAATTCTCCTTCGCTACCAATCAAGATACGATGGAAGAATATGAAGACCAGTAGGAGAAGACATCCATAACGACTTTGATGAAGAAGACATCTTGTCAAAAGCAAATCAAGACGAAGATTCAGCAATGAAGATGACTGGAGGGTGACAATACATGCCTTCCTCGACAAAGGAAGCCTACCTGCGGATCGGAAGCAAGCTAGAAAGACGCTCCCAAAGTGGGAAGATACGATCTTCGGGACGGGGTCCTATAGAAAATCTTCCTCGGACCATTACTACGCTGCTTATCCCGAAAAGAAGGGCATCGAATTCTAAAGATATCCATTATGGTGACGCAGGGAATCATAGCGGTATGAGATCACTAGCTGACAAGGCAAAAACGCAAGGATATTACTGGCCGACCATGATACAAGATGCTGCGAGGATGTCCCGACGATGCGAAGAATGTCAGCGCTTCGCGAAAAAAATCCACGCGCCGGCAACATTGTAAACTCTGTCGATAGCCCGTGGCCATTTGCAAAATGGGGAGTAGACATCGTCGGGCCTTTCATCGAAGGATCAGGAAGAGACGATTTTTGATAGTAGCCACGGACTACTTCAGTAAATGGGTGGAGGCTAAGGCCTTGGCCAGGATCAGAGACGCGGATGTGTTCACTTTCATATTCCAGAACATCATTTGCAGATTTGGTATACCTGCTGAAATTGTCTGATAACGGCAAGCAATTACAGGGAAAAAAATAGACATGCTCTTCGACACCTTTAAAATAAGAAAGAACAAGTCCACCCCCTTATACCCTCAAAGCAACGGACAAGCGGAAGCTACCAACAAGACCCTCGCCCTTATACTCAAAAAACAATTAGACGAGCATAAGGGAAGATGGTGCGAACAACTGCACAATGTCTTGGGCATACAGGACAACACGAAGGTCCGCTACCGGGGAATCCCCGTTTCTTCTTACTTATGGAGCTGAAGCAGTCATACCTACGAAATCCTCATGCCAACCACGAAGACTGAAGCCTGGGAGAAAAACCTACAACAGATATGATGTTAGAAAGGTTGGACGACTTGGAGGAAGAAGGGAAGTAGCATTGCAAAAGATGGAAAATTATCAACGAAGACTAGCAAGGGAGTACAACAAAAAGGTAAAGCTACGAAATTTTGTAGAGGGACAGTATGTGTTGAGAACAATCCCACGATATCAGCAAGAAAAGAAATGGGGAAAGTTAGCACCTACATGGGGAGGACCGTTTATGATCCACGACATTGCGGGTAATGGTTCTACTACCTTCGTAATCTAAAAGGAGGTCCTCCGGCATCCTTGGAATGCTAAATGGCTCAAACCATACTTCCCATAGAAGCAACGCAGATTTGAATCTGCTGGGTATACCAGAAGAAGAAAGGAGCCTCCCCGCCCACATGTTTCTATCTCTGGAAGAGGAATTGCAGACCTCAACTTATCAATCAAACAAGCTTTCAAATTATCAAGTCAGTGGAATCTACCTACAATATTGGGGAAAGTAGTTAATCTACAATCTCTCAGGGCTCCCCCATCAGTGTCCATAAGTGTAGGACCAGGGGGAAGGCACCCAGCAGAAAGAGATACCCAACCAATCTTAAGGCAACGGGTCGACGGAATGGGTGCGTACATATTTTACCCCATATCCTAGAACGTTGCCCCGGCCCCCACCGTCTGGGAATCCTCTGGCCCAGGATTTGCCAGCGGGGGGGTGATGACAGGTCTCAAGACGATCACGAAGGTACCTTCCTTTCGTATCGCACTCAAAAACACTTAACTTTTGTTTTGATTTTTCACAAACTTAAATACAAAAACATTGTAGGTATATCAAGAAGAGATTCATTTCATAAAGGGTGATTACAAGAAGTGAACGGCCAAAGCCAAGGATACACAATCAAAAACATTCCTTTTACATCGTTACAAAAAGCACAATTATGCCGCGGACCCTACAGAACGCGCCATCTCTACCTAGGTGGCGGTCCCGTCATCCGGATTTCCGAGACTTGATGGGACGCTCCCACCAGAAGAGGGGCCCGAGGAGCTGGGCAATGCAGCAGGAACGGGACGACGAGGGTAGTTCTTCACGAGACCATGTTCATTCCTTAGGCCAAGCTCTATCCTCTCCAGCATCTTGTTCGTCTCCTCAGCCAATTGACAACGAGCCTTATGTTTAATAACTGTTGTCCGCTGTTGGGCTTGGGATAATAACGAGGATAGCCGATTCACTTCTCTGGAAGCAGCACCAACGGCCTCCTCGCGGGTGGCTGCTAAATTCTTGAAGTGATTGGTTTGTTCCTTTTGCTGTGCTAAGGAAGATTGAGCCTTTTCAAGTTCTTCATTTGTGACGCGAAGCGTTCCTCGAGCCCTGAAAAAGACAACACCACGGAGTTAGCGTAGAAAACAACAAGATCACACTCGATGAATTGGGATTATACCTTCGACACAAGCCGAAGCCTCTTCATATTCATTAACAACCGCATCTCGCGCTTCATCAAGATGATCATATTCCGCGGATAATTTCTTATAGTCTAGTTGAAGGTTGGTGAGAGTAAATTGACAGCATCTAATTCTACCTGCTTCATCGAGTCCATATGACGAAGGTGGTCGACCTCTTTATTTATCTCTGAGACCCCTTTGCTGAGTCTATACATGCACACTTCAAGATTCCTCTCAGACTCAGCAAGACGGGCTACATCGGCACGAGACGCGGAAAGAGCATTGCTGAGAGCATAGACTTCAGCACGAGCATCATCTCGTTCCCTGGCAAGACCAAGCATATTATCTTGGACCCCTGAAAGAGGAATGGACCGCGCCGTCTGTAATTCTTCTTCCAATAGCTGAATCCTAGATTCCAACAAGGAAGTACGCTCGCGGGATTCCCGCAGATTATCACTGGTCCACAGCAGTGTGCCATCAAATAAAGCACGATCATGGTTGTACAGATTTTGCATGTCGACCATCTGAACATGCCGCGCGCGCCATACTTCAGCCCGAGCATCCCATTTCCTAGCCTCACTCTTAATCTTCTCAACCAAATCTCTAATACGAGATTTTTGCCGAGCTCTTTCGTTTCGAAGCCATACCAGCTCGGGGATGCCACCCACTGGACATAGGGTGGGGAGACTCAGACAGAACAACTAAGAGATAAAAGAATGACGACATACGGCGAAGGAAAAGAACCAAACCTGTGAAAGTGGAAACTTGGCTACGAGTTTGCTCTAACTCAGCGCGCACTGCAATAAGTTCTGAACGAAGATCAGCCTCTGCTTCACCCAGTCTTTCTTTCTCCTTAAGGCTTTTCTTCAGCTCTTCTATTTCCACCTCCGCCGCAGATAATTCCTTTTCCCGATGACGAAGCTTAGCCTCGAGCTTCAGAGATTTTGCTTTAAAGAACTGATATAGCACGTGGTTGCAATGCTCGCTCCTCATCATCTACACATCAAAATGACAAAACATTATTCAACCGAAGCGTCCTATTTCACGAACAAATGTACGAAAATTTACCTCCAGCACACGCTGTTGCGGGAAGCCATATTGATACCCGTCGGCAATAGCCATCATATCGGCAACAGAAGTAGGAGGCTCCGGCGAGGGTAGCTTCGGGAACGGTCAACCTTGTTCCCCAGGCTTCAGACACCTGCGCCTTCGAAGACATCTCCATCATACGACGGGTATACGCGGTTGATTCCTTTTCCCCAACAACCACAGGAGCAGGATGAGAGACAAACAGAAGATTCTTCTCCTTGAACCAACTCATGATGGCATCCTCCTCACCCTCAGACATCGGCGACTGGGGAAGACTATCGGCGGGCGCGTCAACAACAGATTTTCCTTTGACCGACTCGACCCCCTCAGCATGAACGTTGGCATGTTCTCCCGCGCCTACATGCACAGCAGGCTCCTCCGCACCAACATTCTACAGCAGCATCACCATTACCATCACCACCAAGAACATCCCAATTGTCATTAGGGGAAAGTAAAGAGAAGTCCTCGGGAAAATCGAGGGCTTCGTCAAAGAACTCCCCCGTGGAATACATCCGATCGAAAGAAAATTCTTGAGAAGTGGGGAGGGTATCCATGACATCACCAGCAGGGACGGAAACATCCTCGATGACAACATCATCCGCCACTACACCCTTGTTCCTTCCTCCATCACCGCGGGACCAGCGAAGACCTCTCTTCGGCATTGATAGGGGAGGTACCAGTACGTTCCTCCCCATCTGTAATCTCGTCCTCGGCAAACTCTTCGTTCACAGGACTAGTAACTTCTTCTTGGGCCTCAACCTCACCCACCACCATAGTAGAAGACTGCTTCGGCCTAATCTTTCTTCTTCAATACCTGAAACCGACACCACAAAGGAATTATTCTTCCCGTCCGATGGAAGTTATAAAAACGAAACACAACTAGAATCTGCGTACCTGAGCAGCTGAGATATTCTTCGATGGGAGTATAGCACCGGAACCATCCTCCTCGTCTCCCTCTACGACATCCAGGGCATAAGGAAAATTCATGCCCGCAAAGTTCAGACGCCAGGGGCAGAAATCTCCATAGCGAGCGGGAGGAGATTCGCGCGGCTTACTATTCTCGGTTGGCCCCATCCGCGGGAACCGGGAATCCAACCATAAGCCCACGGACCTACTATCTCAATGACAGTGGCGTGCCACTCGTAGTCATGATCACGCTTGATCCTTTCTCGCGCGGGGAAGAGTTTCCGACGATTGGACGCCTCCGTGCCAGGAACATACTTCAGCTTGGCATCGCTGACCTCATTTAACAGACGAATCTCGCCTCGAGGAGCAGGAAGATTCCGAAGGCTGACACTCCACGGCTTGCGATTCCTGCTATTGACGTAATCACCGAAGGAGTTATTAAAATTCTCAGGAGTGTACCATTCCTTCTCCAAGGGATTGGGGACGTAGCAGGTCATCGACGTTTCCCCCTTACTCCGCAGATAGCATTCCTTCAGGGCGCGGAGATAATTCCCCGATAATTGGGATACGGAACGGCTATGAGTATTTGTGGAAGAACCCTCACGACTAGCGAGCACGTCGTAGTAGAAGGAATCACCCGATTTATACAACGGCAGCATCAGACCAGCCTCGAAGGCCCCAACCGTCGTTAACAAGTGAAATTCATCGAATTCGTACTTAGAGATCAGCTCATACGTATATCATCCTCGGGGGCATAAAACGAACCCCGAAGGCTTGGAGATCATGCTTCTCCTTGAATATTTCAAGATCGATATGCTTGAAGGTTACTTTTCTCTTGCTAACAGAAACATGCGTATCAAGGGAGCAGCCTCTTCCTCCTCGGCGGGGCCGGATGAGCTAACAAACGCTTCAGACGCTTTCTCTTCACGGGGGGATTCTTTGAAGATCCAGCCGCAGGAGCTACGCCCTTTGTATTCTTCCCTTCAAAGTTGGAGAAGACCGTGGATGATGCTCGGGCACTAACGAACGTAAAGGAGGAACGTCAAAAGCAACAGCGCGGGGAGGAGCCTGCGTACTCCGAGTCTCTTCACGAGGACGCACCATTGAGTGATTAAAGACTCTCCGTGAGCCAGACGGAATTATCGGAGGAATCTTCTTCCGAGAAGACGAGGCTCTCGCTCCGGAAGACACTCGACTCCGACGAACATCATCTTGAGACTCTCGACGCTGAGGAGATCTCGACAACCTAGAATCAGGAGTCTCATAGGTAGGCCGCGGACGGTCAGACATGGCTGCGGAAAGAATAAAATCAAGAACAGGTTACACACAATAACCAAAAATCAAAAAAACATTCATAGCAATACAACCACGACAACATAGCAACCCTAAAATTAGGATACAATCTCAATACTCCACCCTCGAAGTAATGCTGCCTTAATTTAAGATGAAGAACAGGGGCAAACTAGTATGAAGCATCAGAAAGAGTTCTTCATCACAAACAAGGAACAACAATAGCAGAAAATTCACAATTCAACACGGCATAAAACAGTGAAATCAAGAAAAACTCACCGGCAAAAACAGCAAGTAGAAGAAACAAACAGGGGAAGATCCCAGGTGCAATAAAGACTGACAGAAGTTAAGATCACAGGTGCAATGAAGACTGACAACGATTTTAAGGTCACAGGTTTAATGAAGGCAGGTAGGAAACTTAAAGGAAGAATGAACTGAGAGAGTGTTTAGGAAGAATGAAATTAAATTTCCTCTCTATCCTTAAAATACCCGAAAGAAAAGAGGAAATTAAGGGAGAAATAGGAAAACGTGCCCGTTACATAAGCAGTTAATGCACGAATAAAAGACGTGCCCAAGTATCTAGGAGAAGTTATTAGGAGTGAGAAGAATGTGCGGCGATAGTTTTTCTTCAAGGCACCCATTAGTCAGTTAAGCCTGAAGAAAAGGGGCAAATTGTGTACACATATATCTCACCATCGGACACGTGTATGCAGAAAGGTACGTGGAAAGCATGCAAGCCAAGATATCAAAACACGATGCGTCGCGAAGCACCAAATAAACCCCTAGGAGTTGCTTTATCTCATCCCCAGAAGAGGATCTAAGATCAACGGTGGGGAGAAAGTCAGCTGACACGTACTGACAGGGGCAGAAGACACTTGTCTGACACGAGCAGACCCCTCAACCACCCGCATTAAACACTCTGAGCAGTGCACGTGTCGACCGACCTATGGAACGAGCGAAGATGCCTCCGCGGGATCGAGGGGGAAACGCAGACCTCTGCGTGATGGACACAAGACACTAGAAGATAAGGTTCCAACGGTCTTCAGAGATGGGTCCCACATTCCTACCTTATAAATACCCAATCTCCACAAAGGGGAGAGGGGGATCGAAAAAACATCAGGAAAGAGAGAGAGAGAGAGAGAGAGTAGCAAAGGTAAGGAATCCCATAGTGGAGAGAAATATGTAAACCCCAAGTCATTCAACTATTCGTGTAACCGTGAATAATATAGCCGAACAACAAACTCCGTGGATGTAGGCCTTAGTGCTGAACCACGTAAACCTTGGTCTTATTTACATTTCAGCACTTTACATTCATTTAGTTCCGCATGCATTTACTTATATATGTTGTTTTCCTTTTATATTTGTACCCCATGCATAATCGCTACGCATGGGGAAGATGGAGGAGGCCATGATAAACCCGCGGGTTTTGAGCCAATGAACCCACATCAGGGTATCATCATCGTAATCTCTTTAGACTTTAACAATTGATTGTGGGCATTCGGATCCCGCGTGGTTCGTGTGTCCACAGGTTGCTTTGATTGGCCTGATTTCATAGAACTTAATGCATCTAGGGAATTAAACTTGATTAGTGCTTTTACACGTTAGGTTGTTCTCTTAGATAGAATGCATATTCACATCTTTTAATGTGTTCGTTGATGACAAGAGGAAATTAGCGGGATATTCTTGCGATCAAGGTATCCTAGGGCCTTTGATAATGGGAGATTAAATATTAATTCTAGTTATTGTGTTGAAAACATGTTTGTGATTGAAGATGAAATCCTTAACCAATATCTTCACATATTTGCGTGTTTGCTTTGCTTTGTTTGCTTTTAGTTTAATTTCCTTTACATAAAATCAGAAAAATCCTCCCTTTATTTATATAAGAAATCGAAACAGACGACAACCTAGACCTCTCTGTGGGAACGATCCTTTCTTGCCCTTGCTTCATTATATATTTTGAGTAGTAAGAAAGTGTAATTATTTTTGACGCCTACGACAGCGATCAAATTTTGGCGCCGCTGCCGGGGAGGCAGCAGTTGTCACTTGTTTTTGGTTTCTTATTCTTTGTTTTTAGTTTTGTTTTTATTTTACATTTCTTATTTTCTGGTTTTTAACCTTGGTTTGAGAATCTTATTTCAGGTACTTGTTTCTCATGGAAGGAGCATACTACATGAATGGATACGGTTTTCAACAACCTCAACAATACTACAACTACCAATTCCAGGGTATAATCAAAACCAATTCATTGGTTATGACCAATATTCCATGGAACCTTATGGTTTTCCTCAACAACCTTATGGCGGGTACGTGTGTGAATAACCACAAGGATTGGAGGATTCCTATGCTCGTGAACAAAAAGTCTCTGACTTTCTAGACAAATTTTCCAACTTTGTACAACAAGAGTTTCAAAAAGATAAAGAGGCTACAGAAGAGCAACTCCAAGAACTTCGTGAAGGTATTGCTAACTTACAAAGAGGTATTGATCAAATCAAAGAAGAAAGGTATGAGGAAGAACTTTACTTTAAAAGCAATAACTATTCTAATGTGCCTGTGGTTTGTGATGAATATTTGATTGATGCTAATGTTGAGAAAGGTCAACCTTTGGGGTCTTTCATTGATAATTGTGTGGTTAACTCAACTCTTGATCTTAATAATGATCATTCACCTATTCAAATGGATGAGTTTGAGACTAGCAACACTAAATTCAGTGACGACCAACTTTATGTTAACTATGAAAGTGAAAATGATTATGAAGATACATCGGTCAAAGCAATTCATGGTGACATTTCCCAAAGGTGTACAACGGAATTTTTTTGGGATCAAGATGAAGACGAAAAGGAATATGTTGACACTTGTGTAGATTACTCAAGCATTGATCTTAATAATGATCAAGAGCCTATTCAAAGGGTGGAGCTTGAGGATGATGCATTTTTGAGTGTTATAAAAAAGTTCCTTATAGCGACAATTGGAGCCAGCTGAGGTTATGCCAGAAAGAGGAGGTGAAGATGAACTGTCAGTTCTCCATAACTGACAGTTCATCGCACCTCCTTCATGCGCATTCTAGACTGCTCCAAATATAATTCGCCTATAAATTGATCTTTTTGTCCTTTTCGCTCCAAATGAATGATTTATCGTTCTTTTGCTCCCAATGACTCCATTGCACCTATTAAACTCAAAAGCAAACATAAGATACATAATTTACAAGAAAAGTAGCAAAGAAAGCTCAATTGATATAAATCAAGGCGTTTAGGACACCTATCACCAACATCTCTTTCTCATGCACAGTGTATCTCCCTTCAACATCGTTAAGCTTACGACTCTCGTAAGCCACTGGAAAGCCATCTTGCACCAAGACTCCCCCTAGAGCCCTGTCTGAAGCATCAGTGTGCACTTCAAATGGTATATCGAAGCTAGGAAAGCAAAGAAATGGTTCTGTCGAGACCACTTCCTTCAATGCATCGAATGACCGCTGACACTCGTCAGTCCATGCCCATGATTTGTACTTCCTCAACAAATATGTCAATAAGGCTACTTTCTTTGAATAACCAACTATGAAGTGCCGGTAATAGTTAGCTAAACCTAAGAGAGAACGAAGCTCTCCAAGCTTCTTTGGCTCAAGCCAATCCATAATGGCCTCTACCTTTTTCTGGTCCATATGCACGCACCCTTGCGACATCACATGGCCAAGGAAAGTAATCGTGGTCTGGGAAAATTCACACTTTTCCTTCTTTACATACAAACTTGCTTCTCTAAGCTTTGCAAACACTTTGCGAAGATGCATCGCATGCTCTTCCAAAGTCTCACTGTAAATGACTACGTCATCCAAGTATACCACTACAAAGCGATCAATGTACTCAGCAAACACATCATTCATCAGGTTGCAAAATGTTGCTGGAGCATTCGTCAAGCCGAATGGCATTACACAGTACTCAAATGAGCCATACCTTGTTACCATTGCAGTCTTTGGTTCATCTCCTTCTGCTATGCGCACTTGGTAATAACCTGAGCGCAAATCAAACTTGGTGAAAAACTTGGCCTTAGCTAATCTGTCAAACAAGTCTTCCACTAGCAGAATTGGGTACTTGTTCTTCACAGTTAGCTTGTTCAAAGCCCTATAATCAACACACAAACGAAGCGAGCCATCTTGCTTCTTTTGGAACAAAATAGGAGCACCACATGGAGATTTAGACGGTTGTATGTAGCCTGCCTCCAACAGTTCAGAAATCTGCTTGCGCATCTCCTCAAGTTCTAGCGGTGACATACAATATGGTGCTTGTGCAGGCGGCCTCGCCCCTGACACCAACTCAATCATATGATCGATCCTACGCCGTGGTGGTAGTGTCTTAGGCAGTTCTGCAGGCATCGTGTCTGCAAACTCTTCTAAGACCTCAGCTATTCCATCCTCAACTTCTACTACCTTTCCTGGTTTGATCTCAACCAACAGTCCCAGGAAAGTAGCCAAGCCTTGGCGTATACCTTCTTTCACCTGAATCGCAGACAGATATGGCTTAAGTATCTTGTCTGGTTCACTTTGTCTCACCATAGGGACAAAACATGGGTATTGAGGGTGTTGTATCAATATCCCATTTTTATGAGGTAATGGCGACGCCTTCGCCACGCAAAAGAAATCCATGCCCAAAATCAGGTCATAATCATCCATGACCATCACTAGAAAATCTAGTTTTCCTTTCCATTCTCCAACTTGCACATCTGCATTGTGAACTTTCCCTCGACTGGCTTGTGGTTCTGCGTTAACAGTTTTGATCGAGCTAGCCGCGCTAGTAACTGTTAAGTTCAATGCCATGGCAACATTTGGATGAATGAAAGACTTCGTAGCACCAGTATCAGCCATCGCTAATACCCACTCTCCATTGATCTTCACATCAATGTACATCATTCCAGAAGACATCTTTTTCTTTGTGTGTGCTTTGCTCCCTAGAAAACGACTGATGTTGCGATGTTGGCCCCTGCCAACATCATGCTGAACCTTCCCAGCATCGTGTTGTTTCTCATCATCACTTGCAGCGTCTCCGGTACCCTTAGTGCAATTATGATATGTAGAACAACTCGTTTTAACCTTATCAAGTTGTTCTTGCAGATTATTGAAGATAATTGTCACATACTCTTAATGTAAACTTTTGGCGTGATCTTCGTCCCATCCTTGCCATGCCTCCGGCCATGCCTTACACTCTCAGTGTGGATTCACTTCAAATACAATTTGCGGCAAACTTTAAGAACATAAACAAACTCAATCAACCTTTTATATCTCAACGTGAACAGAGAGACCCTTAACCAGGGCTTTGATACCTGAATTGTCACAGGTTCACAACACCCAAATGCTACAACCAACTTGACAATGGCAACTATGCTCCACAACACAATTTCAGCCAACTCGCACTTAGCCAATACTTCAACTTCTTGACTAATTTTCTATTTAGCCCATACTAATAGAGGTTCTTCTCACAAATCTTCCAAGCTTTCAACCAAATACACACACTTCGCTTGATGCATAAACATAAGCCAAAACAAAGGGATAAATGCACCAACAGAACTTAGCTTTAAACTAGTCCGTAGCCTTTTATTTATTGCACACTTAGGGTTACACACTCTTCTTGTTCCGGATTACCCAATCCCTTCACAAGACCAGGATTATATAGCCTTACAAAAGCTATGTACAAGCAACTGTTAGGCAGTTACAAATTTACTTTATGCCAGGCAGTTAGCCAACCGTGCCAACTGACTCCACTACACTCTAAAGCTAAACAAACAAGTCCTAGCCTTCAGTTATTCATAAAGCAACTCAACTTCCATGTAACCAACTCGAAACCGTCAAGGCCATGTGCCCGACACATGTCATCCAACCTTGTTGCATAATGATTGCGTCTGCCAGCTAGAGTAGCGTAATCATCGCTGAGCATCATTCTCCTAATGATGCAAGTGTGCCAATGCAAGTCTTGCTTGCATGCTTGCACGCCTCATGCATACAGTTTACTTTCCAAACTCATTTGGCATCTCTTGATGCTAATCTCGCATCTTTGGCCATGTCCAAACCCTGTTTGGCACATGCCATTGTCTAGCTGCAACTCAGACATGCACTCCGCATATCTGACACTTTGTCCAACCGATAATGCACCGCAGCTGCAACTCAGCCTGAAGTAGTATCTAATGGTTCAAAGTTTTTTCTTAGAATCAAATTTTGTGTTCGACCATCTTCGGATTGGTTAATCATCTTCGGATTTAACCAATACAAATCTGATAATGAGAATAAAAAAAGTAAATCAAATCTGGCAAGGTGGTATGTAAAAATTTCCACTTTACTAATTCCTGGCATGAGTTTCCCATTAAAATTCTTTCAGAGAGAACTATTCAAGAATATTATAGATCCCGATGTTAGCAAAACTCAAACCCCAGGAACATATGAACTTCATTTTGCTCTACATCAAATAAATGAAGGACTTATCGAGACATTAAAGCAGTAATGCCATTTTCTGCTAATCTCTTTGACAACTTTGATTATTGGCAGAAAGAATGATGATTCAGTCCTGCCAATATATCAAAAACTGTCTTTTTAATTAGAACCTGAAAAAGCGGGGTCTAACAACCACACCCAATATTGCGCTTAACAATCTATATGGACTAACTCCAATAGACTTTCAAGAGAATTAACTAGACAGTCAGATTCAATCTTAAGAAAAGTATATCAAAGAGTTATATCTCAATTTCTCAATTCAATCCGCAATCAAACAAATAGGAATTTGCGAGCCCGATTGAATATAACAAATAACTTGGATGGTATCACGGTATCAACAACCAATATCCAAGTGTCAACCAATTTAATCAACAACCAAAGGTTGGATTCACAATTGATTGAACTTACGCAACGTACATCCATCAGGCTAAACCTACCTTTCATGTTGGGTCCCTTCTCCTTACCTTTTCAGATAATTATTTTGATGCTATTTTTTCATAAACCCATCTTAGTATAGCTTAATTAGACTATATGGTTTATATTCGTATTTCAGATTGGTTTGCATTCGTATTTCACATTTGAAAGACATTCACAAAAAAACTCCACAGATGATATTTCTTGGTAAGCAGTGATAATAAAGAAGATTGATGGAAGAATGCAAATCGTACGATGACTCCTTTAACAGCATAAAAAGTACGAAGGAAACTTATGGGGGCGGGGGAGGGGGGGGGAGATAAGACAAAAGCGGGAAATGAAATTTGAAGCTAACCTTATAGATCATAAGAGTATGACTCCATTGTTCTTTAAGGATTTCTAGGCAAATATTTCCATTGTTGTTGATATTTAGGTAAAATACATGCATCCTGAGATACCAAATAAAGGACCACGACCTTAAGATATAAGACCAGAGCACATACAAATTATTACAACTAAGTAATATAACAACAACCATACAATCAAATGAAGACAATTATAAACCCACACATGAGGTGAAGTTACCAAGGGTGCGAAGAAAAAAAAAGGTATCGATTCGTGCTAAATATCATCTTTATAGGGGAAGAATCATTTGATCAACATTATTTCTTAGGTTGATCAACATAGAATCAAAATAATTCCCATATATCATCACTCACATTTTTCTTTTTGATTTCTCTTGATCAACATTCACTTAAAAGAAAATATATACCAAAGAGATGAACCGAAAATTGAATAAAATTAAATTTGAAACCCAGATAATAACTAGAAATTAACACATACGTAAGTTTGTGCAATATATGTCCACCATGTGCACAAAAATGTACACTTGTATTAAGAGTGTTTTGTGATTCCTCCCCACTAAAGATTGATAATTAAGAAAACCTCCTCTAAAGATTCAATATTAACATCTTCCTAACGTAAAGTTCTCCATCCAATTTCTAGTTAGTTGAGTCAGTAGTACGATATACGTGGAAAAATATATTTTTTTGGGTGCATTACCCAAAATACCCTCATAGTCTTCTTCTTCAAAGCACATATGTTCTTTGCTTCTCAAAAGTCAAAACAAAAATGAAATTGCAGAGCAACGCCTTAGATGGTGGTCTCACGGCTCTGATCTCATCCATAAATTAAATTAAACCTCATAAAATTTGTTCATCATATTAAACAAATGGAGAATGACCAAAATAGAGGCAGATTTTGTTGTTTGGGAAAGCTACCTTACTACTCTATACTTAAACGCCAACAGTAAAAGGTTCACATAGAAATAGTATCAAAACATACACAATTGGAGTTGTTTGTACACCAATTTCCTGATAGGTTTTTTTCTTATAAGAACCTGGCCATATGATCGAGTTAACGGTACTAAGAAATAATCTACCCGCTATGTGAATTCATGTAACAACTTCTAGATATAAAATGCGATCTCGCTAAGGACATGCTCTCCATTGTATGGCCACAAATCAGTTTCAACAATAAGAAGCCTTCCATTCGATACATGTTTCATACAAAGGGCCCAATAAAACAAAATACAAACATAAAAACTTTCATCAAATCAAGATTAACATGTACCTCATTGTTAAAAGGATAATCATTATTGACTACATATCTCATATTAAGCTTCTAGGCATGTTTCTGAACATAATATTTGACTGTAGAAGATAGGAATAATGCAAACGACCAAAATGTTTCTCTACGACAGTTATCTATTGAACTTATATATGACTCGTATAAAAGCATACAGTTACAAATTTGCTGCATCTTCATTAAACTGAGTCTATTAATGAAGTATATTGCAGATTTAAATCCCACCACTTACCACAAAAATTGTCATCACAAAAAAACACTCTTATTCCTTTAAAAAACGAACCTACAGGCCGACATAGGGCTCCTGGGGTGAAAATTAATGCAAATTTTTCTAATACATGCCACTTGGTATTAGGACAAAACTCGTGTGCACACCCACCGTGCTGTATAAGTAGCTTCACTTATGTTAAAATGCTTACGGTATTAGGACAAAACTCGTGTCCACAATTACATGCCATAATCAAGAACATGCTACTAATTTGTGTCTATGCCATGAACAACACATTCGGGAAAAAAACAAAGTACACCATGTTCTGGTCTAAAAGTAATAGTCGTAGTACCAAATGGATTAATATGTAAAATTGAAAGACCAATTTTAACAAAAGCAGAAGAAATCATGTTTGAAACACCGAACTTGATTTGAAATTCTATTCTAAGTTATGTACAAATGATCGAGAAAGTATTAACTACCGAACTTTAATCTATTTAACTCCAAGACATTCTTAGTCTTAATATTATTTGGCTTTGTAGGTGGTGTATATATTCTTCTACTGGACAATGATTTATTTTTCTTAGATTGCATGAATTATGATAAAAGTTATACAATAAAAAGTGTAATGCAAAAGTAATTATAGACTTACTTTGACATTAAATTTTTTCACCTCTAGGCACCCACGTACAATGCTTGGAACGATGGTCAGATCCATAATAATTACACACACATATATACATATATATGCAAGAAATAATTTACTAACTGTTCAAACATAGCCAAGCGGAACAACACAAAATATGATCGTCGGTGACTCTGACCAGTCGACATTGACCTTGATGGGTACTAAAGATGTAATGAGTCATACAAATCAAATATCAACGCATATATCAGCATCCCTAAACAAACAACAAGAATGACTAGTTTAATTGCAGCACTAAAATTTGTACCCAATTATCTAAGGCATTTCCACAAAAATATAAAATCGATACATCATTTTTCCCAATTCAAAGCTGATAGCTATTATCCACCTAAGATTCAGTAAATTATTATATATGAGATGAGATTTAGCAAGAGAAAAAAATCACCTTTAAGAATACTAAAGCTTGAGTTAACATTAATTTTCAACCCAAATGCTGCTTCTTCTTATGCCCCAACCTGCAAACAATAACTCCTCAGTTCTCACAGAGTATGCCTGTCAACAAATTAAAAAAATTAAGTAACAAATCCCAATAGAAATTCTCAAAAGCGCTTGAAACCCTGCAAATACTCATAAGGTGCACTTGGATATTACCATACATATCCAAATGTACATCTACATTCTAATAATATGATCGATGGTAGTCTAAAGGTGTTCACATAGCTACTCTGAAACCTCATCCTCCTATTTGATGTCTTTATATCAGTTAACTTTCTAGTACCAGATATGGAACATAAAAAGTAATAGATGATAAAATGTCCACGTAAAAATGAATAAGATACAACGACATGCCTTATCTCGTAGCTAGGAAGATATCTTAATGCGAGATCATGTTTAATACACTTTTTTGACTGATTACATGGAAGAAATTATCATTCACACATCAGAAAAGATACCAAATACGTGAACATAGAAAAGGAGAAAATCTCAACCTTTGATCGATCCAGCAACACCCACCCAAAGTTTCATGATCCAATCTGGCAAAGATACCAAGGGATGGAATAAATAGTCTGCATTCAAATGGTTATAAGCAACGGATATATCCCATCACCTGGATAGCCCAGCAAGATATGTTGTTCTAATAGCTAAAGCACAACAGTTATATATATATATACTCCCTCTTGGCACTTGACACAACCAATATAACACATTTAGACACCACGAAACTGAAGCTGGATCTAAAATAGCCAATTAAACGTATTAATATTAATTGCTGGGGTTATAAACGTATGATTAGAAAAACCCATGATTGCCAATTAAAACTTGACCTAAAATTACAGAGACATAAAACAAATACTAACAACTGTCTTAAATTTAAAAGAAAAAACATTAAAAATACATCAATTGTCCTAAAATCGAAAAGAAAGAAAATACCTAATAAGTGTATACAAAATCAAAATAAATAAATAATAGGATCATGCACAACGGATTAAAAAGAAAGTACCAATCCAAAAATCAAATAGAAGAAAACCCCAATCCCTGTCTATTCCAAATTAAAAACTCCTTGTACATAAATCATTGTAAAATGAACCTAATAGGTCATGGTAAGTTTCAAAGTAGAGAATCAAATATTTATGAGTGTGGAGTAAACTCATTGTCAAAGAACTCATTTAACTTAGATGAATGCTGCTTTCAAGCAGCTACATCAAAAAGATTCAAGTAAGCAACACTATTAATACCAGTGACTGGCTTGGTATAATAATAAATCAATATGATGAATAATTCGATATGCTTAAATAAAAAAAGATAGTAATGTCTTACAAAATAAATAAAGCACTTAGAGTACCTGAAGTTGAAGTTGATACAAATCCATTTGGAAGGAAATGGAAACTAATCCACAATACTCAAAATATAAAATATTAAAATATTTAAATATGATGTTCAAATTATAATTAGCCCTAGAAATTACATGCAGCCGTATGTTGCATTTTACACCATGCTCTTGAGTTAGTCAGAGTGCAAGCTATTATCGTGCATGTTTTGAAGTATCTCAGGTCCTCCTATATTGTCGTATGGGCATGTGATCCTTTTCAAGCATGCTCACTGTAAATATGCTTTTCCTTTATTGATTGGATTTATGTGTCAGTTTTGTATTGACCCTGATGACTCATGTTTAAGGTTGGGTAGAAATCAACATCACATGCAGTCATTTAAAGTCTCATTTTTTATATCTAATTTAAATTTAATCATCTTCTCTGCTAAGATTGTGTTTTGACTAAATAGCTCTACATCATCTAACAATTTTAGAAACTACTACGGACATGTTTTTTTAACAAATTCGTTATGTGGCCATCAATACCCAAATTTCCTTAAAGATGGTCGTAAGAAAGTTCTAGACACAAATTTTAAATAAGCAAACAAACCATCTCTCAACTAGAATTTTAGTAATTCAAAGATATGTACCGAAAGGATGTCAGGATTATTACCTCTCAATCTGTTTTGTACTTCAATTTTCATCCGTATGCTTCGTGGATTGAGCAACACCATGAAGATAATACATAAAAATGAAAAATACAATCAAATTTAGAATTATTAACTAAATAAAATGATCTATATAAGTGATTAACGACCCATTTACACATTTTTTGGTTGACGACAAACCATGTTAGTGGTATAGGCCTATCAGCTTCTAGTGCACCATTTTCACCATTACCAACAAAGATCCCACTTCGTGTCATCTCCTTCATTTTATATCCTTAAGATTGCTTCCTAAGAAGAATATAGAACAATACTTACCCAAGCCATAATGTTCGAGTGAACTCTCCCTCCGCCTTCATAAAAATGATCAGACCAAACATCACAATTAAACATCCCTGATCACCCATTAAAATCTTACCACAAATATAACAAACAAAAATGTTAATTAAACATCAATTTCAAAGAACCAAATCAATGTCCTTATATCTTGATTTTTGACAAATCAAACAGCTAAAGAAAAAAAGGAATCGGTAAAACATGAGATAACAATATACATGATATATTAAAAGAAATCGATAAATCAATAATCAAAAGAAAAAAAAGAAAAGTAGCAAACCCAATTTTTGTCTGATTCGGAGCTAAAAAAACCCTCACCTAAGAAACCAAAAGAACAAAAAGAAAAGTGAATTAAGTAAAATATCAAGTTATGAAATCAAATTAAGCAGAAAACAGAAAATAACAACAAAAAATCAGAAAAAATTTGTTACCTTTTTTTGATCGAAGTTGGGAATAGATTCATCATTATTGGTATACATATTCGGCAAACAGAAAACCTAAACATCACATTAGAAGAAAAATTAAATTGAAACTCGTATACATAATGTGTATTAGCAAACTAACCCTGACTTGTTTGTTCAAGCAAAGAGAAGAAAAGAGAAGAAAAGAGAAAGAAGCTTAGGGTTAGAGCATAAAATCTTAAACCGGAAATCATCGATATTCGTATTTGGTAAGAATAATAAGTATCTACATTAACTTGGAAATCTTAAATTAGTTTCTCAAATTAGATTTTACGTGAATGGTAAGCACCTTCCTTCCTTGGGAGTTTTGGATTTGTTTCTCGAATAAAAGTATACATGTTCATAAATACTTCCTCCGTCCTATTTTAGATGAAGGGGATTCAGGGAAGGTGTTTTCACACATATTAAGAAAAAAGAAAGAGACCATATATTTTCCAAGTCTACCCTTATTAATATCTCCTAAAATATTTAAATTTTTAGTTTTTAATTTCTAGATTTTAGTATGAATTTGGAATCTAGTGGATTATTTAAAAATTTCATTTGAAAAATTGAGCTTAAATTATATTTTATGTTTATACATGATTCCAAAGCATGGACAAATCAGGAAGGTTTGGGGAGAAAATATGAAAACCTTCATGTAATTTGGGATTTGAAAAAAACCCTTCCCCTTCATCTAAAATAGGACGGAGGAAGTATAAGATTTGTCCCATATTTTTGTTATAGAAAATAATATCTTTTTCGTTTACATAAATTTTTTTCAGAAAAGAATAACTTGAAACACCGCCGACGATTTCCGTATAAAATTGTACAAATTTCCTTTTACAATACTAAAATATCTTACCTTCAAAATCTATGTTAATCGTATGTTCTAAAAATATTGTTTTTCCTTGATTAATAAACCAATAAAAGCAGCCTAAAAAAATATGGAAAAAGATAATTTTGTAATTCTTTTTTACGAATTTCGGTATTAAAATTTTATTTTCAGCGATTTACTTGTTGTAAATTATACGGTCCAGATTTTATTAAAATCATGTAAACGTGGTGTAAGAAAATCCAACCCTATCAACTAATATGGAGCATTAGATCGTGTCAATCCTAACAAAGATTAACGGTCACGAAATGTAAGGGGGCTAACTTGGATTTCGGCCAATCAGGAGCGAGAGTTCCGTTCACCGGCCAATGGGAGGGGAGGTTACCTCAACTCTCGAGTGGCGTGAGAGATGTGATTGGGTGTTTAGGTTGTTGATGACCGTCGATTTTTCTAAAAAATTACTAAATTAATTTCATGTATTTATGATAAAAATGCTGAATAGAAAACTACTATATTAATTTCCGACATTTATGATTAAAATCCAAAAAATCGAGTAGACATATTTACAAGGTAAAAAAAATAAGATTTATATTTTTTGGATAACGATTATTACATGAAACTAGTTGTAAGCCTAACAAGCTAAGTTCCAACGACATACTACTACATTAATTGAACAGGTTGTTGTGCTAGCCTACCAACGAGCCTCATGGGTAACCTAGTCAAATGAGCCGAAGCGGATTGGGGGGTGGGGGGGGGGGGGGGGGGGGGGGGGGGGGGGTGGGGGGGGGGGGCTGAGATTGTGTCACAAGGGGGCAAACTAACTCTACCTTCCATGTTAATTTCTGCAATATTACGCCATTGGGGGCTCGAACCTGGGACTTCCTGGAACGCATGAAAACTTTGGGGAACGACGATGTCCAGCTGAGTTAGGTGCCCGTTCTAAAAATGACTATATTAATTTTGAGTTTAATGATAAAAATTCAAAAAAAAAAAAAGAATAATAATATTAGTTCCAGATATTTATGATAAAAATCCAAAAAATCCAAGCATGTTTTATGGGGTAAAAATAATCAGATTTATTTTGATGGATCCATTATATGGTAAAAAATCTAAAAATTACTATATTAATTTCGAGTACTTCCAAAAAAAAGTACTATATTAATTTCGGATAATTATGATAAAAATCAAAAAAAATCAAGTATACATATTTAAAGGGTAAAAAAATCATGCTTGGATTTTTTGGGTCGTTTGTATGGTAAAAAAATATAAAAATTACTATATTAAATAGTATCCAAAATTAATATTAATATTTTCGAGTATCTAAAAAAATCAGATTTATATTTATATTTTAAAATAAACCTAACAACATCCAAAAATTATTATATTAATTAATATCCGAAATCAGATTATTTACGTGAACACAATCGTACAAATTATTATACATTCCAAAATAAAAGGTAAAAAATAAACAAACGGATCACACTAGACGAGCATGATAACATATATTCAGTATATTTTGAACAAAAATATATAACAAGTACATTTTTGTGTCCAAAAATATGGTGGCTATTATTGGAAATTATTTCCGTTTTTGGCATGTATTGTTCATTCCGTAATGAAAAATAAATATTGAGTATATTTTCACAGTATATTTTGCTAAAAATGAGACAACAATAGTGGAAAATGATAACATTCTAGATATCGATAAATATTATTTCTGATATCTCTCTCTATATAGTTCGAGCAAAACCCAAATCAATTGATTCAGCGTCTCCTCTCTTTTTTGACGACGTCTTGATGTTTTTTTCTTTTCTTTTTGTTCTCCGGCTTGATGTTTTTCTGATCCGTGCTCTGTATATTGTGTTGCAGGTATCATAAAAAATGTAGTCAAGTGGCCGTTGGCACTGCTTCTATCTTCGTTCTTGCTGAAAATTGGTACATCCTTATGATAAAAATTGTTAGTTATTTCGATAATCCATCGCTTTAATGCATGATTGTGATAAAAGTTGTTAGTTATTTCCCTTGATAGGCGAGTTTTTATCATGAATTTCTTAAGAAAATCTGTAATTTTCATTAACTTTCATTTGTGGAGGTCTTATTGATTGATAGGCGAGTTTTGATCATGAATTTCTTATCGTGGTACAACTGCTTACGTTAGTTTTTATTAGTAGAGTTTCAAGTTAATGGTATCATATAGAAAATTTGAAGTTGTTTTGGATTTAAATTCTCGAAACTGAGATCAAACCTTACGGTTATGGTGTTGATAATTTCGACGTCCTTTTAGGCTATGTTGATAGCAAGAAGATGGAAGTAATTTTCAATATATCATTAGTTGCAGCAAAACTATATTGTTTTTAAGAGTTTGAAATATTAATGTTGACTAGCGTACGTCGTGCCAATGCTGCGTGACATATTTGATCGTCTACCTAGCCATTTTTACAGGGAAACGGGTGGTGTTACCTTGTTTGGATATTTTGTTTGTGCTAAGCTGTCAAACATGAGTGAAGTTGGATGCATGGATGTTGAGGTATGCCTTAGTAAAACATACTTATATAATTGGAAATTATTTTCTCTTCCATGTAAAACAATCTTAACAAGTTAAAACATGTCTCAGTATGCTCATTTGAACTTATTCTTATAAGAGGGTTACCAACTTGTTGTAGAGATCAATAAAGCCAAGAAAGAAAGTGTAGATTCTGGAATCTCCGGTGGCATTACCTCTGGCTTGACGCGGTAACCTTACTATTTTTTTTCAACAAACCTAAAGCAGAATCATCTGTTGAAGTTATGGAATCTAATTTATATCGTGATAAACTACTTGGTATGGCTAATTAAAAATTGTGTTTGTAACTGAAATTGTTAATATTATCCCTGGAAATTGACCGAGACCGATACCGAAACAATTTCTTATAGTTTACGATATGAATGCTTTTGATATACTGAGTATGGCGAGGCATCCAAATATGGCAATACATAGCTGAAGCATTGTAGCGAGTCTGATTAAATCATGGTTGTTAATATTGTCTTTGTCGTGCACAAATTTTACTTATCGAGGGTTTCATATTGTTACGATTATGTTGCTAGATGTCGTATTCTTATTATGCATCTATAGCTTATAGAACCCCCAACATGACATGGGGAGCTCAGTTGACTAATAAGAGTATATACAGTGCATGTGAACGGTGGTGATATATCCACACAGTGAATAATGAAGTGATGAAATAAAATATTTTGGTTTACATTTTTTTTTTGTACATGGATGCCATGTCGATGATTTTTTTTTTTTTTGACGATTTCTTTGTTCTTTTTCTTCTTTTTTTCCCTTTCTAATTTATGGTTTTAACCCTCCTACTTCATTTTTATTGTTGGGTGGAGTTGAGTTTTACTTTATCTTCTATGGTTTTCTTTGGTTTAAATTTTTTTCCTATAGTATTCTACTGTTTTAGCCCTTCTAACAATGGATGAACAAGGAAGTGTTGCACTTTTTACGTTTTAGATTTATCAAAAGTATTTTTTTTACGGATAATCTTTGGGTTATACTGAGTTTTTTTTTCTTCAGTGAAGTAAGATACATGATAAAGTGAATGTCGAAATATGATAGAAATATAATCCCAATATTTGATGGCGAGTTAGACGACAGAAAAGTATTTTCCATTGGAAGGTTCACACTTACAACCAAAGAGAAATTTATTTCAGTTTGTGGTTCAATAAATTCATCGAGAGATGAGAATTTGAGCTCTCCAATACATATGTTTAAGTTCATTGATCTCAGAACTATATCTTCAAAACAGACAATACAATGTATTGTTCGGGCAAGGCCTACGACTCGCTTCTTGACAAACGAGTTATTAATTTTATACAAGTCATGAATATTGATTCAAGAAAAGAATTTGTTGTAGGTGCATGCTATTTTAAAGTTGATAGTTGAATCAGCTGTCATTCTGCTACCAAATAAGAAACAATAGAAATAAGAAGAAGTCCCAGTGAGAAAAGTATTAATCGTATATATGGCGTGCATTGTTTGGATTCAAGAGAGTTTATGTAGTTTTTTTTTGTGATTGAGTTGCGTATGCTTTCACGTAATTTGACGTGCATTTGTTCATAATTGTTGCTTATTCAGGGTCGAAAAATTATAGGAGGAACAAATGGAAAGCTCGGATTGATGTAATTCTACAATGGGTACAAATCAGAATGTGCACGTGGCGGAACCACCTTCATTATAAGTGTGTAACGAATGTAATATTTAATGACTCAAAATTTTATGTAAGGCTATTTTGTGTGGTACCCATTAAAAATTCAAAGGTATTTGCTTTGTTTGTATTTTTCCATTGCATGACTTCTATAAAATTAAGATGAGATTACTTTAAACTTTGGAGAATCAAGATCTAAATTTTTTTGCCATGATAATGCATGGTAGTGTTTGGTGTATATTCTAATTCTAACAAAGAATTACTGGAATTACTATTTCTATCCAGTGCAATTCACATCTAATTCTAAAAGCAATTTTGGAAATTTTTGGTCATAATAATAAACTCATGTAGGGAAATATTTCCAATTAGTTTTACTTAATTTTCTTCATAAATAACATTTTCTTTGTTGTGTGTGGTGATTGTTAGATTTTCACTTAATTTGATTATATGAAAATGTCCATGTTTTAGTTATATACTCTGCATGACTTCGCTAATTGTGCATTTCACAGTTTTTAGCTTTTGAAGTGACATTTTCCCTCATATTTATCTTTAGTCTTGAATACATTTAGCATGATCAAAGTAGTCATTGATGGGTTAAATGTAATAATCAGTTGAGTTTGTTTACTATATATGGTTGAAGTCTAGCGTATAATTAATTGCGGCAAGGAAAACCTTTTTCTTTGACTTTAGTCTTTAGAGAAGAATGATATATCAGAGCATTTTCTTGATCACATCTTCTTGATTTTTGACGCAAATCTATGATTTCAAAAAATATATCGGTGTACTTATTTCCTTGATTTCATCTTCTTTGACGGGAAACACTGCATGTGTTTTGCAGTGTTTAGAATTAGCAATCTATTTTGAATTAATATCATGTTTTTCTTAGTGTCTCTAATGTCATATGTCGACACAACTATATAGTAAGTGTAATTTTTTATTTAACAACAAGAAGTTGGAGCATGGAAGAGTGATTGAGATGGTTGTTTGATTGTTAACGCAAGTATATGATTTCTGAAGAAATATATATCGGTGCATATCCTTGATTACATCTTTTTTGACGGGAAGCACTTCATATGCTTTGAACTATTTAAGTCAATCTATTTTATATTAATATCGTGTGTGTTTTTATGTCTCAAATATCAACGCATTTCCTTAATTACATTTTCTTTGACGGGAAGCACTTCATATGTTTTTTATTATTTAAAGTTGGCAATCTATTTTATATATTTATCGTGTTTTTCTTACCGTCTTTAATGTCAGATATTTATACAACTATATAGTGAGTATGATTTTTTCATTTAACTACAAGAACTTGGAGTCTGGAAGAGAAGTTGAGTTGGTTGCTTGATTTTTAAAGCAAGTATATGATTTTTGAAGAAAGATATATGAGTGCATTCCCTGATTACATCTTATTTGACGGGAAGCACTTCATATGCTTTGTATTATTTAGAGTTGGCAATCTAGTTTATATTAACATCGTGTTTTTTTAGTATCTCTAATGTCATATATCAATACAACTATATAGTGAGTGTGATATTTCTTTTAACTAAAAGAAGTTAGAGCATCGAAGAATAGTTGAGTTGGCTCCTTGATTCTTAAAGAAAGTATATGATTTTAAAGAAAGATATGTAATTACATTCCCTGGTTACATCTTATTTGATGGGAAGCACTTCATATGATTTTTATTATTTAGAGCTGGCAATCTATTTTATATTAATAATATCGTGTTTTTTAGTGTCTCTAATACTTAGAAATCGATGCAACTATTTAGCAAGTTAACTACCAACAATACCGATACTGACAGTATCATGAACTACTTACCGTTTTCAAAGGTTGGTATAAATTTTCACAAGTATTTTTTAAGAGGATTTCTTAATCTCCAACAGTTTAAACAATACGTAGATGGTGAGTTTGGTTCCAATTGTCAATCTATCAAATGATAATGGGCGTTTCGTTATGCACTGTAGTGTTTAATTGGGGCCCTTCTTGAACGGGTACGGGGCGAAGCGCCGCCTCTCCAAATGTGTCCATTCCCGTCATATCCGATGCATAGCACGGATTACATACTAGTGATAATTACTTTTCTTAGAGCATCTTCAATGCTAGGGGTGGAAGTCTTAAATAGATATAACACGTAGAATTTATTACTTTTTCAACCAAAAATCTGTCTCCAATGCTAGGATGGAGGTTATAAATGATGACATGGCCGCCAACTCACAATCAAGGATAAAGCAGAAAGTCAAATCTTACTCTCTCATTAACCCCAGGTCTAACGACACATCATCATTTTTATTCCAAATTCTTTTTTTCTTTAAATAAAACTTACTCGGTGATAATCTCAAAGCCTATGTCTTCTTCTTCCTTTTCAATCAAAATGTTTTTCTTCACTGTGAGCAATCATCTTCGGCATAGATATTGAAGCTTCTAGCTAAGGTAAAATCTTGATCATGTTTTTCTTCTTTTCTGTGCTTGATTTATTTATTTATTAACCTCCCTGTTTAATCTAATGGCTAGCTTAAGCACTTACTGTTTCGTTTTTTGTGAATGATAGTTAAATCACTTTAGTTGCTTGATTCCTAATAGAGAATTTCCTCCTCTTTCTTAGTTCACTACAGTAACTAATACCGAATAAGCAAATGACGCATCCAATTAACATTTGTGGGTAAAACCAAATTTGGGTTAATTTCCAAAATGTCTTTAGTTTAGGTTTGCTTAGTTGGTATTTGGAACTGAAGTATGCTTTTGATTCCCAAGTGAGGAAATTAAAATTTAGATGGGAAATTTTTGGTTTTGTGTTCGTTTACGGCTTACCAATTCAGAATGGTTTTTTGTTTCTTCGTAGACATATTGGACTCAATGTTTTTTGTTAACAGGTGCACTTTAAAATTTTAAATTATGGCTTGGCCGGTTCAGTATCCGACTCCGACAACTAAATATGGGACTCCGAATAAAGTTTAACGCCTGATTGTAATAGCGAAGATTCGGCCAATTCATTTTTCAGTTTTTGATATATTGAGATATTGTTTTACACATATGAAAAATTGAGATAAAATTGACCTTTGCATTGAAGATGAAGTTTTAGGTAGAAACTCAAACTTATCCTTTATTTTAGCCACATAAGAATGACCCACAAGTAAAAGGTATTAATAATACCTCCACGTAGGATGACCTCCACCTCTAGTATTAGAGATGCTCTTAGAGAAAGAAGGTTGTTATTGGGGCGTCACACTCCTTTAAAGGGGCGTTATCTAATAAGACAAAAAAGGGTACCCATAAATAATATCAAAAACCCCTTATCTCAAATAAGTTTGTAATGACCAAACAACCCTTGTTTCGTTAATTTTAATTTAGTTTAATTATTATCTAATCTAATTAGATTAAGAAGATGAATTTTGTTATATACTCGTGAATTATGGACAAAGTTTTTGTGGCAAAAAAAAACTAAAAAAAGAAAGATTTTGGAGATTTTTTTCAAAACCTAGAAATTCTTCTTTCCCAACCTTAATTCGAAACGTCCAGGTTATATGTTGAAATTTCCAACATATAATTATTCCTATGCCTTGAAATCAATAATTACGGTTGGATCCGTGTACCTTCTAACCTGGACGTAATTATTCCTATGCCTTAATTGAAACTGTGATCTATGAAGGAAATTGCCCTGTTCCATGATATATATAGATTTGCATATTCAAGAAATAGAGAGAAGTGCCCAACAAACTTGCAAAAAATAAATAAAAAAAAAGATCAACTTGTATGTACGTGACTTCTGATTACACTTCTTTTCGTATTACTGATATCACAATAATACATCACAAAAAAGACTGCGTACGATCAAGTGGATTAACCCCAAAAAGCTTAAGCTTTCTTTGACAGATGGTTGAGACGGAGTCTCATTTAGTACAGGTGTTACCCCAATTTCTAGAGTTCCAGAATCAGTCACAGAAACACCTCGCTTTTCTTCCATTTTCCTGCGAAATTGAAGGGTGGGAAAAAGCAGATATTTTTCTCCAGCTCAAATGTGTTGGCCATATTGAATTAAGAAAGAGAGAAACCCATACGGGAAAGAAAAGAGATATGTAGTTAACGTATTACTTGAACCACCTGGGGATATCTTTCACAAAAAAAAATGTATTTAGCAAACAGCTGACCATTCAATTGTGGCGCAATGCGAAGTGGCAAAAGTAATGGAAGGACATGCTCCGCAGCAAATTCACGCGTGCTAAACAAGGCATATTGATCAGAAGAAAAAAAATTGTGATTATAAAGTACGATTTTCCACAACCTTTTTAATTGTACTAGAAGAAGGAAAAGTTACTTTCTTCAACTTTTTAACAAGACAAAGCATTTTAAAGATCTGCAACGCAGGAGGAATTCCAAGAAAAGCATAAAAGTGGAAATTACAGAGAGTACCTGCTTGAGAATCAAGTCTTCAACTCCCAAAGTACACATGAGGGTGGGAGCTGAATGATCCACAACTGTACACGTTGGACCGTCTGCAAAATCTCCAATGTTGCATGTATGTCTGTGGTGCTCAGCAATTCTCCCAGGCATAGCAAAGGATTAAGTCTTACCTGACAATGGTTATATCATCAGAAGGCAACCCAAACATCCTGATTTATCTTTATTTCTTACAGCAGTATTTTCACAGACATGCCTTCCCTCTAACAGACATAAATAATCTTAAATTGGATAAATTGATTGTGCAGAAAGAATGGATACCACTATCCTTACTGAGGCTGTTAATCATTTTGATTTGAAGTAATTGGGGTAGTTCATGAGTCAAATCGCATGTCATTCACAAAACAAATTAATTACATATACAAATGAATTGCATTTTTAGCACTTCTCTTTCAGGATTGCAAAGAACAAGTTACTTTTCTTATGTGGCTATAATGTGCCAAAATGTAACATGACGCTAAATGGTCTCTGCATGCTAGCCTGCAGCAATTAATCAACTAGAGCATAAATGTAGTAACAAAGACATATATACTGCAGCCACTACCATTGTCTTAAATGCTAACCCGTGCACACAATGCAAAACTGTTGCTCCAACTGCACGAAATTAGTTAAATGTTCGAGATTGATAACAAAGGGAATGTGACTGGACAGTTATGAAACAAAATTGAAAATAAAGTACACTTCAATGGAAAACAAGCATCTCTTGAGTGACAAATTAAAGATATAACAACCTTGTACAACACCAGTGAGAATATATGATGAATAAGAACTTAATAGATCCAAGACCAAAATTATAATTTTTTGAACAAGGTGCACCTGAAAATCAAGCTGCTTCATGAGACCACAGTTCTTTGTAGAACTTCTTCTTGTATGTGGGCATCATTAACGTCACAAGCGCGCACAAGCAAGGGAAGCGCATGGGATTTGAAGTGCTTCCGAATGGTCTACAATGATTGCAGAGAAAAAGGTTCCTGTCCTTCAGCTAAACATCAATGACATGAGAATCTAAATTTGTACATTAAACATACTAAAAACATACACAGTACATATGTACATCTGTGTATAAGAAGATTGATACATGCAGCCGAATAAATACTGTTGTATATTTTTTTTTTTTTTTGGTGAATCACCCTTTTTATCATTTATTGACAAACTAAAAGGATACAAAAGTTACTATAAAACAATAGACAAAGTAGAAAAGTTACAAAAGAAAGGAAACTTAAGAATCAATTTTAAGGTGACTAAGAATTTGGTTTTCATAGTTATTATTCCACCTGACCCCTTTTATTCTGACACCATGATCTTGAACAATCTTCATGACCCTGTGCTTGAAACCATGAATATTAACATCACCTCCTTCAAAGAAAACTCTTTTTCTTTGAAACCATAACTCCTTAATGACAGTACAAGCAGAGATTATCCATACTTCATCAATGATAGGACTGTGCTGTTTTGCTGCAGAAAAAACTTCTGAAAAAGAGTATAGCCTGGGAAATTGAAACATATTGCCAAGCCAATTCCAAACCTGTACACTGAATTCACAAAGCCACATTGTGTGCTCCATAAAATCCTGCTCTGATTTGCAGATACAACATCTAGAAGGCATTTCATATCCTTGTTTTCTTTTCATGTCATCATTCACATAAACTCCTTGTAGAAGCTTCCAAATGTTGCTGGCAATAGTTGGGTGCAAAGATTTCCTCCATATATAAGAAGACCAATCAACCTTGTCTTCCTTGTGTCTTATTTTCTCCACTGCCTTTGCATTATTAAACATTCCACTTCTATGTAGGTTCCATATTATGGAATCACTTACACTGTGAATCTGAGGCAAATTATCAATCTGTAACAAGTGCTGCAACTGAGAATGTATATTCCATTGGTTATTACTGATTAAGTTCTGAACTTTCAACTGCATATTGTTATGAATAAAATCAGTATAACCAATTTCATTAATTAGTGGGGAAGATCCATACCAGTTATCAAACCAGACTGAGATGCTAGCACCATTTCCAATCTTCCAAGAGATGTCTTCTTGTAAAGTAAGCCAAGCCCATTGCAAACCTGCTCTTACTGATGATAATTTCCATTTTGAAAACCATATACCATATTTATCTTTGAACTTAGCTGTAAAAAACAGAGCCCATTCATCTGATGAGTATACCAATTTCCACATCATTTTCATCAGCAAAATTTTGTTAAGAACTTCTAGCCTTCTAATACCCAAGCCACCTTCACTATATGGCACACAGATCTTCTTCCAAGATAAAGTTTTGTACTTTCTAACCTCTCCGTCACCTGACCATAGACAGTTCCTTATTAGTTTTTCACATATCTTAATAACTGAAGATGGCCATTTATAAACTGCCATATTGTAAAGAGGGTAGCTGAACAAAATTGTTTTAACAAGAATCAGTCTATCATGAAAAGATAATAATCTTCCTTTCCAAGCTGCAAGTTTGCTCTGAAGCATAAGAACCATTGGCCAGACCATTTCAGTAGTTACTCTTCTTGGAGCTAGAATGATACCAAGATACTTATCAGGAAAATTAGATATATCCATACCAATTATGCTGCTAATTTGTTGCTTTCTGGTTGAATTAGTACCATCAATAAAACACTTTCTTTTGGTTTTGTTAATCATCTGGCCAGAGCTATGTTGATATTTTTCAATCAGCTTGAATAGACAAAGCAAAGTCTTCTTAGCTCCATTACAGAATAAGAAAACATCATCAGCAAAAAATAAGTGTGTTGGATATATTCCATTTCTAACTACCATTGGAGTTATTTGCCCTGTATTAACCAAATTTGTGATATTTCTACTCAATACATCTTCCATCAAAATAAATAAAATAGGGGATAATGGATCACCCTGCTTAAGACCCCTATGCATTGAGAAAAAACCACATGGTCCTCCATTGATCATTACTGATAATTTTGCAGATTTAAACATGGTTAACAACCAATCACACCAAGATGATGAAAATCCATATTTGTGCATAACTTTAAGAAGAAAAGTCCAACTTACAGAATCATAAGCCTGTGATATGTCCAGTTTCAAAGCCACATTACCGCCTCTTCTCTTTTTCCTCATTTCATTTACCATATCTGAAGCTAGAAGTATTTGTTCTTGAATGCTTCTTCCTTTAACATAAGCAGCCTGTTGTGATGAAATTAACTTCTCCATGAGTCCATTCATTCTGACAGAAATTATCTTTGTGAAAATTTTGAATAATACATTACTCAATCCAATTGGTCTATATTGACTTGCTTTCTTAGCACCTGCACATTTAGGAATGAGGGTTAAGAAATTTGAATTCAGGCCTTTGGGGATAAATCTTCTTCTCCAACAAAATTGTATGGCAACTTTTAAATCCAATTGAATTATATCCCAACAACTTTTATAAAAGGATCCAGGAAATCCATCTGGACCAGGGGCACTATCTGAGTCCATTTCATAAACAATTTTCTTGATTTCTTCATTGGTGGGAATGGAGTCCAACATTTCTTGGTCTTAATATGTAATAACTGAAGGAATAACATCAAGCAATTCTTCAGAAACATCAACATCTTGAGCTTCAAATTTTTGTTGAAAATGCTTGACTAAAGTATCTGCAATTTGAGATTGATCACTAATAATATTTCCATTTGCATCTTCTAGTTCACTAATTGTATTTCTTGCTTGTCTAATCTTCATTCTAGCATGGAAGTATGCAGTGTTTGCAGAACCATCTTTAATCCATTTTGCTCTTGATTTAAGTCTCATAAGAGTATTTGCTTGAACTTCTCTTGTTGCATGTTCATTTTGAGCTGCTACTAATTTGGCTAAAAGATCTTCATTTAAGGGATTTTGATCAGATAACTCCATTGCTTTTTGAACTTTCTCTTCTGCCTCTTTAATTTTTGTATTAATGTTACCAAATATACTCCAATTCCACTCACTTAAGAACTTTTTTTAACTTTTTTAGCTTCTGCATGAAAATAAAAAAAAGATCTCCAATAATATTCTCATTCCATACTTTCTTCACTTCACTTAAGAATGATGGATGATCAATCCACATTTTCTGAAATTTCCAGGGAACATTCTTTGGTCTGGGTATGCTTGCACAACCACATAATAAAGGAGCATGATCTGAAACTATCCTCAATCCAACCTTATATCCCCAATCACCATACTTCTGTAACCATAAAGAATTGAAAAAAACTCTATCTAGAACACATAGGATTCTTTTTGTTCCTTGTTGACAATTGGACCAAGTGTATTGCTGACCTGTGCTAGGAGCTTGAATTAAGTTACATTCATTAAGGCAATGAAAAAAATCCATCATTGAAATTATGTTAGGAGCTTTACCACCAAATTTCTCTTCAGGAGAAATTATAGCATTGAAATCACCTAAAACAACCCATGGTTTTTGTATCTGACTAATGATTTCCATCTCTGACCAAAGAAACTTTCTTTGACTCTTTTTAACATGAGCATGAACACCAGAAACTAATACTTCACCAATACTGACAGTTACCATTTGGCTAGACATTGAAATAACTTGAGGAGTAGATAAAGAAGCATTCCAGAATAAACATAAATTACCTTTTGTAGATGAGGTTGAATTATGTATCACCATACTTTTCATTCCAGGGAGATTTAATTGACTGCAAAAAGAAGAACTACAAGAAATTTTTGGTTCTGCAACCCAAACTAGAGATGGGTTAAATTGATTCACCAAAGACCTTAGATTATTTTGAGCCCTAGGTCTTCTTAGGCCCCGAATATTCCAATATATGATTTTCATCTTGGTGGTGGAGGATTTTTGGTACCTCCCTTACCATGATTTTGCCTGAGATTACGTTTCTTATTTGTAACAATTGGATTACCACCTTTAGCTACACCTGGATAATGTTGAGAAGTGGAAGAAGTAGAAGTAGGATTAATCACTTGCTTTTCAACCACTTTTGACCATGAAGTAACCTTAACAGTTTCATCAGAGACTGTCCCTGTCTTTCCATCTACAAATTTGATTTGAGGAGTTTCTACAACATCAGCTGTCTTATCTTCATTAACCACAATATCTTCAAGAATATTTTCTTGAACACATTCAAGAGGACTGAATCTCCCAGTAGTAGCAGTGTGAATAATTTGATGAACTGAAACTGTTGGAGTAGCATGAATTGTATGGATGACAGAGTCTTCATTGTCATCTGCTGATGTATCACAAATATCAAAGGGCAATGACCTAGTGACACTTGCTGAAGATAAAGCATTCAAATTGTTTGTTGAACTTGATTTAGGCTGCTGAAGAATTTCTGAGGAACTCTTAGGCTGTTGTGGAGTAATTATGTTTTCTGAATTAGTTTCATTCCTTTTTGCTTTTTCAACTCTACATTCTGTGATAAAGTGACCTACCATTTTGCAGCTGCTGCAGTATTTTGGACAATCTGGAATGGAAACCTCTTGAAAAAAAACCCCATATTTAGTCCCAATCCATACGTTGTTTGGAACTGAAGAAGCAAAATCTACCTCAACCAAGACATTTGCATAATATCCAACATCACATTTAGATGTTGCCTCATCAATTTTAATTGGAGTTCCTATTTCTTTACAAATTTTGAACAGAATTGATTCACTCCAGAATTCAAGACCTAAACCTGGAAATCTCACCCAAACAAAAGCCTTAGAAGTTCTTTGACTGGTAGGTCGAAAATTATACACCCAATTTCTAACCTTCAAAATTTGATCTGTAACTTCCCATACTTGAGATTTGATGTAGTTACGGTCTGTAACATTATCCAATTTGATGGTAAAGAAACCTCTACCTAATGGAATTAATTTACATTCCCCGATTAATTTCCATTGATTTCTAAGAATTATTGCAGCATCAACGAATTTGATCTTCTGTAAATTTAATCTACCAATTAAAGAAAAACGCCATGGATCTAAGCTTTTCTCAAATAGTTCATCAGGTAATTCAATCGAAGGAATTTTCATTCCTTCTACTGAAGAAATATTATCAGGCTCAGATTTCGTTTTAAATCCCATTTTACGAAGTAAAACACCTGAGTTAAAACCAATTAATTCCAGAAAACATGATGAATGATGTAAGATTCAACAAAATTACCTGAAATTAATGCTTTGTTAAACAGAATTCAAGGAATCGATGAAGAAAAAATTTCCGAATCAAGCACCGATTCCGTCGCCGAGTCACCTTTGCTCTCCCAAGACCGATCTGCTTTTTATTTACCAACAAACGGATGGCTCACTACTGTTGTATATTTAGCATGTCTCTACTTTTCACTTTCTCTGTACGGTTGCCCGACCAGGGCATGCCTTTAGATCATGTGTAGTCCAAAAGCTTGAGTACCATGACAGAGGCCAACATTATTACACCAATAATAGTGGATTATATCCATTAGGTTATCCATGACTAAATTACTGTAAGTCGACCTGCAAATTTTCACAAGAAATTACCTAACTTTATTAGTGTCTCATATTGATTGTTAAACACAAATGAAACTTAATTGCACCCTACACATTGTACTAAACTTCCTAAAACCAAACAACCACCAAAAAAATTAAAATATGCACTAAATAGTTTTCTTGCTGTCAACATGTAATGTAAGTTGCAAGTGTAGGGTACACACATAATTATCAGTTAGGAGAGCGTAAGAGAAGCATACATACATGCAGCAAACATGCCAACGAAAAGCAGGAACAAATAAAAGGGCATATAACACATTTTTTTTCACATTTTCAAAATTTAACGGCCAGAGTTAGAGTAATGAAACTAATTTTTTCCTGGTATGAACTAAGAAGTATCAAATTTTGTCACGAAATTCTGACTCCTGGTACTGCTCAGGTCATGTCCTAATGAATATATTGTTTTCTCGTTAGTTCCATGGTTACTTTTCTTTTGCTTCACGGCTTCTATCACATGCCTGTGATTCAGTTTACACCTTTGTTAGAATAAGTTCAGTTGTCGTGGCCGGAGTTCAGCTCAGAACTTCTACACCATACTTGATCTCAGAAAAAAAGTGTTCAGTCTTAATCACGTCTAGGTTATCCTAGAGAAAAATATAATCGAACCTAGGCCTAAAACAAATACGCCTGGAAACTTCATCCACCAAACCTAGGCGCAAAAAAAATACGCCTGAAAACTTTGGTGCAGTACCTAGGCGTAAACCTAAACTGCAATTCCTTCAAAACATCCAGGAACTTTTACGCCTGGGTTTTGTCTACTGAAAAACCAAGCGTAAGTAAATGAAATACGTCTGAATTCCTCTAAACCTAGGCGTAAACCTACATGCAAAATCAATTTGCGCCTGAATTCCTCTAAACCTAGGCGTAAGTTCTTCAAACACTAGACTTACGCTTGGCTAACCTAGGCGTAACACCTTCAAAAACAAAACTGAAACCCTAATTTGGCTTCGATTTGATTCAAAACGAGTACGAATAGATGGGTTTGTCGATTAATAACTTAACACACCATGGGTTGTTGTTCAGGAGTTTGAAAACTTGATTCTTCAGTTGATTGAATTGGTGGAATAAGTTGAGGATGAAGTTGTGGTTGATTGTGAAAATGGAAATTCACTGTGAAGAAGAAAGAAGAAGAGAAAGAGGAGAAGAAGAAGAAGAGCAGGAGTCAAAAGGTTGAATGTGTGAAGATTTGATTAGGTTTTCATTCTGTTTTTGTTTTAATTTTAATTGAAGGGTAATTTGGACAAATTGCTATTGAATTAAAAATATCCCTTAATCAGGTTTTTGGTCACCAGATATCCAAGTGAAGCCCCTCTAATGGAGTGTGACGCCCTAATAACAGCCTTCTAGAGAAATAAGCCTACACCGCGGAAAAAAAAAAGAAAAAAAAAAAGAAACAGGTCCTCTATATGTTTGTTTTTTTTTTGAATTTTGACACATTCAGCTGGAGGTCCTCTATATGTTGATCTTGATGAGTTGTAATTTTACTGATAATTTAAAATTTTCAATTCCACAAAGTTCGCGATTGTTGATCAAGTCAGAGAATCCGTGAAAAGGGTATCATATACAGTCAACGCACAAGTCCATGTTTTGAGGGGTTTTAAGTTCAGACGTTCTAGTAAGTTCTATTAGGGTTTTAGATGAAAGTTTATTGATTATAGAGTGCATTACTTTAGGAGCAAGGTTTTAAGATTGTAGTTAAATGGCGCTTACATATAAGTAGTACATTTTCTTCTCCTCCATCTTATAACTAAAAAGGCTATGGGGAAAAAGTTAACAAAGAAGAAAAAAACCAAGAAGCCAAACCAAAAGACTAGTAATTCTAATAGAAACAATGAAGAACTTGTAGCTGATCATAATGACAACGCATTGTAAGTCCATACTTCCAACCTTTTATTGTTGTTATCGTACGTTTCTCAACTTAGAGTTCTTATTGTTAATGTTATTAAATCTATCTTCTAATTTGCTTATTAGGGGAGACAAAAGATCCATAGAAGATTCTAAAGAAGAAATAGAAGGCCCCATAAAAGATTATGCACATGATCATATCAACAGTTTACACGATGAGATCCTTTCGTATATAGTTTCACTTTTACCATTAGAATTTGCATTTAAAACCATGATTCTTTCCTCCAGATGGAGAGACTTATGGACTCATTGTACCAGAGGTATGTATGTTGATAATGATGAAAAATCCGTAGTACCAGATGGAAGAAGTAAACAAGTAACGGCGGGACTGGAAGATACAGGTGAAGAAGACGACATTGTTTCCAAGGTGGTAGAAAATGATGGCGACATTCTGAAGGAAATACATGATGGAGCTAAAGTAGACAAAGAATATGAGAATTTGAAGGCTATCGTCAAATTTCTACAGTCTTATGGTGAGCAAAAATTTAACAGGGCAGAGGCTGAGATAGCTCGATTCTGTTAGTTATTGAAGACTAATTAATTATTTCCTAAAGTTAGCCGTGGTTATTTAGGAAAGGGGTTTCCTAAACTGGTTAGAATTTTTGGTGGCCAAGTTTGTAACCTATATAAATAGGTAGTTAGGCCTTGTAAAATTTGTGCATTGTGTAGAAAACGATTAAGAGATCGGTGAGAGATTTCTTGTATAGCTTTTAGGTCTAAAGCTAGGGTTTCGTTGTGAGACAATATTGGTGAGGAACAAGAGACAAGGTTATCGTCTCGAATAATTGTTACGGTGTAACCAGGGGTTTGCGGGGATTCACACGACGTTGTAATCGTTTTTTCTTCATAGTAGATTTGAGTTGGTGCGGCCCAAAGTGGACGTAGACAATATATACAAGTTGTATGTATTGGTCGAACCACTATAAATCTTGTGTCTTGTGAGTTGATTTATCTTTCTCGTATTATTATGGTTGCTTGTGCTTGGTTTACTTATTATTCATCATAATATCTCAAGATCCGGTATTCCATGGTTGTCAGTGATTATTCCCTAAGAAAATCCTGACAACTGGTATCAGAGCTCGGGTTAGAGCTTTAGGGTTTATCGTAGTACGATTGGAGTGGGAGTTATGGGTGATCATAACGAAAGTACGGTAGCTAGGGTTAAAGTTTTTAATGGGAAGAACTTTGCGTTTTGGAAGTCTCAGATGGAAGACTACCTATATGAGAAAGACGTTGCTGATCCATTGGGTGGAGTTGCGAAAAAGGGAGCACGCAAAGACGATGAATGGACAACTCTGGATCGCAAGTGTGTATCCGTGATCCGTAGATGTCTAACGGAGGAAATCTACAATAATGTACAAGAGGAAACTAGTACGAATGATCTTATGGATAAACTTGAAAAGTTGTATCAAAAGTCATCAGCCTCGGGGAAGATTATGTTGTGTGAACAATTATTTAATCTGAAGATGCAAGAAGGCGAAGCGATTTCAGCACATCTTGGGAAGTTTAAATCAATTATTTCTCAGCTTTCAAAAGTTGGTATTACTTTTGATGATGAAGTTTAAGATTTACGGTTGTTGTCGTCATTACCAAAGAGTTGAGAGACTGCAAGGACAACCATAAGCAATTCTGCAGGGAGCGAGAAGTTGAAGCTTGATGATGTGCAGCAAAGGTTGATCGCTGAAGAGGAGAGAATAATAGAACAAGGTTATGTTTCTAGTTCTTCAATATCGGCCTTAAGTATGCATGATGAAGATAGAGGCAGGAGTTCAAATAGGAATAACAACAAAAAATCCATATGGAAGTCTAGAGGGAAGTCTAGGGGGAGATCTCAATCTCGACCTAGAGGTATTGTTGAGTGTTTGGCGTGTAAGAAAGTAGGACACTTTAAGCGCGATTGTCCGGAAAACAAAAGTGCTAATAATGGTGGAAACAAAGTTAATCAAAAAGAGGTCAACATAGTTGCAGATGCGGAACCGGTGAAGGTCCTTGTTGATAACAAGAAGGTGATTACGGAAGGTTTTCTACTACTCTCTGAGGACAAGCAAGATGAGTCTTGGATTATTATGATCTCTTATAAAGAAGGATACTATGGCCAAGTATTCTTCGGTGACGGTGAAGCATGTGACATCATCGGTTTGGGTGATGTGATCTTGAAAGTCAATGGTTCGATATGGAAATTGAAGGATGTACGATACGTTCCAAATTTGAAGAAGAACTTGGTGTCTGTGAGCCAAGTTTGCGATGATGACTGTGAAGTTGTGTTAACGAAACACAATTGGAAAGTAAAGAAAGGGGATATGGTATTTGCTCGTGGAGTTAGAGTCAATACTCTATACCGGACTTCAGATGGAACTACTTTAGTAGTGGCTAGTAGTGGTGAAGACACTAACTTATGGCATAGAAGATTAGGGCACATGAGTGAGAAGAACATGAAGATTCTATGTTCGGGAGGATATCTACCTAAGGTGAAGTCTGTTGATATGAGTTTTTGTAAATAATGTGTTCTTGGAAAGCAAAAACGGGTTAGTTTCAGCAGAGGAGGAAGAGACTTGAGAAGTACAAAACTTGATTTGGTTCACACGGATGTATGGTGACCAATTGATGTTGCATCTCACAGCAGGTTCCAGTATTATGTCACATTTATTTATGATCACTCAAGGAAGGTGTGGCTTTACTTCATGAAGAATAAGTTCGAGGTGTATGAAGTATTTAAGAAGTGGAAAGCTTTGGTTGAAACAGAAACTGGTCTGAAGTTGAAGTGTCTAAGGTCAGACAACGGTGGTGAGTATGACAAAACAGAATTCTTACAGTTATGTGCTACAAATGGAATTCGTTTGGAGATGACAGTTCCAAGGACACCACAGGAGAATGGAGTAGCAGAACGTATGAATTTGACGTTGAATGCACGTGCAAGGTGCATGAGGTTGCAGTCTGGTTTGCCTGAGACCTTCTGGGCACATGCAACAGAGACGGCTGCTTATCTAATTAACATGACACCTAGTAGTCCATTAGATATGAAGACACCAGAGGAGGTTTGGACTGGAAAAAAGGTAAATATTTCCTATTTGAAAGTTTTTGGTTGTGTTGGTTATGTTCATCTTAGTCCCGATGAGAGGTATAAGATAGGTTCTCAAGCAAAGAAGTGTATATTCCTTGGTTATGGAATTGACGCTTTTGGGTATAAACTTTGGGACTATGAGGGTCACAAAGTTATTAGAAGTAGAGATGTCACTTTTAATGAGAATGAGCTGTACAAGGACAGGAATACAACACAAGTTGAAGATGTCAGGTCAAGCAACGTCGATAAGGAGTTGTTTATCGATGTTGATGATGTTTCTGGAAGAAGTGTGGAACAAGAAGAGCATGATGTTGCTGATGGCAGAGAAGTACAAGTTGAAGAGACTTCTACTGCAGTGGGAGTTATTCCTACAATTTCAAAAGAAGTACGAAGATCGTCACGAACTCCTAAACCAAACCCAAGGTATGCTTTGAATTATCTATTACTTACGGATGGAGGCGAACCTGAAGATATTAAGGAATCACTAGGGGCTGATGATTCAGGCAAGTGGAAACTTGTTATGGAGGATGAGATAAATTCACTTGATGACAATGGCACTTGGGTGTTAGTAAAATTACCAAGAGGTAAGAAGGCGTTGCATAACAAGTGGGTTTATCGAATGAAGTCTGAAGCAAATGGAGATATTCGCTACAAGGCGAGGTTGGTTGTGAAAGGTTTCCAGCAAAAACCTGGTGTTGATCACAACGAGATATTTTCTCCAGTTGTGAAGATGACTACTATTCGAGTAGTGTTAAGTCTAGTGGCTTCTGAAGATCTCTACCTTGAACAGTTGGATGTAAAGACAGCTTTTCTTCATGGTGACCTAGATGAAGAAATTTACATGAAGCAACCAGAAGGATTCATAGTAAAAGGCAAGGAAGAGATGGTGTGCAAGCTAAAGAAGAGTCTGTATGGTTTAAAACAAGCCCCGAGACAGTGGTACAAGAAGTTTGATAACTTCATGCATAGAAGTGGTTACTCACGGTGTAATGCAGATCATTGTTGTTACTTCAAAAGGAATGGTTCTGACTACATCGTATTACTACTGTATGTGGATGATATGTTGGTTGTTGGAACATCTCTACAAGAAATTGAGAATTTGAAGAAACAATTAGAAAGTGAGTTTGCTATGAAAGATCTTGGTGAAGCAAAGCAAATTCTTGGTATGAGGATCATAAGAGACAGAGCTAAGGGTGTACTTATGCTTAGTCAGGCTGAATATATTGAACGAGTGTTGAAAAGATTCAATATGGAGAATGCTAAACCAGTTAGTTCTCCACTTGGAAGTCAAATTCGTCTTTCAAGTATGCAGTGTGCGAAGACAAATGAAGAAAAGGATTACATGGCTAACGTACCATATTCTTAGGCTATTGGGAGTTTAATGTATGTTATGGTGAGCACGAGACCGGATATTGCACATGCAGTGGGAGTAGTGAGTAGATATGCAAGCAACCCAGGAAAACAACATTGGGAAGCTGTGAAGTGGATTCTCAGGTATTTGAGTGGTAACACAAACGTACCATTGTGCTATGGAAAAGGTGGTTCTATTTTGAGGGGTTATGTGGATGCAGACTTTGCAGGTGATGTAGATAAAAGGCGAAGTACGACCGGTTATGTTTATACTGTGGGGTCAGCTGCAGTGAGTTGGAACTCAAGGTTACAGAAGTTGGTGACATTTTATACTACGGAAGCGGAGTACGTAGCGGAGACGGAAGCGAGTAAGGAGATGATTTGGTTACAAGGATTATTAGCTGAGTTGGGCAAGCAACAAGGAGATAATGTTCTGTTTAGCGACAGTCAAAGTGCTATACATTTAGCCAAGAACTCAACCTATCATGCTAGGACGAAGCATATAGATATCCGTTATCATTTCATTCGGGATCTCTTAGAAGAAGGAGAGTTGAAGCTCGAGAAGATTCTTGGTTCGAAGAATCCGACGGATATGTTTACCAAGGGAGTTACATCTGACAAGCTAAAGCTCTGCAAGGCTTTAGTTGGTCTCTCAGAATGAGAATCTGGGAGGGGAGCCGCACTAACAAGGAAGATGTTTTAGCACCGTCAATCCAAAGTTGAAGAATGTAAGACAATCAATAAGTCTTCAAAGTGGGAGATTGTTAGTTATTGAAGACTAATTAATTATTTCCTAAAGTTAGCCGTGGTTATTTAGGGAAGGGGTTTCCTAAACCGGTTAGAATTCTTGGTGGCCAAGTTTGTAACCTATATAAATAGGTAGTTAGGCTTTGTTGAATTTGTGCATTGTGTAGAAAACGATTAGGAGATCGGTGAGAGATTTCTTGTATAACTTTTAGGTCTAAAGCTAGGGTTTCGTTGTGAGAGCATATTGGTGAGGAGCAAGAGCCAAGGTTATCTTCTCAGGTAATTGTTGCGGTGTAACCAAGGGTTTGCTGGGATTCAAACTACGTTGTAATCGTTTTTTCTTCATAGTGGATTTGAGTTGGTGCGGCTCAAAGTGGACGTAGACAATATATACAAGTTGTATGTATTGGTCGAACCACTATAAATCTTGTGTCTTGTGAGTTGATTTATCTTTCTCGTATTATTATGGTTGCTTGTGCTTGGTTTACTTATTATTCATCATAATATCTCAAGATCCGTTATTCCGCGGTTGTCAGTGATTATTCCCTAAGAAAATCCTGACAAATTCGATTTTCCGCATGGCATAGTTTTCTTCCCATCCATTGAGGGAGAGAATAAACTTGTCAGTGTAGATTTTTCTAAGGAACAGGCAAAACCCCAGGGTAAGAATCTTACTTTGAATTTGGTAGTGGATTCACGACCTACCAAGAATCAAATTCTCCTTCCTACTACTACATTAGCCTTGTACACAGTCAAGACTCTTCATTTAAGATTTGTGAGAAATCTTACTGGAGATACTGCTTCCACTTTAATATCAAGATTTTATCATCTTGATAGTCTGGTTATTACGGAGTGCAGCGACATAAAAATACTCACTGTCAAATGTCGTGGACTTCATCACTTGACAGTGTTGGATTGCCCAAATTTGAGTAAACTCTATGTTTCTGTGTCTTACCTCGAATTCTTTCGGTATCGTGGGACAAGGATTCCTTGTCTTGATTTGAAGGCTAGGTTGACTGATGTTATGCTTGAGTTCCAGAATGACAAGGACACAACTGGCTTTCAGAAATTCATCAAGGAACTAACTATTCGACAACGAGCAATCAAGACCCTTACTCTTCGTGGTACGCTTTTCCAGGCACATTTATTTTGAATTTTCTCTACACCGCGTAGGATTTAGTTCACTTCATCATCATATTACCAAACTACATGTATAAAAAAAACTCAATTATGGTTTGCACATGATTTATATGCAGAAGCAGATCCAACCTCCAGGTTGGTTAATGAAGGATGCCAACAGACCTTTTAATATGGAGGAGTTGTGCTGGATTGTTACATCCCCTATGAATAATTCGAAGCTGCAGTACATTGAATCCTTCCTGAAGATTTGTTCCGGCTTACAGAGGATATTCTTCTATGTGAGCATATTTCTTGTTTAAGTGGTTCCGTTATTTATTCAACTTTCACGCTTACCATGTTCTTTCTAGAATCTGTGTTAACTAAGTGTTACTCCAGATGAACCATACTGCCAGCAATGACGCTGAAACCGATTCAATAGAGTTGTTGATGAATTGGGCTAGTTTGCGGTCAAAGCCCCACAAAACCTGTATGGGTAAGACTACTCGCAAGATTCAAGATCTTGAACTGAATCATCTCCAGAGCATTAAGCTAACAGATTTCAAAGACGAAGATGATGAATTATATGTGATTAATCATATACTCAAAGATGTAAAAGATATCATGAAGCTAAAGATAATTGCAACATCGGCAAAGAATGGTACACGACACTTGGTTAAAGATACTCAGGAAGATTCAAATGATTATGTGTTTCTTGAACAAGAGGAAACTTGTACGTTACATCCTAAGGTACACGATTATATTTGTTGGCAATGAAGAACATTCAGATTATGCATTTTGATAGTCATCTCTCGGAGCCAACTGAATATCAAAGGATGGTTAAATAAAGGGAAAATTAGGCGTAGGCCCAGAATTATTTTTTTCTTACTGCCAGACCCACAATTACTTTTCCCTACAGTCGCACCCAACATTATTTAAAATTATTAAAAACGTGCAGAGTTCCTCAATTACCCTTCAGCGGTTCTGGGCAGTTCTATTAACTCCCGAAAACGGTCAGAACATTTATTCCTCTCACCCATTTCTTTTCTCTTCTTCTCATTTATTCTTCATCCGTCTTTCTATTTATATTCCTCCATAAACACTGTAACGGATCTGCAAAGATTTTCTTCTACATCATTCAAACAAATCAATCATTTAAAACCGATGATTGAAGTTGATCAAACCCTAAAATCAATTTCAAACTCTAAAAAACCTTAACCCTAGAATTCAGTAGAACCAAAATGGATGAAACACCAACAAAAACACGTCTTCAGAAATCAAAAGAGAAGAAATTAGGTACTAAAACTAGTTTAATCGATCTTATTCTTGCATGCATTCGGTACATTTGATTTTATTTGATTTTCGATTTTAATTTTTGTTCTTGATGCTTCAGATGAAGAAGGGAAAACCGAAGGAAAAATGAAGTCGAAGAAACAGAAAAAACCCGGTGAGATTTATCATTAGCTTCATCTGTTAGTGTTTGATTTTGTATTTTTTATGAATTTTTTTTTTAATCTTAAATTTTGTTACAGTAATTGCCGATGATGAACCAGAAAAAAAGAGTAAACCTAAAAAGAAAATTGTTTCTGGTGAGAGTTTCATCTTGAATACCCATATTTTTTTTTTGAGTTATCACTTTATTCTTCTTCGATTTTAACATAATTTTCTCCTCAATGTGATTTTACCTACTGATGTTGAAGATGAATAAGAAGAAATTGATAGTGTCAAAACACTGAAGGAGATGCAAATCAAGGCAAAGGGAGATGCTCTGAAGAAGAGTAAGAAAGGCTCTGGTATGCATAACTAGTTCTCATGTGTGATTCTGCATAAAATAAATCTACATTACTTGTTCTGCAGATGCATGACAGGGTATGCAGCATCAAATTAATGTGTGTAACTTGTTATGCAGATGTATGACAGGTTATGCTTACAAAAAAAAAAAAAACACTGCATAACACCTATTTTTAAGTGTTGCTTTTTAAATTTCATCTGTTTAAATTTTAACTTTCATCTGCTTACCAAAGTTACTGCATAACTTAAATAGCTTATTTATTTGTGTGTTGAAAAGATCCTGAAGCAACCCCGTCAAGGAAGTCGCAAAGATTAAAAGATCAGGTGTCACCTCAAGTATCACCTAGTTCACCTAGGCCTGAAAAAGCTACTAAGGGAAAAAAGAAAGCAAAGAAAGCTGCACCAAAGGAAGTATTGGGTGATGATACAGATAATGAGGATGATAATACAAATGATGCCGAAGATGGTAAGATTTGCTTGTGGTATCTTCTGTGTGATATATTGTTTAATTGGTGTCATTGATTTGTTTCAATATGATTTGGCCTGTTTCAGTGAGGCAAGCTGTTGATCATCAGAAGAAAAGAAAAAGACATGAACCCAAACAATCGAAAGACCTGAAAAGGATGAAGAAGAAGCAAATCGAAAAATCCGAGAGTGAAGAGGAAGAAGAAGAAGAATCTAATAAGCAATGTGTTGTCTATAAACAAGGTGCGTTGAACTCCTTCCTGTTCCTGTTATGCATCATTTAATAAACTTGTCTTATCATTTACCCGTTTGTTTGTATGTAAAACAAATTATGCTTGTTAAAAAAACAAATGCATAACATATTGTGCCTTCTTAAAAAATATGCAGAATATGTTATGCAGTCAACTGTTTGTTTATGTAGTATTAACTAGTAGTGCATGATAGATTATGCATGGTAAAAGATGTGCATAATGGTTTATGCAGATGCCTGAGATAGAGGCATGTGTGGTTAAATGCATAATAAGTTAAGCAGGGTTGTGTTTTTAAATGCATAATAGGTTATGCACCTTAACAAATCAATGCATGACATATTATTCAGTTCCAATATTAAATGCATGACTAGTTATGCATTGTTTAGACTTGCTGCATCACAGGTTATGCATATAAAAAATGTTGTTATATTTGTTATGCATTCCTTTGTTGTTCTAAAATAGCAGTTCTAAAATGCATTTTTTTTTGTTCTTTTGTTTATGCAGTTAAACTTAAAACCAAATCTGCAGTTCAAGGAGGTACTTATAGAGCAGGTTTCCTTAGGGTAGGTCACTTGTTTAGTAGATAAAAGACAGAGGTGGTTTGAATCCGTTGCAGTCTAACATGATGAATGTGTGTGTGTTTGGAAAGTTCTATAACTGGTTATATGCTGCAAACATGGCATACTTGGATGGTAAGAGCAACAAGATGATGGATGAAGTCTTTCTATCATATGACCATGAAGATTTGAATCAACATTCATTCAAGTTGTCTGAAAACAAGTCCATAGCATCAACGTCTAGTGAGCTTGCTGTTACATTTCTGATTCCAAGAATTGAAGGAGACAGAGGAAATGATATTCTGACTTCGAAGGCAGAGATATAGATGACTCAGTCACATCCCCTCGTCAAGCAATTCCCATTCAAAACAAAGCCATGATTTATCAGCAAAGATCCCAAATCACGGGTAACAAAGGTGTGGATAGATGATATTGAAAGGTTGGTGTTGGAAAAACTTGATAAGAAAGGTCATGAAGAGGAAGTTGTCTGCCTTATCTGCCTTTACATGCTAGTCGTCTTGTTCTTTTGTCGTTCAAGTGGAGACAATTTAGACGTTTCGTATGTTGGTTTGGTTAAGGATTTGGAAACCATAAACTCTGTCTCTTTTCCTGATCTTATTCATGAACACCTGATTGAGGGAATCAAGACTGTAAAAAGAGACAATCTTCATATCAGGAATTGCAGTGGTTGCACTATATATTCTCTTGTGAGTTAGTTTTTTTTTTACTTTCATAACATCTGTCAATAAATATTACTTTCTTGGATACAGGATATCTTATTAGTTATTATTTTTTGCAGCTTTGGTTGGCTGAGCATTCTAACATAAATGAGATATCATCCGACATCGTCAAGGTCAGTTCCAATGCTACACCGAGAGCTGCGAAGTGGGACTTGGCAGCAATGAAGAAAGTAATGCTCAAGAAGAATATTACATTCTTAAAGGTACCTGTTTGTGAACATTTCATGATTTATAATTGACCTTCATGCATCTATGACAGTATCTCTAAATTCCTTAAAAATGAATGCATAATAAGTTACGTTAGCAAAAAAGGATAGCTGCATAATAAGTTATGCACCTTAATAACAATGCATAACATGTTATGCAGCCGAATGTATGAATGCATGTCCGGTTATGCATTTTTCAATATTGAAAAGGAGTTAAGCAGGGTTGTGTTTTTAAATGCATAATAAGTTATGCACCTTAACAAATCAATGCATGACATATTATTCAGTTCCAATATTAAGTGCATGACTAGTTATGCATTGTTTAGATTAGCTGCATCACAGGTTATGCATATAAAAAATGTTGTTATATTTGTTATGCATTCCTTTGATGAGTTTCATTAATCATGTTGTAGTATAATGAGAAATTTAAAGATGAGTACAGTGCAATGGATATGGAATTCTGTGAACCAAGAAAACCAAGAAAAAGGAAAGAGATATATGATCTCGTCGCAATGAATATTGAAGAGAACAGGGACAAGTATGAAGAAGCATTTATGGATGCGATTAAGATCATTGAACAAGAAACGTGTCCCCCCGATAGTGCTAAAGCAAGGTTGCAGATCATTGAAGCAAAGCTGAAAGACATGAAGCAGACTCAAGAGAGGAATAGACAGAGTGGAGTAGACTTAATTGAAAAGTTGTATAATTACGTGAAGGAATTGCTCGTTGATTGTGGCAACATAGAAGTGCAGGAGGAGTCGTCAGGTGGACCTAGTGTCAATGTATCATCAGCTGAGCCAAGCGACCCACTGAGCCAAAACTTGCCAAGGAATGAGACCCTTGTTGAACTGGTATCTTCAACTGAACCACCTACACAAGAATCAGTGCCAGAAGTTATCATACTCGATAGCCAAGACCAAACGGCTAGTCAAGGTATCCAGTCTTCACCTTTCAAGTTCATGGACATGGAAAAAGTTGTTAATCTCTCCAGGGACGACAAGGAAACAGAAACTCAAATGGAATTGGAGACAACACCAAATATAGCAACAACACAAGAAAGACTTGAAGCACATGAAAGAGACTTTTTGGCCGGTGGTGATGATGACATTCTTCCAGAAACTCAGAAGAAAGCAGAAGAATATGTGGTGCCCACATTTAATCTGCATTTATCACAACCTGCTGTTGCAATTAAAGATGATGTTGGTGGACCACAACAGGAAGCTGAAAATCTGCAACAACCCGCTGTTGAGATACCACAACATCAAACTGAAGAACCACAACAACCAGAAGATCCAGTGGCTGAAAAGCCACAACAAGTAGCTGTTAAGATGGTTGTTGATGCAGAGAAGGAGATGGTGGTTGAGAATCCTTTAACTCCTAGTGCCACAGAAGATGCTGAAAAAGAAAAAGGCTATAATGAAGATGCTGAGATGGAGATAATTTCACAAAACCTGGTACCTAAAATATAAACAGATTTTGTATTTTAAAACTTTTAGAAAAGCAACATAACATATTTTATTATGGTATTTTTATTAATGTCAAATCAACTATGTACTACTTATTATTTTTAATCAACTATAAACTGTTTACTATATTGTTGTTTTGCTGTTTAATCAACTATTTCCTTAATTTCATAATAAACTGTTTATATCTAACACATTTTGGTTACATGAATCTTTAGGAAGAAGACGTAGGAGGGGAGTTTGTACCAAGAACAGAATTTTTGAAGAGGTCACCATTGAAGAAAAATTCAGTAGTGAAGCGAAAAGCAAACAAGGCAGAAGAGGATGGGAAGCAACCAGGAAGCAAGGTAAGAAGAATCAAGGAAAGGAAAACATGGAATCAAAGGACAACCAGTATACTACTCAAAGATTGTGAGCTAGGGAAGCAGCAAAAGCAAAAAGACAAGCCTGATGAGAATAAAGTTGAAGAAGAAAATCCCCGTACGTCTGCTGGCTTGCCGTTCAGAAAATTACCTCCGCTGGAAACAATGGAATGCTTTCAATATTACAAGGATACAATAGAATCAGCCATGATGGAAGTACTGGAGACATACTTTGAGAATGCCAACTGCCTGTAAGTACATCAAAATTACCTTTATGCTTGTTTGCATAATATGTCATGCAGCTCCCAATGTTTAATGCATGGTTAGTTATGTATTGTTTAAAATATCTACATCACATGTTATGCAGCTCCAATGTTTAATGCATGTTCAGTTATGCAAAAAATGTTGTTATATTTATTATGCTTGTTTAAGAAATCAATGCATTACAGGTTATGCTTCTTATGAAATAAATGCATAACAAGTTATGCTTAAAAAAAACCATGCATAACACAACCCTCTAGTTTATGGTTCTGCCGCATGTCACTTGAATAAAACATCTCACCAATTATGTCTTATGTCATCTGCAGAAATTCGGCTTGGAGTATCAGAGAAGGAGAAGACCCGTACTTGTGGGATATTCGGATTCACGCAAATATAATAAGGAAGCTAATGAACAACGAATACTTAGAAGACCAAGTAGTACGCTACTACAGTTAGAGGTTGTTCAGGAAGCGGGAAAATGAAAAGATGGCTGGTAGTGTTGAACATAGGTATGCAGAGTCTGCATTCATGACGCCAGATGCTTGGGTAAGTCAAGAAAATAAAATCATTTTGCTACATAACAAGTCATTCATGCATATTATCTTATTTCCATATAATTACTTCTGCATAAAATGTTATGCAACTAGATTGAACTGCATAACAAGTTATTCAGCATTGTTTTCTACACCTATTGTGCACCCTTTCAATTGCATCCACTAACTTTTTTTCCTAAAAAATATTTCTTTTGCAATTCTTTGTTAAAACAAAGGAGAAAGATGGGATTGCCAAATTTGTTGGAGAATTCATCTTGAATCTCCCTATTGAAGTGGAGAGAATGTTCATTCCAATGAACTATATGACAAAGAAAAACCCTGCTGGTACACATTGGACATTGTTAGAGTATGACTTTTCAGAGGGTGAGTGGAACTACTATAACAGTCTTGAAGGCTATAAATCTAACTGCAAGAAACAAGCTCTCATAATGGCAAAGGCTTGTATGCCGTATTTGATACAAAGATATGATGAACTGAATCTATCACCACAAATCGTGGATATAAAGAGGGAACCGCTTGTATACAGGGATATTTTTACCAAGATTGTTCCTGAACAAGGTCATCATCCCGACTGCCTCATACTTGTATGCTATTATATGAAGATGAGCATGAAATCTCAAGTCAGGGACAAATGGCTGAAGTTGGGAAAGGAAGATGCAGTAGAAAAAGCCAACAAGAAAAGAATAAGTCTGGTATTGAAAATGCTGACGGATCTTGGAAACAATTGGGCGATAGATGCCAATGAAGACATCTCGGATGATGTTGCGCGTCAATGTGATGAAGCTGTGCATAATAGAGAGGCTCAAACGTAAATTTGTTTTAACAACCCGTCTGTTGTTGGTAGGTTGAGCAATTTAACTTGGGAGTGAAAACTAATGGGAAAGTAGTTAGTGTGAAGCTTAACTTCAGTCAGTAGTTATGTGTAATGTGTTGGTATGAAAACTTAACTTTAGTCAGTAGTTCTTGTCATAACAACTTATGTTATCTTGTCGATGTTTATATATATATATTTATTATATATCAATGCTGGTTTCAGTTATTCTATTTGCTGCAATCTTATTTCATTTAACTGTACTATGATATAAATCTTACAAGGAAAATGAAGGAACAACAGCTTACATATAAACATCTAAATAACAAGTTATGCAACAAAATAACCTGAATAACATGTTATTCCTAATAAAATAAATGTGCATGACTTGTTATGCAGACGCATGACTTGTTATGCAGATGCAGATGCATGAAGGAACCACATTTGCATGAGTCGTTATGAGGCCATCTTTAAAAGAATAAATGCATAACAGATCGTGCATCGTCGAAAAACAATGCATAAGAGATTATGCATCTTCAAAACAATAACGCATAATACGTCATGCATCATAAAAACTAATGCATAACAAGTTATGCATCATCAAAAACTAATGCATAATCCATTATGCATTTAAGAATAAAAATGAAAATATTATCTGATAGAAGCAGAAAAACACACAGTGAAAAAAAGTATTTTTCATAAAACCAATAAAAAAAAGAAACTAAGTAAAGAAAAAGTACTTGTTCATAAAAACTAATACAGAAACTAATGAAAGAAAAATGAATAAGGTTCAAACATAAAAGTAATAGTCTGAAGAAACAAACAAGATAATTGCTCTCTTTTAACTTCCCTTAGGTTGCTTCGGCGGCTTTGGAGGCTTCTTGTAACAGGTAGGATTCGTACATGTTTGCTTGTTATGATGACCAAGCTCAAAAGAATTACCACAGCGCATAGCGCTCCTGGGCGGCTTCTCATATCTGCTCAAATGCCTATTAGCTTGTGGTCTCCCTGGCGGCCTCCTAACATCAGGTACATCGATAATATCATTACCTTCATAAACTTCAGGCCTGTTATAGTTCGGAATAGGATGAATTGCATGGCTGTAGGCATTATTGAAGTATGAAGTAGTGAAATAAGGTTCAACAAAATCATAAGGATTAGAACCAGACATTGTTATCGATGCGAAAGCATGCACACATGGAAACCCATAGACGTGCCACCTCTGACAGGTACATGTCCTTGCCTCAAGGTTAACACTATGAGAACTGTCCCCTCCTTCCACTTCATAAACATGAGTATCGGACTGTATAACCAGCCAGGTTAAACCCCCATCAATAAGAGCCTTCATCTTATTTTCATTCTTCGGTGTGAGAATTTTTATGAAACTATTACCAGTATTCCGCCTTTCTGACATCATACTCATCACATCCTTCCTTATCTGATCCAGAAGAGCTTTGCAGGGAGCTTCTTGTGTACCTTCATCCAACTATTGAAGGATTCAACAAGAGTAGAAGATGTCCTACCATACCTACAACCCTGGAAAAAGGCATTTGACCACTTCTCTGGAGGGATATCTTCAATATAGTCGGCAACCCAACCACAACCAAGACCCCTAATAGTAGCGATGGCAGTTTGGAAACCTTCGGGACTAAGAGCATACGCAGCAGCTTGAAATGAATAAATAACTGCACCATACCTTTCGTCAGATGCATTAATAGGTAAGTTCATCTTAAGATGATAATAGCAGAAACTATGGAAGGCTCCAGGAAAGTAAAATGGAATCGCTCTCTTTAATCCTTCTGCACGATCAGATAAAAATGTAATTGGCCTTTGATCATGATCAAGAACATTGCTCAAATTCCTCATGAACCATTCCCAGTTATCATTATCTTCACCGGGTACCAGGGCCATGGCTAGTGGGAAGAAGTCTACATGAAGTATGTGCAGCTAAAAAAATGCATAATGGCTCATGCATCTAAACTAAATGATGCATCAGACATTATGCACCTAAAACAAAAAATTTATAATGTCTTATGCATCTAAACAGAAATAATGCATAACCAGAAAAAACAAATAATGCATAATGTTTTATGCATCTAAACTAAATGATGCATAAGACATTATGCATGTGCATAAAAAGGATGCATAAAATCAATAAGTGAAAACCATAATGCATAAGACATTATGCACCTAAAACAAAAAATGTATAATGTCTTATGCATCTAAAACAGAAATGATGCATAACCATAAAAGTGAAAACAATAATGCGTAAGACATTATGAAGCAAAAATAAATAATGCATGAGACATTATGCACATGTATAAAAAGAATGCATTATCAGAAAAATTACCATTTTCAGCATTGATAGCGGTTGCAGCCATGAGGCATCCTCTATATGTCCCTGTAAGAAAGGTAGCATCAACATAAACCATGAGGCGAAGGTAACGGTAACCATGGATGCATGCCTCGAAAGCAATAAAAAGACGCACAAACTTATTTGAAGGTGCCTCATCTTCTTATTTAGCTGAACTATCCTCGTTCGCTTCAGGTTCATCCGTTTGAACTTGAAAATCAATCCAACTCCCAGGATTTGTGTTGTGAATGGAATCTACATACCATGACAAATGCGAATACGACATGGCTTCATCATCAAATATATCCTCATACACTTTCTCTCTTCCGTTGTAAGCTTGGTAGTATTTCACATTGATCCCGTAGCTAGTTTTGAAAAACTTTGCAAAATCAGATACTTTGAAACTCGGATCACTTCGGATTTCATCCTTGATCAGACTAGAAACAAATTTACTGCTGAGCCTATGGAAAAGCCTTTCAGTTCCAACACCACAGGTATGACTGCTCTCATATTTCTTAACCTTAAGTATCCTGTTTTCAACATCAACAACACAAACCTTATACTCCCAAGGGAAATTTCTTTTGAGCATTTTGCATAGAACCTGCTAGGTTCATTCTTCTTATATACAAGAACACGCCCAGCTTTTAACTTGTATTTCTTCACTACGATACGTACCTCTGCTACACCTCCAAGAAACACTTTACCAACTTCACCAAGTAATTTATCCCAACCTTCAGTCCTAAGAACCTTGTTAACAGGAACATAACCATCTTCAAGGAAATTCACCATAGCTTGTTCGGGTTCAGGTTCTATTACACGACTACTTGAAGCTCTACTACGACTTCTGGAAGAATTACAGCCAACTTCGACAAGTAAATCAAAGCTCTTCTGACCTTTACAGTGGCAACGAGATAGAAAACATTGAAGCGGAATATCAGAATCAACTCGCACAAACTTGCTTCCATCATTAAAGGAAAATATGACATGATGCAGTAATAAACGAGTCCACTTCTGGCAAACGGATGTCTTCAAAGACTCCAAAGTTGTGTTGACATCAACAGGATGTGCTAAGAATTCACTGAAGTAGTGAATTACAGCTAGTGCACTACCAACATGCATTTTCACCCTGCAAAACACAAAGAGAAAAAACCAAACATATCTATCCTGCATATTGCTTCACAAAAATTCTTACTCAAAATTAAAAGATCAAATCAACAACAGCAAACAATCTACATTAACCATAATCAGATGAGAAATCAACATGATATCAAAATCAATAACAGATAACAAATCAAAAATAAGGATGGAAAAACAAATCAAATAAAAAATCTAACAGAACAGAAGCAAAACCTAGTAAATTGGTATGTCAACATCGGAACATGAAATCGAAACAAAAAAATTTAGTCGAAAAGATCTACATTGATGTTAACAAATTCAAAACCTAGAAAATAAACAAAAATTCAAAAACAAGCTTAAAAGATCTAAAAAACGATTCGAAAAACTAAATGAAGCTTCGAAAACCTAAAATAATAGATCCCAATCTTACAGAAACTAAAACATAGAATCGAATCAAGATTAAACAAAAATCAGAATCAAGATTGGAATAAAAACGTACGAATCTGAAACTTTGCAGAGTAAATTGAATCTCGGTAATCAAGGACAAGTGAGGCTAAAGCTTGCTGAGTAAATTGAATCTCGGTAATTAAGGATAATTCTCGATAATCAATCTCTCGATCAGAACAAGTGAGGCTAAAGCTTGAATTATCTTTTTCGAGTAAATCGAATATCTCAATCAGCTCCTTCTCAGCTATTGATAGTTCAATCTCTCAGCTCTCGCTCTCGATTGTTTTCTATCTCCTTCTCAATCTCTCAGAAACTGAATCTCTGAATCTAAATCTCTGCGCCTAAATCTCTAAAACTGAAACTGAAAGTGAGGCTAAACTGGGAAATAAAAAAGAAAATAAACGAATTTTGAAAACTCTGGGCATGCGAATAATTTGTTGGCCGCTTTTGGGTGCGCCCGTGAGATTTTGTGGGGGTGGGTTTCACAGTAGGAAAATGTGTAAGAATGGGTCTCCCTGTAGTTTTCACTTAAATAAACCTTGATAACTTACAAGGTTTTATAACTATTGTAATGGTAGATCTTGGATGTTGTCAATCATTCACCCTCCAATAGGGATGGTTAACAAAGAGGAATTGGTGCATCTTGGAGTTTCCTCGTTGTTAGCAGAGAATCTTGTACTAATTCAATATTTTACCTACTCAAATTTGCATTTTAGAAAACGATTTAACATCCATGAATGACATAAAATTAGCTAAAAGCAGCATGGCACCTTCAGTAGCTCCATTGGCTACTGTGTTATGAAACAGGCCAAGACTAGTCTTGCAGCTTGCTGGTATATGTTAGAACAATTGCTGAATTATGCCTGCAAAATAATCACACAAAAAACAAACAAAACATTGTTATGGCTGAGTCGCGGACTAGGTCGTTTTCTTTAAGACGTTTCGCGGCTCTGCCCAAGATTGTGCAAGAAGTTCTTCCATGTCGCGTCGTCCCCAGGATAAAACAACCGAGTTCAATATATCTTTCACAATCACTCTTGCGCCGTGAGGAATGTGATACTACTACACTTCATTCTTGCTCAGAATCTCTTATAGAAAACAAATGATATTCACAGATTGTTTTCTTTCACAAAAATATTTCCTTTGAGAACAAAAAACATAAAGAAGAACTCAACTCTCTCAATTTGTTTTTTCCAACCAAAATCTCTCTTTATATTAAAAGGTTTTAACATAATTTAATCAAATATAATTATGGTGTAGTTAACACCATTAACTCCACAATATGAAACCCTCAAAGTTATAATGGTGTGTTGTTAACACCATTAAAAGCAGAAAAATGAAACGGTCAAATTAATTATAGCAAAAATTAATTATTTTTAATAAAGACTAAATTTGCAAATAAAAAACATATTTATTGGGATAAAATATTTTAAAAATATATTCCCAACAATCCCCCACTTATATTTTTAAAACATTGAGCAAGAACGTACAGAGTTGTGCATAAGCAAAGGTGTCTCGCGACTTGAACCTTTACGTAGTGTTAATAGGCTCTCTTAAAATCTGACCATAGAGTGAGCATAAGTCTTAAACTATAAGAGATAAAAAGATTACTTAACACACACGACTATACTAGTGTAAAGTCTAAAGCCAACACATTATGGCCCTGCGCTTATATCCCAGTTTAATGAATGATCTAGAGAACTACCCATATTCTCATAGAAAGCGGCCACACTTTCACATTCATATAGGTGAGTCTATCAAGAGTACTCCTGAATGTACCCTACTCTAAATAGAGATATAAACATCATTAAGAGTTTAAAATTTTAAAATTAAAAATTAAACTCAACCTTTACTCGTTTCAGGATGTCATGCCGTGGGATGAATTTTTCAAAAGCATGATTCTCGCATCTCCATATCACCTATGACTTCGTCTAGTCCCTTTGAACCTATTTCTAGGTTGGGTATCCATCATAGATGACTCAATCTCAATGGGCATCAACCTCATTCCTAAGATGTATTCACATCTTCTTATCAATCCTTTCGTCAAAGGACTAATGGAAACTCGTTTCAGACACTATATAATCCATATTGTCATAAAATCAACTCTTATAGTTGTCGTTACATTCTCAATTCATGCAATAGCCGCGGTACTATCACATTCGATTAATATGTATGTTCCTCTATCTATTATAGGATCGAATCGCTCCATCCCTTAAGGGATTCAACTGAAAGGATGTCCCCAATCAGCTTCGCAATATCCTTAAAGGATTGCGGTAACCATTTAGATAGTGTATTTCTAGGCGTATGATGTGTTTGAAACACCTCATAACCTTCTCAATATTTTACCAATTTTCCATACTAGGATTGGAAAATCTGAATATAAAACCCCCACTATGGAAGCAATATATTACACCTCCACTACAAAAAATACTTATATATATAGTCAATCACGTAGCAAAGAAGCATATTGAGCTACCATACTCATGTCTAGTGCAATCACACATAATCTCAAAAGCATTAGCACTAAACCAAATGAGTGAAAACTTGTTTACAGTCAGACTATATATATTTCTGTCTCTTTTAAAAATTCTATTTTCATTGAAATGAAAATGATCCAAAGAAAGAAAAAATTCATTTCAAAAATATACATCATCTTCACTCAAGTCTTTCATGTCAAATAGCAAACTAAGCATGTTCTCAATTTCATTTTCATCCTATACGTTAGAATAAAAATTCAAAAAATCACTTATGCATACAAAACAAAGAGTATTGTGCATTTCACTTTCATCAATTCTGAAATCATTCGAATGAATCAAGTATACAATTTTTATTTTATAAATTGTTTTAAAGTTGTTTTTCAGAATATAAAGGATAACTTATCTAACTTATATGATTTCTTTTATTGTAGAAACTACACAGTTTTCCATGCTTGGTTTACATAGATTCTCATCCTTAACTTACACAAAAGTATATATTTCTACTTATGACTATAACAAATCATACATTGTAGAAACAACATCAACAAACAAGCATGTAAGTTATTTAGTGACATGAATGTAAGAGTCAACAATTTTCTGTTTGCTTGTCTAAAAACAATAGGCTCATAAAAACTTTTTGCCAAAGATTTAGTAGTTTGAAGAACAAAGTTACTCTCTATAAGAAGTTATCTTTCAAATTATAAGAAACAAAATATTCATGACTAAAATTTAGTCTCACTATATATGCTTTTCTAGGTTCATTCTTAGTGAATTAGTTGTCACCTTCATTTTTCTAGTTCCTATAATTTAATTCAAATGTGTTAAAGCATAGGATATGGAACCCCCACTATTTTGACTCAAACAAGAATTTCAAAACAATATCTAAAGATCCCAAAAATTGTGAAAAACTAATAAACCAATGATCTAAACCCAAAACGTTTTGTACAAGATAGCGTATAAAAATTCAAACAATTTTCGTGAAGACAACATCACCTAGTTAACTACTCAAAGAATCATATTTGATATCAATACAAGCCACTCAAAGCATCACACATGTTTTTATAAAATTCTCCAACATTTTATTTCATTTCAAACTTATGCAACTCGCGTTAGATTTGAAACGGTACATGCTTTTATGAGTTATGTAAGAATACATACATGTTATTCAAAAATCCACCAAGTTTATAAGAAAATGTAACATGCTCATATTCATCACTAACTCACTGATTTCTTAAAATGCATGACAAAATCTCATATTTCAAATATTCAAAATTCAATTTGTGTTATGATAAAATTGCAATATTATGCTCAAACATTTTATCCATAACATATCATTTGTATTATTGAATTGATCAAACTCAACAAATTTCTAATCCCAATCTTGTAAATAACAAGATAGGCGGAAACTAGAATTCTTTCTCATTTCGGAAGTGTGAACATCTTTAACAAGATTGTTCTACCCAAAGTAAACTTTGAGATCGTACCAATACCGAAAATCCTAGTAATGTGAGTATATCTCAACACCACTTTCTTTCAAACGATTTGGTTCAACTTTTGATCCATAACCTATCAAAACAAACATGGTGTAAAACGCCAATATATACCAACCTCTCACCGTATCCACAATTTACATTAACTTAGCTTGAAAAGCATTGTTAATAATATTTGATATCCTTACAATGTCTTGCAAGAATAACAAATAAATTCATAATCAATATTATGTTCATTTCTTGGTGAGAGTTGATATTCACATTAGTTTTGACTAGGTTTCTAATTATTTCGGTTTTGGGTTCGTATAAAATTCCATCTCATAAGTTCCAAACTTATATGAGTCACATGTTTATTGTCATACACAATAATTCTCAATATCTTGTTTCCCTAAAATTTATTTTAAGATTGAACAATCAATTTATTCACTTTAGAATGTCATTATTTGATCACTACAATAACTACAAATAGTTCATCAAACATACTTCAATTGCTTTTAAAGCTCAATTGGTTTTAAACCATTGTCCATTCTTTGCGCACTAACAAAGAAATCACCAACTCCATTACTCCACACATCGATTAATCTCCCGCAATTTTTTTATTTCATTAGAAAATAAAATTTCCTCAAGTAAGTGAATTTTCACCTGTCACAATCATGTACATGTGAGCATTTGAAACCAAAAAAAAAAATGTAAGGTATGCACTTACATAATTACTTGAAAATCAAATAAAACATAGCACTCCATGTTTCTCTTAAGTTTCAAACAAAGATTCAAAGTTATATAGTTATAACATATAGTTATAACTTTCCACTAAGCATATTATCAAGCACATGTGGTGCATTAGCTTAATCTCTAACAATGATCTTCTTTTTCATTTCCAAAACAAGAGTATGAAGTAATAATAATCAAAATCAAAATCAAAACATGAATTTTAATATAATTTATTACATCTCAATCTTTAATCTCTAATGTCAAGTATCATCTCCTATTTTGGACAAACGTACACAACGATTTTGAAATCACCACATCTCTCAATCGAAAAATCCAAACAGGAAATTTCAAAATGAGTTTCGAAGATAAGTTCATAATTTATAAGTTTTATGTTTCACACAAACCCAAAATATCAGCACAGAGATCAGAAATACTAAATTAATCAATACTAAATTTCTAATCGTCAGAAATTTTCAACAACATTATTCAGTTTCGTAAAATACTCTAAAAATACTTTTCGGACTCCAAAAATTATGAAATTTTAAAGGGATGATCCACATGATTTCTCATATACTCGATTAAAATTTCAAGACCCAATTCCTTTTCGTTAAAGATATGCGCATAAAACTCTACAACATGTTAAAAACACCCATTTATCATCAACAATATTTTTCTATGTCAAAAATTCACAAAAAAAAATATTTAACCATGTTATTCCTAGTCCATCAAGATCATACATAAATTTACTTTAGGTATTAAGTAAACTAATTCCAAGCATCTTGCTAAATTGCTAAAGAAGAATTATACCGTTTATATAATTTAATAAAACAAATTAAACAATGATACTTATCGCGTTTCAGCAATCGTTTCTTTTGATATCCGTGGAAGAATAGAACGTCTTAAAATTGTTGGGACAATTGCTGAATTATGACTGCAAAATAATCACACAAAAAACAAACAAAACATTGTTATGGCTGAGTCGCGGATTAGGTCGTTTTCTTTAAGACGTTTCGCGGCTCTGCCCAAGATTGTGCAAGCAGTTCTTCCATGTCGCGTCGTCCCCAGGATAAAACAACCGAGTTCAATATATCTTTCACAATCACTCTTGCACCGTGAGGAATGTGATACTACTACACTTCATTCTTGCTCAGAATCTCTTATAGAAAACAAATGATATTCACAGATTGTTTTCTTTCACAAAAATATTTCCTTTGAGAACAAAAAACATAAAGAAGAACTCAACTCTCTCAATTTGTTTTTTCCAACCAAAATCTCTCTTTATATTAAAAGGTTTTAACATAATTTAATCAAATATAATTATGGTGTAGTTAACACCATTAACTCCACAATATGAAACCCTCAAAATTATAATGGTGTGTTGTTAACAACATTAAAAGCAGAAAAATGAAACGGTCAAATTAATTACAGCAAAAATTAATTACTTTTAATAAAGACTAAATTTATAAATAAAAAACATATTTATTGGGATAAAATATTTTAAATATATATTCCCAACAGTATATGTCCGTATGCTTTTTGGAATGAATGGAGTAGCAATATAGAAAAAAGGTAGTAAGAGGAGTAAAAAATAGTGCAAGATTCAATGAGCCGAAATTCCATTTCTATTTACCCTTAACATCTCTCTCTGTAAATGGAAAAATCCAACATTTTCCAATCAACTGAACAAAGAACCCCATCTTATGAACGTGGCAAGATAGTTTCAAGTGTATGCACCAGAAATCACAATTTCGATTCAAATTTCTGAGGCACAGATTCGATACTAAACTAAACTAAACTGGTTGAGAGAATTACTCGATCATTATATAACTGCATTACAAGAAAAAAGTGGTCGATCTCCCAATAATTCTAGTACATGATCAAATCACTGAAAATTTAGAATTCAAATCCGCATTAATAAAGAAACTCCTACCCAAAACTACTCGAAAACTGAAAGAAACAAAGAGCTCATATCTAACAACAACCCAAGCATAGAGAGAGATGCATTCCCAACCCAAAATGTTCTACTTTCTAGTAATCTGTTGTAGGAAGTTGTTCGTGGTTGTTTTCGCCGATGAAGATAGTGTCATATATAATAGCAGCCAGTGCTGCCCCGATAAATGGACCTAACCAATAGACCCAATGATTGGTCCATGTCCAGCTAACAACAGCAGGACCAAATGAAACCGCAGGGTTCATAGATGCACCTTCGAAGGCTCCACTAACTAGGATGTTAGCACCCACAATGAAACCAATCGCAATTGGTGCAATCGTTCCTAAATTTCCGTTCTTTGGGTCAACAGCAGTAGCATAGACAGTGTAAACAAGACCAAATGTCATCACAATCTCGAACACCACTGCATTTGATGAACTAACACCTGCTGATAGAGAGAATGCTGCTATTTCCTGTTTTTCAATTCCAAATCAGTTTTGATAATATTTATTACAATTTTGAATCTTAGCAATCACTTTTATCTCTCTTACCATTCCTCCCGTAGCAAACTTAAGAAGCAAACAAGCAGCGACAGAGCCCAGTAACTGCGCAATCCAATACAAAATTCCTCTCAACAACGTAATGTGACCTCCAACTAAAGCACCAAATGTAACAGCAGGATTCACATGTCCACCTGAGATATTCGCTCCAACACAAACCGCTACAATGAGTGCGAATGCATGAGCTAATGAAGCCGATATTAAGCCCGCAGGTGTTGCTGATCCATCATGAGTGATTTTACCTGCAAAAATTATTAATTAATAATACATTACAAACTCAATGGTAGCTCAGCATTCTTAATCATAATACTTGGAACTATTAGTTAACATCTTACTGAAAGCCATCCCGGATCCTTGCCCTGCAAACACAAATATGAGCATTGATATGAACTCGGCCAGCGCCGCTCTCAGAGCTTCAGGCTGACTGGCTTCTCCAGGCATTCCAACTGCAATTCTACTCAGTGGCATATTCAATAACTCTAATTTTTGTTTGCTGAATTAATTACAGTCCTTTCTTACTGTTTTCTTCTCATGAAAAATGGTCTCTATTTATAACTATATTAACGGCTAAATTACCTGTTACCGCCGGTCTTAGAAGGAGAAATTTTCCCGTCAGTAGTCGTACAGCTATCTGGACGGGGCCTCCAGTCCAATAATAACCTGCCACGGAAATTCGGATCATGAGATCTTGACGTGGTAGGACTGGAATGAATGTCGTTGTCTTTGTCCCATCACGAAAGATTTGTTGTGGACCGGGTTTATTAATTTTCCTTTGACCGACCTTTCCCGTCTGGATGATTCTGAAAATAGGCATTGTTCGATGTTGTGACTTGTGAGGATTATCAAAGTTAGTTTCCCAACGGTGCTGCACGTAAAAGGCCAGTATTATACAACTCAAACTCTAGTCTCGTCTTTTTTTTTGTGTCGGTCCTTTTTCGTGTCTGGTTGAATTTATCGCGTCGAGATATTCTTTAAGTACCTCTTTTCTAATAATTTTTTTCCTTTTGATCTATTAAAAAAATAAAAATCCTCTAACTAAAAAGATTTCAAATTTCCAGGGATGAGGTGGTCCAACCCGACAATCCGACTTACAACTCTAGTATTTTTTTAAGGATGAGCATGGGTGGTCCAACTCGGCGATCCGACCTAATCCACTCGCGATTTGACGGGTGGATACGCAACCCGCTCATGGGTGGATTGGATATGGATCCATTCTTGAAAATCCATTAAATATTAGATTGGTTGCGGTGCATGTTTAGAAATGTGAAAACTACAGACACATCCGTTATTAAGACTTTGGTCACTGTGAAACCCACCGACAAAATAGTTCAGGCGCGCACCCAATTTTGATGAGAAAATTTCTCACAAACCCAGAAATTATAAAATTATGTTCCGGTATATTTTTCACTTCTCTTCTTTCTCTCTCGTTTTCTACTGTTCTTCTCGTCTCTCCGGCGATCTCAATTCAAAGGAATTGAGCTTGATTTTGTGTGAATAATCTCTAGGAAGTTTAGTAGCTTGATGGATCGAGGGAGAAGGTGATGGTGCTGAAGTCGATTGAGCTCTGGAAGAAGAAGAAAAGGGTAAGCTAATTGAGGGTTTCGTAAATGATTGCTCTTTCAACTTAGTGCTTAGTTCATTATTAACTTTTTCTTGTTTGATGAAACTTCAGGTTGATTTGTTAAAGAACAAGTTTGGATTTGATGATGTTTTCAACTATAGAGAAGATCCCGACTTGACCACAACTTTGAAAAGGTGCGCTTCTACATTTATTCTGTGGGAATTTTTATTAGTACCACCGGCCATTACTATACTAGTTAAAACCATTTTCTTGCTTTCCTTTGTTCGTATCTTTGTTTACCATGTTCGGATTCACATAGTTTTTATCTGACCAAAGCGAAGTGCAACTCCAACTCCTAATTTGTTTGAATACTGTGTGCGCTTTCGGATTCACATAGTTCTTGCTTCAGGTACTTTCCTAAGGGTATTGATGTTTACTTTGAGAATGCGGGTGGAAAGATACTTGAAGCTGTCCTCCCTAATATGGCTCTCCATGGAAGAATTTTTGTTTGTGGAATGATTTCACAGTATAATCTTGAGCAGCCTGACGGGGTTCACAACTTATTTCTTCTTATCACAAAACGTGTTCGGATGGAAGGATTAATTGTTTCAGACCACTATCACCTTTACCCAAAGTTCATGGAAATGATGAAACAACATTTCAAGGAAGGGAAGTTGGTTTACGTAGAAGATACAGTGGAAGGTCTTGAGAGTGCTCCTGCTGCATTTATGTGTCTTTTTACTGGCTAAAACATAGGGAAGCAGGTAGTCCGAGTTGCTCGTGAATGATTACTGTATACGTGACATCTATTGTATCCTTAGACTGGATTTTACCCTTAGGACAACTAAATTGCATCCTATCTTTGTAGGGGAAATAGTACCTGGCCTATGGCTTAGAATGTAGCTATTGAGTTCTATTATCCATGTCAGTTATGGATATCATATACTGGTTTTTTACTTCTTCTTTTTAGTTTAGTTTTTTGAATAGTTTGCTCATTGGTCGTCCGTTTTTTACATTTTTTCCCATAAACTCAACTTTCAGTGACTGGTGCTGGAGTGAATTTGCAGTAGAATCCCTTGTCCTGTCTCAGTAAGTGGAAAATTTCTGAAGTCAGATGTGCATTCTGACCCAGAAGAAAGATAATTGCATCTCTGGTGGTGTATGGCAGTGGCAGCTGATGCACTGAGCAGGGTTGTGTTGCAGAAGTAGAGCTGAGATGGAAGCAAGCACAGGCCTGGTGCAAGACAGAAGTTCGGAAGGGGGAGCTACAAGAGAAAACGATATGGATGTTGGAGAGAAAATTAAGAGTATAAAGCCATGCTCAACGATATTCCATCAATCAGTCATTGGTTAGAGCATTGGTGGAAGCTTTTAAGCATGGAAACACAAACACAAAGAGATATGCTCAAGATGCTCTTACTAGCTTAAAACACATATCCGGTGTCAGTGGGAAGAACTCAAGTCAAGGAAAAATGCGAAGATAAGGTTTCAGGCGAATGGTTATGTTATGCATTTATAAAAATAGCCGAATGGTTATGTTATGCATTCATAAAAATGGATGCATAACCTATTATGCATCTACAAATTTTGTTGCATAATTTGTTATGGAGTCCATAAAACGGTTGCATAACACGTTATGCATCAACTTTTTTGTCACTATTAAAACCAACAAAAACAAAGACTGCATAACTTGTCATGCATCTACAATAATATCTGCATAATATGTTATGCATTCGCGAAAATAGATGCATAACCTATTATGCATTCGCGAAAATACGGCTGCATAATGCATTATGCATCTATTTTTTATGTACGCACTAATACAATGGTTACATAACTTGTTATAGAAGCATAACTTTGTTATGCAGATGCATAATTTGTTATGCAGTGGAGAAAATGGTTGCATAATTCGTTATGCGTCTGCAGAATGTGTTATGCATCTTTTTTTGTGGCTGCATAATGGTTATATATCAAGTTTCGAAAATTTTGCCTAAAATGATGATCACCTCCGATTTTTTCGTGAACAACAAAAATTTGATATTGTTGTTTGTACTCGTTATGTAGCTCTCTTAAAATGATTTTCCAACGATATAAAATTTGTAAAATTCCAAGGCGCGGATTTTTAGATATGTTATATCCAAGTTGCGTTGCCAATTATACCCCTGAAAAATTAGGCTACATAACGAGTTATGCCTGAAAAAATAGTATGCATAACGAGTTATGTATTGATTCTTAATAATTTCGGATAATTTTGGGTGTCACGGTATCTAAAACTAATTATCGGCTTGACAATAAGAATATTATTTTTATTGGGCCTGCCCCTAATTTTCCCTTTAGAAATCCATTGGACACCCATTTTTTTTTGCTAAGTCTAATAGTTTATTAAAACAAAAAACGTAATTACAAGAATTACAAGGGAAGGCTCTAAGGCCTCCCACCCCGATAAACCAAAAAGGTAAAAAGTAACAAAAAAGAAACCTTAAAAGGCTCTTAAAAATAACTAATATAACAAGAAGAGAAGTTATCTACGTCATATTCTTCTTATTTGGTTACCAATTTTGCACGCTTTACTTTTGGATATAATGGTGTCCAAGTCTTAAACTTCTTCACAAAATTCTCACTCTTCATCTTCATCCAAAGCATAATTACCAGGGACAAGCTTGATTGGAGTTTGAGTTTGATTAGAATGAGTAGGCCTAGGTGATCTACCCTTTTGAGCCTGAAGACCCAAACTACTAATAACCGGAGAATCATCCAAAATATTCCCAGATCAGTCCTTCCTTCCAACATCGCATGAGCTAGGAGACAAACCTCCCTTTGAGATATTAAAGCATCCAAACGTGCACGGAATGCTTCAGATTTTTTTTTCAAATCAGGACCCTCCCTTTCCCATTCCGAGCTACCCATATCCAAAACAGTCTTTGGTTCATGATCAGGCTCAACTAGATCTTCCGGAACATGCCTAATTAAGTCCGCAACCTTTCGTGTATCAGGATCCTTAGCATTGCAGCCATTCACCAAATCCAAGCCAGAAACTGCATTGTCTTGAGCCCCAATGGAATGCGCTGCAAACTCAAGGTAAAGATTCTAGGAAACCTCCCCGGAAACTAAGCTAACATCACCCTGAGCCTTGCAAACAACCTCCATATCAGTAACTACAATAATATCTTGTGCCATATGAACAGATGAATCAGATTTAGCCTCGGAATCCTTAGCCATCGGACACCCGTACCCGCTAGGGTGAGGGTATTTTCAAAATCATGCAACGTATGAATGTAAAATTTAGCAATTAGTGGTATATCTACTCAGTCAAACATAAAAGGATATTTATCCAAGAATGATTTAGGATATTATAAATCATTAATTAAACAAAAAAAATATTACTTTCACTTTCATTTAACTTACTTTTCTTTTGATACAAACCTGAAGATCCACCCGTCTCTAATCCATCCACCAGCCCGCCCACAAATGTTAGACATGCGATTGATGGATCGGATGCGGACGAAAATATAGCACCAAGCAATTTAGATGGGTCGAGTGTGGATGACACCAAATCCACGGATTTTACCCGTTGCTCACCCCTATCTAGCTTACATTTTGTATCCTGAATCAATTTAAACCCAAAATAAACCCCAATAGAAACCTACGAATTACTGGTTACTACTAGTTTTTTTTGATCCGTTTAATGACTGGCCTGCCCATTTGAAGTGGTCCTTTTTCATGTTTTTGGACTAAAAATATTAATCATAGTTCCATACACGGGCGGGATTTCTAAGTTGTCTTTCCTAAGTATGGAAATACACTCATGTATATAAGAAGATTCTAGGTTTTTTTTTCTAGTTTCTGTCTTTATTAAGAGAGTTGTAGCGATTTTTTTCTCTCTCAGTTTTTTTTTCTTTCTATTTGTTGAATATTTTCTCTTGTTTGAAAAATTAGGTTTGAACTCCAAATTGAGAAGAATCAAAATTAAGATTTTGATTTCATTGATAGTGGTTGTTGAGTTTCACTTTAGCAATTAGGTTTTTAATTATGGTAGAAAAGGGGGACATTGAACAACAATTTTGGAAGTAATAGTAAAAGTAAGAAGAAGAAGATTCGAGAATGGACCAGTATCGTGGATATATCAATTTTAGGTTTTTGTTGAAACCTAATTCCATGAGGGCTAGGTCAATTTTGGATTATTTTTTTGAGTACATTGTTTGTACCCTATTATTTTTACACTAGAAATGGGCTTATTTGGGCCTAATATGTTCCTTTCATTAGCCAAGTATGACTAACTAGGCCTCACCAACACCTTACATAGATGTCCATGTGCATAGGTCCAAATCAAGCAAGGAACCCCTTCACCACTGCCACGTCAGCAATGCTGGCCAACCAAAATCTGCCACGTCAGAAATGCTGACCAAACAAAATCCGCCATGTCAGCAACGAGGTGCCACGACAGCATGCCACGTTAGCAAGTCCGACCAACCAAAAGCTGCCACGTCAGCATCGGAATGACACGTCGTCATCATAAGCACGGTCAGCAGCTGACGTCGGCAGATGTTGATGCCATAGGAATATTCTGTTACCGTTACTAACAGCGTCAGAATATGCCAAGAATATGCCGTAATCATTAACAACGTCATCACGCCGTTAGCATTTTCTGTTATGACGTCAGCACTACGTCATCATCATCATCAGCAGCAGTGGCCGGCGACTGCATCTTCTCCGGCAATGGTGCAGCACCAGGTCGCCAGTGGCATGCCGGTTCCGTCATCTTCTTCGGCAACAGTGACCGTTGCAGGTTGCCGGCGGCATGCCCGGCGAATGGACAGAATTCCGTCCGGCAGCAGCAACGATTCTTCCAGTGCATCTCGGAGTAACATAACCTCGTAGCCCCAGGATGTTTACGCACCGCTCATTTACATTGGAGGATTTTTACACCCACCGATTTGAACTGATCCGACTCACTGATTTCAGCCGAGTTAAACTGTTGACTCATTGATGTTTCATCCCAACACCATTTAACCTTGCGAATGTATACGCCCCACTGTGGGCTTGGGTTAACTACTTGGGCTTGGCATTTTACACTCATTTGTTTGGGCCAATCCTTTGCACCCTCTTACTTAGCTAATTCCATAACCTTAGTGAAAGTTTCTGGAACATTTTTGGAGGCATGCAGGGAATATCAATGACAGAGCCATGCAGAGAATATCAATGCAGGGAGACATGCAGAGGATATCAATGCAGGGAGACATGCAGGGGATTTAATACAATTTATATTCACCTCGAAATTAGAGTGAGGCCCTAATTGATAACATATAAATATAGGCGTTCACAACCCCAAATGGTATGCAATCTTCCTCACTAAAATAATTGTGAGAAACCTAAGCTAACTTAAGCATCGGGTTTTTTTTTGCAGGTACCCCCCTACACTTTCCAATTGGAGAAAAAAGCAGCAGATCAATCTTCAACAAATCACATCAAATTCATGTTTGAGGTAGAAGAATATTTTACCATACAAACATTGGCGCCGACTAAGGGTTTCGAGAAAAGAAAATCGTGTTTTCCAAAATCAAGTTATGGCAGTAGTCAAACAAACTGCGCGAAGTGTCGATTCTGTTAGCAATTCTCAACAGCGCAGGAGACGGGAAACTGAAAGGCACGAGATTGAGGTTCAGTCAGCTCCAGCAGTACCCTCTGGAAACAGGCAGGGTCGAGATCGTGCTCATGACAGATCCCTGGATCGTATTCGGGATCGAGATCGTTCCCGTGACAGAAACCCAGATCTGAATCTGCGGAGCGAAAAACAACCAGTGATCGATGACGAAGGAATTGATGTTGATGGGGAAAACCCACAAGTTCGAGGAAATAGAGGTCGTGTATTCGGCAGCCCATTAAGGAGGAATGACGATCGACAGGACCTGCGAGATGGACGAACCGCGACTCCTAGTACAGAGGAAGAACTGTTGCGCAATCGGCTGAACGAGGTGGAGGATGAGAACGCTCTCCTGAGATTAGAACGTGAGAACCAGTCTCGACCTAGGTCTGGAAATTTGAACAACCAGAGGGGTCGATCTATGTGGCAGCGCCTTGGAAATCATATTAGCCCACAAGCTGCAGACCAAAAAAGATAAATGACCAATCTTGATCGACCAGAGAAAAATCTGTTGGTCACTGGAGATCTACCTAAACGAAGGCGTGTACGACCCCGGCAAGCAGGGACCCGGACAGCTGCGAAACAACAGAGTGCGGCCAGAACTACCACCCATTCAAAACGTCTCAGGAATGATGAAGATGAGGTTCGAGATCGGCACGATGAGAGAGAATTTTCGCCTAATTACTATGCTCGTTCGGAGCAAGAGAGAGTTGGAAGAGAGCCCACTGGACCCCAAAGGAAAAGAATGAGATCTAAAGCTCATATTACAGAGGACCGAGATTATGAGAAGGAAAACAGTTCCTCAGATGGCGATGTGGATGCAGTAACAGAAGCTCGCCTTTGCAATATGATCGAGAAAGTAATGTCGAAAAAGCGTTACAGAGAGGAAAAGATGGACATGTTGCATCGAGCCGCTGGGGATATTTTCAAACTGAATATCAGAGAATTCCGGCCGCCAATGAATTTTCAGGTTCCCAAGCTTCCAGAATTTGACGAGAAAACAGATGATCCAGATCAGCATGTTGTACACTATGAAACTACCATGACTCTGTGGAAGTTCAACTATGAGTTGATGTGCAAGATGTTTCCACAGTCACCGACTGGAGGAGCAATAACGTGGTTAAATCAGCTCCCGCCACAGTCGATCGGGACTTACCGTAAGTTGATTGACGAATTTTGTTCCAACTAAAAATACAACAAACATGATCGGAAGGGATGCCATGCATTATTCCTTCTGGGAATTCAGAAGGAGGAAAACATTAGACAGTTTACTCGACGCTTCAAGCAAGAGTTGGCCGATGTGGATGGATCTAATGATCAAGTCGTCATTGCAGCCTACAAACAGGCATACCATCATGATCACAGAGGTGTGTAAGTTTCCTTGGTCAAGAGACCACCAAAGACTTTAGAAGAACTGTATGATCGAACATAAGAATACGCTCAAGTGGAGGATCATTCCAAAGCTCGAGAGACGAGAGATGTCAACAGATCATCCAATCATCCAAATGATGGGAAGAAAGACAAGTCAAAGAACCGAAATCGAGCGGGAAGCATAACGACCGAGGTGAAGTTCGAGAGAAAAACCAAGGAGAATGAATGGAAACTGGATATCAGAAATATCATGATATGAAGCTGACACCATTGAACATACGCCTTACAAAGTTGTATGAGAAAATAAGAAAGGACTTGAGCCCCCCTCGACCTTTGCCAGCGGAGACACGTGATAAACGTGATAAGAGCAAATACTGCAACTTTCATAAAGACCATGGTCACAAGACTGGGAATTGCCGCTCTTTAAAGATCGAGGTCCAGCGAATGATAGACGCTGGAAAGCTACAAGAGTACGTGAAAAAGGATTTTGGGAAAGGTCATGGACAGTTTGGCACAACACATGTGATTAATGCACATGTGATTAACACCAGTCACGCCGGGATCCATTGAATGACCAGGAGAAAGTTCGGGCAGTTAAAATAATGATACTTGACAAATCAAATCGATTTTATCAGTGAAAATGGAGCAGAAATCCGGGATCTTGGATGCACAAAGATCGAGTTCTCTGAAGCAGACATAATAGGTATATATGCCCCCACAATGATGTTATTGTCATAACTGCTTGGATTGGCATGTTTCGTGTACACCGGATTCTAGTGGATACAGGAAGCTCGGTGAGCGTTTTGTTTGCAGGAGCCTATTCCTCCATGAATCTCCCACACGACTTAATCGAAGAGCATGAAAATCCAATTATCAGTTTCAGTGGTGAAGTTACAAAGGCGATTGGAAAAGTGAAGATACCTATAACAGTAGCTGACAAGTCCGTTTTAGGCAATTTCTTGTTGCTTGATTGTCGAGCTCCATACAATGCGATTGTAGGACGAGACTGGCTGCATGAGATCGGTGCAGTCACATCCTCATATCATCAATATCTGATGATTATTACACCCGAAGGAGTCGTGAAATTTAGATTCGACCAGATGGCCACCCACAAATGTCATGAGAGTGCTATGGATAAGTACAAGAAGTCAGAAATTAGCGGGAACCAAATCATGCGAGTCGAGCAGCAATAACAATTACAGAATCCTCTCCCTCCAGAATCATATATAGGAGAGGACGCAGCTGAACCCCCAACAATTGAGAAACTGATCGAGGTACAAATTGGAGATAAGAAGCACAAAATAACGTTCTTAGGGGAAGATCTTCCTTCCCACGAACGTGATGGTTTGATAACATTGCTAAGGGTAAACGCCAACGTTTTCGCATGGAGTTTTGCGGAGATGCATGTGATAGATCCGAATGTAGCCTGCCACAGGCTAAATATCGATGAGAAGTTTCACCCAGTTCGTCAGAAAATCAGGAATATTACGCAAAGCAAAAAAGATGGATTTACTGCAGAAGTCGAAAAGTTGTTGGAAGCAGGCTTTATTCGACCAGTGCAGTATCCTCGCTGGCTGTCTAATGTTACACCCGTTCCAAAGAATAATGGTAAAATTCGTGTCTGTATCGATTTTACTGATTTGAATAAAGCATGTCCGAGTGATCCGTACCCGCTACCGCGGATAAGAGATTTGGTGGATGCAACCTCAGGGTACGGGAGACTCTCATTCATGGAAGGTTTTCGGGGTATAACCAAATACCTTTGTTCGAGGAAGACCAAGAGCATATTGCGTTCGTGACTCACAGAGGAGTTTACTGCTATGCTGTAATGTCGTTCAGTCTAAAGAACGCAGAGGAGACATATCAGCATTTGGTAGACCATATGTTCAAGGATCTGATTGGGAAGACGATGGAAGTATATATCGACGATACAGTAGTGAAATCTGAGCAAAAGGAGTCGCATTTTCTTGATCTGCAGAAGATGTTTGATATCTTGAGGCAATATCTTATGAAGATTAATCCAACAAAATGTTCATTCGGGCTATCCTCGGGAAAGTTCCTCGGATACTTGATGACGCACAGAGGAATCGAGGCGAATCCGGAGCAAATCAGAGCCATCATAGAGATGTCATCCCCAAGAACGAAGAAGGAGGTCCAGAAGCTAGCGGGACGATTAACATCTTTAAATTGTTTCATTTCACGCTCGTTGGATCGATTTAAACCATTCTTTGATTTTTTGAAGAAAACGGTGAATTTTGGTTGGACGTATAAGTGTGAAAAGCTTTCAATGAGATCAAACAGTATTTGTCAACTCCCCTAGTTTTGGTGAGTCCAAAAACTGGACAACCTATCGAAGTTTATCTGGATGCAACGGAGAACGATGTAAGTGCAGTGTTGTTTGTTACGGATCCACATGAAAAACATGTTTACTTCGTCAGTAAATATTTTACGGGGGCGGAATCACGGTACAAGAAAATTGAGAAGATAGCACTTGCACTGTTGCATGCATCTCGTCGCCTCAAACCTTATTTCCAAGGGAGGCAGATCGTTGTCTATTCATAATACCCACTGAAGAGAATCCTGGAACGTGCTGGTGATTCCAGCCGACTAGCCATATGGTCAAATTTTCTGGGGGCGTATGAAATCAAGTACGAAACCAGAACTGCAGAGAAGGGACACGCCCTGGCTGTACTGCTAGCATATTTTCCTGTGGATGACATAAAAACGGTTGTCGGAGAAGAAGAGGAGTTGTACAAACCCATAGAGTCAACCACTGATCAGACTGGGGGCGAGTCCGCAATGGAGGTTGATACACCTGAGCCTCTATGGACTATGTTCACTGATGGGTCATGAAACGTTGGTGGAGCTGGAGTTGGATGTGTCATCCTTACTCCCGAAGGTTCGAGGATCGAGAAAGCGACCAGATTGGGCTTTCGAGCTTCAAACAATGAATCTGAATATGAAGCAGCAATTATCGGTTTAAAGGCTGCCAAACACTTAGACGCAAAGAACGTGAAACTGGTAACTGATTATATGCTAGTAGTTAACCAGTTTTTGGGAACCTACATAGCCAAGGAAGAGAGGATGGCCTTATATTTGGATCATATAAGAGAGTTGGCAAATGAATTCGACCAGTTCTCTATTGGGCAACGACCACAGTTGGAAAACAGGCATGCACATGCTTTAGCATATCTATCTTCCGCGGTCGATACTGATACCACCCGTTTCGTTGTAGTGGATTTCCAAGAATTACCTAGCATCTCTGACAGCCACTTTGTTCTGGCTCTCGAACACGCTAGTGGGAGCGAGAGGGAAACTACATCAGCACAGGGAGATACCGAGAACGTTGACAACAATATGTATGTTGACGGTCCAGTGATAGATGATTCAAGCAGTCCTGCTGAAAACACTTCAGACTGGCGTCAAGCTTATGTCGGTATTTGACAACCAGTGAACTTCCAGAAGATGAGCATCTCGCAACAAAAGTGAAGAAGAATGCTTGGATATATTCAATGATCGATGGGAAGTTGTACCGCAAACCTGTAGCTTTGGAGCCATTTTTGCGGTGCATATCAGCCGAATAAGGGCAACAGATATTGGCGGAGGCTCATGAAGGAATATGTGGCAACCATTATGGAGGGCGCAATCTCGCGCACAGGATACTTGCCCAGGTATACTTCTGGCCATACATGCAGAAAGATGCTAAAGAATACGCGCAGAAATGCGTGACATGCCAAGAGCACGCTCCAATTCCTAAAAGGCTCTCCAACAGATTGCATCCAGTTTTTAGTCCCTGGCCATTCTCTATGTGGGGACTAGACATCGTAGGACCACTTCCCAAAGATCTTGGAGGCGTTAAATTCGTACTAACCGCCACTGAGTATTTCACCAAATGGGTCGAAGCAGGGGCATTGGTACATGTTACCGGACATGATGCGAAAAGGTTCATATGGGAGAATATCGTCTGCAGATTTGGAATCCCAAGCGAGTTAGTATCATACAATGGGAAGCAGTTCGATTCTAGGGTGATCAAAGAATTCTGCAAAAAACCTGAATATTCTCCACAATTTCTCATCTCCTTATTATTCTCAGAGCAACGGGCAGGCGGAAGCAGCCAATCGCGTTATTATGGACAATCTCAAGAAAAGGCTAGAGAAAGCGAAGGGAAAATGGACAGAAGAGTTCCATGGAGTCTTATGGTCCTATCGAACGACCCCAAAAATATCCACTGGATTTTCCCCATTCACACTGGCTTATGGGACAGACGCAGCCATACCCACCGAGGTACATCTCAAGACAACCAAGACTCGTGCTGTCAAATATGGGAAGAACGAAAGCATACTGGCTTTGGATAAAGAGTTGCTGGAAGAACAAAGAGAAACAACCTTACAACAGTTGGTCCGATACCAGCAGGAAGTCAAGCTGAGCTATGATCATAAATTCAGAGAACGGTCATTCAAACCAGGGGAATATGTATTGAAGAAACCCCAAGCAGCCACAATGGAACAAAACTGTGGAAAGCTCGAAGCAAACTGGGAAGGTCCATACATAGTGGACAGGCCAGCGTCTCGTGGCTCCTACTACCTAAGGAACCTCGATGGTACTCAAGATTCAAAACCATGGAAGCCTTTGGAATTCGTTCCACTTGAAGAAGTTTTATCATTAGGAGTAGTTTCAAATCTTGCTGTGTTGTACTCTTTTTCATTTATGATGATTTTATCCCACTGGGTTTTCCACACAAAGGTTTTAACGAGGCAGCTATTGTCAAGCAGTAGGTATTTATCTTGTTATTTCTATTCGAAATTTAATTCAACATTATTTTGGTATCCCACACTTTATCAAAATTGTTCGTGTTTAATTATAAGTTGTTGCGGACGTTCCAATCCGTAGTCAGTCCTAAATGGCAAAACAGTACAGTTCAAGTCTACTGTCAGCAACATCTCTGACACCTCGCAGATAAGGTGAATGCACAATTCGAGCATTTTTACCCTATTCCAATTGTACCCCCATCATATGGGATATCAACAAATGTGGCGAACATTTTTTCACCTGTCCATGCATGTGAAAATGTACACATCTCAACTCTGCGCGCATCTTGAATAATGGGATTGCCCCCCTGCACAAATTCAAGATAGCAAGAAAACTCAAATTTTCATTCCATGCACAAGCAAAATGCAGTAGGGAAGTGCACCCTTGCGCGAGCATTGAGCAGCATGACACCACAACATACTGGGGGCGATTTATATGTCACATCAACCATTTGGGGGCGAGATATATGACACTCCAGCGCAATCATTACATTCCTGGGGGTGAGTTGCATAACACTCCGAAGAACGCGCTTGGGGGAGAGTTATGCAACACCCCAGAAAAATGCAAATCCAGTGGAATTGGGGAACCCAAACTTCTTAACCCATAACGAGTTATATGGATTAAGAGGGGGCGCTGTTTGTACCCTATTAATTTTACACTAGAAATGGGCTTACTTGGGCCTAATATGTTCCTCTCATTAGCCTAGTATGGCTAACTAGGCCTCACCAACACCTTACATAGAAACCCATGTGCATAGGTCCAAATCAAGCAAGCAAGGAATCCCTTCACTACTGCCACGTCAGCAACGATGTGCCACGTCAACATGCTACGTCAGCAAGTCCGACCAACCAAAAGCTTCCACGTCAACATCGGAATGACACGTCGTTAGAATAAGCACGATCAGTAGCTGACTGGACGCTGACGTCAGCATGACGTCAGTAGATGTTGATGCCATAGGAATATTCTGTTACCGTTACTAACACTATCAGAATATGCCAAGAATATGTCGTTATCGTTAACAACGTCATCACGCCGTTAGCATTTTTTGTTATGATGTCAGCACGACGTCAACATAGTCAGCAGAAACAATGGCCAACGCCCGGCGACGGCGATGTCTAGCGGAGGGTCCGGCGGCTGGACAAAATTTCGTCAGGCAGCAACAACGATTCTTCTAATGCATCTCGGAGTAACATAACCTCGTAGACCCAGGATGTTTACGCCCCGCTCGTTTACACTGGAGGATTTTTGCACCCACCGATTTGAACTGATCCGACTCACTGAGTTCAGCCGAGTTAAATTGTTGACTCATTGATGTTTCACCCCAACACCATTTAACCTTGCGGATTTATACGCCCCACTGTGGGCTTGAGTTAACTACTTGGGCTTGGCATTTTACACTCATTTGTTTGGGTCAATCCTTTGCACCCTCTTGCTTAGCTAATTCCATAACCCTAGTGAAAGTTTCTGGAACATTCATGGAGGCATGCAGGGAATATCAATGCCAGAGCCATGCAGGGAATATCAATGTCAGAGCCATGCAGAGAATATCAATGCAGGGAGACATGCAGGGGATTTAATACAATTTATATTTACCTCGAAATTAGAGTAAGGCCCTAATTGACAACATATAAATACAGGATTCACAACCCCAAATGGTATGCAATCTTCCCCACTGTTTGTGGGTGAAAACTGTTTGTGCTGATTTTGGTAATTTTGGGTGTGTGGATGAGAAATGAATCTAAACCCTAAACAATGCACTGCATGGGAGTACTTTTGATTCGAGAGATCAATCTATACAATCCTGGCCTAAACCAAGAATGGTCGTTCCAGGCTTGCTTCGGTCACAAAGTGAAGGAGAAGGGTTGGTCATAGGGAGGGAAGCGAAGAAAGTATTGAGACCAGAATCGTTGATTCTGAAGGTGTGGTTGTTTACGACTTGTATCAGAAAGTAGGACTGGCTAGCAGAATGGAAATCCATTAGGTGATTTCTGGATACTGTGTTGTTGCCGACCAAAAACTTGTTGTTTGGTGGAAATAGGTGAAACTATTTATACAAGTCGTAATAAAACGTACCCTAGTCTCGTAGAAAGTGGGAACGATTGGGTGACGGAAGAGTGGAATAACTTATAACCGTCAGAAACCCATGCTTCCATGATGAAGGAAGTGGATCCGTTTACACCCGTTACTTCTTGCCGCCACTAATTGTCTTGCTTCATGACACTTTCTTATAACGGGCGTATTGCACGCCGCACGCTGTAAACCGCCAGACCAATACCCTGATGAGTATCCCCCAGTTTGTGACATGTTTGATGTCTCGAGTGTTTTCATGAAAAACGTGTAGCAGGTTGCTATGTGCGGCAAGTCAAAGTCAAGAGTCTTGCCGCAGGAAAATAGCGTATGAAGCTATTAGGCACGTCTTGGCTGGTCACCTAAAACTTGCCACAGGTCTGTCAGTTCGGTGGCGAACTTGGATGGCTGAGATTGCATCTCATGAGAAAGGGTAGCCGTTGATTATGGCTACCTTCTGTTGGCGCCTGGTAATGGAACAATGGCGTTTCTGGTGTATGCTAGTGGCACTGTGGCATGACTGGTATAACTCGTGCATGCCAGTGGCACAATGGTATAAGTGGCGCCTGGCGTAGCCATGGCCACTAGATTTAGGCGTCTGGTCGCCTGAAACTTTCCGCAAGTCTGTCAGTTCGGTGGCGAACTTGGACGGCTTAGATTGCATCTCATGAGGAAGTATGGCCATTGATTATGGCCATATCTTGTCGTATAGAAAAGTGGCGCCTGGCGTAGCCATGGCATAGCTGCATGCCAGTGGCGTAGCCGTGGAAACCGTTTTGGCATATTGGTGTTAGACCCAAATATGGCTCCGGCAACATTGGCCATGTTGCCACATCAATCCCAATGCTCTGGGAAACGTTACTTGGCTTGGTTGGCGTAGCAACTTTGCCTAAATTAGGGTTTGGTGTGCCAAAGCGCTAATTAGTGCATGCGGCATGTGGTCGTGGCGTACCGGCGGTTTGTGCAAATGGTGCCATAGCCAGGCCATCATGTGGAAACGACCACAGAAATAAGGATTACCACGGGCGGTTATGATATGGCGTCTTTTTTAGGGTTTCCTGGGTCTCACACAGCTCGTGGCATGTTGTGGGACCCAAGTGGCATAATTTTCACCATGACTGGAAATTAGGGTTTCGACCATGCGGGGTCGTGTTTCTGGTTAGGATAACCACATTGAAGTCTGTTATGGCGTTGGCCATGGACAGAAGATGAGTTGGCACGTAAGTGCACTATTTATGGTATGTTGCCACGTTCGGCATGCTATTGCGGCAAAGTGGCACGTCTGGCATGTTGGGCATGCACGTTTGGCATGTTAGTTAGCGCATTGGCGCAACTTTTGGGAAGCCAATTTTTACCTCTCTTTTTTAATACTCTGGCAGGTTTTGAGCAAAACCTGATTGGTCGAAAGAGAGGGTCGACCAAAACACGGGCGTGGCCACACTTCTGGTGTAAGTGTGGCAAGTTTAAAGCGACTTGATTGGTCGACGGAAAGGGGGGTCGGCAAGCAACATGGGGTCAGCCTCATTCTAAATGCGTGTGGCGCTTTTAGAGCGACCTGATTGGTCGATAGAAATGGGGGCCGGCAATCAAGGGAGCGGCCACACTTCCAGTGCGCCGTGGCGAATTTAAAGCGACCTGATTGTTCGATGGAAAGGGGGCCGGAAAGTATGGGCCCAACCACAACTCGTGGGAGTGTAGAAGGTTTAAGGCGACATGATTGGCCGACAAAGGATTAGGGCCGGTTAGGTAACATGGGGCGTGGCCAAGTGGCGCCGTCTGGTCTGTGGTGTTGCCACGCTTCCTCTCATTGTTCTCCTTCTCAGCGGCTCTGCTACTCTTTATTTTCTGATCTTGGGCAGGACTCTGCACCTATTAACCCGCGGGGATAAATTGCTTGGTTGCTTAAGCGTAATTTCGACCAACAGGGTCTAATATACCGCACAGGGCGCAAAAAACCCTAATTTTGCAAATTAGTCAAGTTCATGAGTTTTTCCTGAGTTATCACAAAATTAATTGGATTTTGTGTGCTGCCACAAAATTCCTTATTTACAGAGTGCGGTGTGCTTTCTGTCTGAGCGCTTTGTGTAATTGACTCAACTTTGGTACTTGGAAATCCGCGCTACTCTGCTGCGAGTGAACACAAATCCGTCATGCCATACCGATATTAAGGGTTCTTCCGGGGAACATAGCACTGGAAAAGTACCCAGAGGGTCTTATATTAGGGAATAACATAAGCAATGTGTTGAAATTTACAGAGTTTATGGGATTGTTGCTACATGCGCCAGTCTGGATAAATTTCATGTAAATATATCTAACGACTCAGTAAATATGCCAGTGGAGAGGTTGACACTCATACCTTTTACATGGATCCGTTTCTTTGCAGAGTGACGGTACATTGAATGCGAGGTTTTACAAATTTAACCCTGAACTAAAAACCACCATCAACATTAAGTCCCCTGCTTATCACGTAACAGTGGAATTGTTGCGGGGTAAGCATGAGATGGTGACAGACAAGTATACAAAATCGAAAAGCAAAGACATGAGAAGATTACCAGGAAAATTCGATTGACCTTTGGCAAGAGGCATGAGCAGTATGCAATCTTTGGTCTGGCGCGCTTCTGTGTCTTGGCCACGGAGTACTGGTGCCATGTAGTGTTGGTGCAATGAGCCTTGAATACAAAGATGAGCTTTGAGGTGGTGGAGCCGTCAGAACTATAATGTATTGAGGCCACGACAACACAGTAGTGAGTGTTGAGGGATTTGTATGTCTCAACACTAAACGGAGGATGTGTTGAGACAGTATGCCTGACAACAGAGTAGTTAGTGTTGAGGAATTTGCACGTCTCAACACTAAGAGGAAGGATGTGTTAAGGCAGTATGCCTTGCAACACAGTGGTGGGTGTTGAGGAATTTGAACGTTTCAACACCAAGAGAAAGGATGTGTTGAGGCAGCATGCCTGACAAAAGAGTAGTGAGTGTTGAGGAATTTGCACGTCTCAACACTAAGAGGAAGGATGTGTTGAGGCAGCATGCCTGGCAACACAACGGTGAGTATTGAGGAGTTTGCACGTCTCAACACTAAGAGGAAGGATGTGTTGAGGCAGCATGCCTGGCAACACAGTGGTGAGTGTTTAGGAATTTGCACGTCTCAAGACTAAGAGGAAGGATGTGTTGAGGCAGCATGCCTGGAAACACAGTGGTGCGTGTTGAGGAATTTGCACGTCACAAGACTAAGAGGAAGGATGTGTTGAGGAAGCATGCCTGGAAACACAGCGGTGAGTGTTGAGGAATTTGCACGTCTCAACACTAAGAGAAAGGATGTGTTGAGGCAGCATGCCTGGAAACACAGCGGTGAGTGTTGAGGAATTTGCACGTCTCAACACTAAGAAGAAGGATGTGTTGAGGTAGCATACCTAGCAACACAATAGTGGTGTTGAGAATTTTGCACGTCTCAACACCAAGAGGGGGTGTGTTGAGGAAGTATGCCTAGCAACACAATAGTGGTGTTGAGGAATTTGCACGTCTCAACACCAAGAGGATGGTGTGTTGAGGAAGCATGCTTAGCAACACAATAGTGGCGTTGAGGAATTTGCACGTCTCAACACCAAGAGGAAGGTGTGTTGAGGAAGCATGCCTAGCAACACAATAGTGGTGTTGAGGAATTTGCACGTCTCAACACCAAGAGGAGGGTGTGTTGAGGAAGCATGCCTAGCAACACAGTGGTGAGTGTTGAGGAATTAGCACATCTCAACACTAAGATATTTAAACTTTATTGAATATGCCTAATAGGTATAAAACATTTGGTTTAAGGATAGTTACTTAGCTCTGTCTCCGCTAGGCATGTCCTTCGCGCATGATTGGGCTTTGGGTATTTTAGGCTCCCCCATGAGTGAGCAGCATCAGGCGTTAGTGATGACATCAGGATGATGACGGGTTGATAGACGGACAAAAGTCCCCAGGTCTTTGATAGGATGAAAAAAAAGGTGGCCACAACTATGAACCTTGGCTGGATGCGATCGCGATCCATGACAGGGAGGAGTGTGGTGGCTATGGGCACGAACCTTGGAAGGAAGGAGTGTTTGAAGCGGTTTCGGTCCTGGGGAGGACGTTGAAGCTTATGGAGCATAACGTTGAAGCTTCGGCTTCGGATCTGGGAGAGGATGTTGAGGCTTCGGCTTCGTCTATGGATCCTGGAGAAGCTTATGGAGAGAACGCTGGAGCGGAGCGGCTGCTGGAGCGAACGTTGAGGCGGAGCGACTTCTTGATAGAACGTTGAAGCGGATCCTAGAGAGAACTCCAGTGAGGGCGCTATTGACCCTTGACTTAGAAAAATAATTTGATACGACATGGCATATGGGAATACGACACACAAATAGTGTTGGTCGGCAAGTCGTGTTTTTATCCTCATGGGAAAGAATACGCTTCTTCTGTTTGATTTTCCCTTGCAACTAGAGTCTTAACGGTTACAATGTTGAAGTTGGAGGCCGCGTCAATCATCGTGCTTTCAAACTCGACATACTTCAAGTGAACAGTGGTTAGGAGTCCCCAGTTTCATCTATCAATCGTGCTTTTCAAGAGAGGTTGGGGTTTGGGAACGTCTTCGCTGGCTGGAAACAACTACTTTCCTGATACAGTGTGGTCGAGGGCTGCAGATGTGTCTTGACGCTGCACCTTGGAGAAATACAGAATCTCACATAAATGTTTCATCATAGACTGCACGATTTTGTGGACGGAGTCCCCAGAAATCATGCATCTCCTGACGGGAAGAGGGTCTCTGTGAACTCAGGAGGGTTGCTGATTTTCTTTGCCTCGATTTTGGAGAAGTCGTTCCTGATCTTCACGTGTGATGAAATTGGATTGCTAATTCTTTTCTACTGGGAGTTCAGGAGCAACACGAGCCTCTTCATCTACAAAGGTGCGCGTTGCTGAGGCATCGGCGCCAGGAGTATTGAAGGTGTTCCTCATTGGCTCTGGTTGGCGTGATTCCTGTGGTAGAAACTCCGTTAGTGTCTTGAGGAAAATAAGCACCTCCTTTTGAATCGAAGCCATGTCCGTATGATCTCTAGCAAGAACTTCATGTCTTTCCGTCAAATCAGCAATGGTAATATGGGATCGATTTCCTCTGGCTCCTCCAGTCTCTCGTCCTGATGGTGGAGTAGCAACGTCTCTGGTAACGGTTAGAGGTGTCATACTTGAAGAAACGTTTTCCGCGCCGCTGGTGTTGACAGTTGGCGTGTTAATGCCACTAGAAGGAACGTTAACACCGAGGATAATTTCAGCGCAAGTGTTTTCAGGGTTTGTTGCTAATCCGGACCTGAGTTATACCATCTTGAGATCGGGATTGAAAAAATGAAATTTGGAAATTTGAAATTGATATTGCAACCGAGAGATTAATCCCCCACTGTGGTCGCCAATTGTTTGTGGGTGAAAACTGTTTGTGCTGATTTTGGTAATTTTGGGTGTGTGTATGAGAAACGAATCTAAACCCTAAACAATTCACTGCACGGTAGTACTTTTGATTCGAGAGATCAATCTGTACAATCCTGGCCTAAACCAAGAAATGGTCGTTCCAGGATTGCCTCGGTCACAAAGTGAAGGAGAAGGGTTGGTCTTAGGAATGGAAGCGAAGAAAGTATTGAGACCAGAATCGTTGATTCTGAAGGTGTGGTTGTTTACGACTTGTATCATAAAGTAGGACTGGATAGCAGAATGGAAAGCTATCAGGTGATTCTGGATATTGTGTTGTTGCCGACCAAAAACTTGTTGTTTGGTGGAAATAGGTGAAACCTATTTATACAAGTCGTAATAAAACGTACTCTGGTCTCGTAGGAAGTGGGAACAGTTGGGTGACGGAAGAGTGGAGTAACGTATAACCATCAAAAACCCATGCTTACATGATGAAGGAAGTGGATCTGTTTACACCGTTAATTCTTGCCGCCACTAATTGTCCCTCTTCATGACACTTTCTTATAACGGGCGTATTGCACACCGCATGCTGTAAACCGCCAGACCAATACCCTGATGAGTATCCCCCAGTTTGTGACATGTTTGATGTCTCGAGTGTTTTCGTGGAAAACGTGTAGCAGGTTGCTACGTGCGGAAAGTCAAAGTCAAGAGTCTTGCCGCAGGAAAATAGCGTGTGAATCTATTAGGCACGTCTTGGTTGGTCGCCTAAAACTTGCCAAAAGTCTGTCAGTTCGGTGGCGAACTTGGATGGCTGAGATTGCATCTCATGAGGAAGGGTAGCCGTTGATTATGGCTACCTTCTGTTGGCGCCTGGTAATGGCACGGTGGCGTTCTTGGTGTATGCCAATGGCATTGTGGCATGACTGGTATAAGTGGCGCCGGGCGTAGCCATGACCACTAGATTTAGGCGGCTGGTCGCCTGAAACTTGCCGCAAGTCTGTCAGTTCGGTGGCAAACTTGGACGGCTGATATTGCATCTCATGAGGAAGGATGGCCATTGATTATGTACATATCATGTCGTATAGCAAAGTGGCGCCATTGACATAGTGGCGCCTGGCATAGCCATGGCATAGCAGCATGCCAGTGGCGTAGCCGTGGCAACTGTTTTGGCATATTGGTGTTAGACCCAAATATGGCTCCGGCAACATTGGCCCTATTGCCACATCAATCCCAATGCTCTGGTAAACGTTACTTGGCTTGGTTGGCGTAGCAACTTTGCCTAAATTAGGGTTTGGCGTGCCAAAGCGCTAATTAGTGCATGCGACATGTGGCCGTGGCGTACCGGCGTTTTGTGCAAATGGTGCCATAGCCACGCCAATGGAGCCATAGCCAGGCCATCATGTGTAAACGGCCACATGAGTAAGGATTACCATGGGCGGCTATGATATGACGTCTTTTTTAGGGTTTCCTGGGTCTCACACGGCTCGTGGCATGTTGTGGGCCCGAAGTGGCATAATTTGCACCACGACTGGAGATTAGGGTTTCGATCATGCGGGGTCGTGTTTCTGGTTAGGATAACCACATTTAAGTCGGTTATGGCGTTGGCCACAGACAGAAGATGGGTTGGCACGTAAGTTCACTATTTATGGTATGTTTCCACGTTCGGCATGCTTTTGTGGCAAAGTGGCACGTCTGGCATGTTGAGCATGCACGTTTGGCATGTTAGTTAGCGCATTGGCGCAACCTTTGGGAAGACAATGTTTACATCTCTTTTTAATACTGTGGCAGGTTTTGAGCAACCTGATTGGTCGAAAGAGAGGGCCGACCAAAACACGGGCGTGGCCACACTTCTGGTGTAAGTGTGGCGAGTTTAAAGCGACCTGATTAGTCGATGGAAAGGGGGGCGGCAAGCAACATGGGGTCGGCCTCATTCTAAATGCGTGTGGCACTTTTAGAGCTACCTGATTGGTCGATGGAAAGGGGTCCAGCAAGCAAGGGCGCGACCACACTTCCAGTGAGTCGTGGCGAATTTAAAGCGACCTGATTGGTCGATGGAAAGGGGGACGGAAAATATGGGCCCAGCCACAACTCGTGGGAGTGTGGCAGGTTTAAGGCGACCTGATTAGACGACAAAGGAGTATGGCTGGTTAGGTAACATGGGGCGTGGCCAAGTGGCGCCGGCTGGCCTGTGGTGTGGCCACGCTTCCTCTCATTGTTGCTCCTTCTCCGCGGCTCCGCTACTCTTTGTTTTCTGATCTTGGGAAGTACTTTGCACCTATTAATCCGCGGTGGATCAATTGCTTGGTTTCTTAAGCGTAATTTCGACCAACGGGGTCTAATATATTGCGTAGGGCGCAAAAACCCTAATTTTACAAATTAATCAGGTTCATGAGTTTTTTGTGAGTTATCACAAAATTAATTGGATTTTGTGTGCTGCCACAAAATTCCTTATTTACAGAGTGCAGTGTGCTTTCTTTCTGAGCGTTTTGTGCAATGGCCTTAACTTTGGTACTTGGAAATCCGTGCTACTCTGCTGCGAGTGAACACAAATCCGTCATGCCATACGGATATTAAGGGTTCTGCCGGGGAACATAGCACATGAAAAGTACCCAGAGGGTCTTATATTAGGGAATAACATAATCAATGTGTTGAAATTTACAGAGTATCTGGGATTGTTGCTACATGCGCCAGTCTGGATAAATTTCATTAAATATATCGAACGGCTCAGTAAATGTGCCAGTGGAGAGGTTGACACTCATCACTTTTACATGGTTTCTTTTCTTTGCAGAGTGACGGTATATTCAATGCAAGGTTTTACAAATTTAACCCTGAACTAAAAACCACCATCAACACCCACTAAAATAATTTGTGAGAAACCTAAGCTAACTTAAGCATCAGAGGATTTTTTGCAGGTACCCCCCCTACACTGTTCAATTGGAGAAAAAAAAGCAGATCAATCTTCAACAAATCACATCAAATTCGTGTTTGAGGTAGAAGAATATTTTACCATACAAACATACATATTTTGATTCAAGTTGTTAGAGTACTGCTTGTCAGGATTTATATCGAATTACTGATAACTGCGGAATAATAGGATCTTGAAATATTATGATGAATAATAAGTAAACCAAGCACAAGCAATAATAATAATACGAGAAAGATAAATCAACTCACAAGAAACAAGTTTATAGTGGTTCGACCAATACATACAACGTGTATATATTGTCTACGTCCACTTTTAGCCGCCCCAACTCAAGTACGCTATGAAGAAAAACGATTACAACGTCGTGTGAATCCCAGCAAACCTTTGGTTACACCGCAACAATTACCCGAGACGATAACCTTATCTCTTGTTCCTCACCAATATGCTTTCACAACGAAATCCTAGCTTTTTACCATAAAATCTATACAAAAAAAAACTCTCTTTCCTCTCTAAAATTGTATTCGCTCACAATTTTGTTCACACACAATTCTACAAGGCCTAATTACCTATTTATATAGGTTACAAACTTGGCCACCAAGAATTCTAGCCGGTTTAGGAAACCCCTTCCTAAAATAATCACGGATAACTTAGGAAATAATTAATTAGTCTTCAAAAACTAACAATCTCCCATTTTGAAGACTCATTGATTGTCTTCAATTCTTCAACTTCGGATTGACGGTGCTAAAACATATTCATGTCAGTGCGGCTCCCTTCCCAGATCCTCATTCTGAGAGACCAACTAAAGCTTGTCTGATGTTACTCCCTTGGTAAACATATCCGCCGGATTCTTCGAATCAAGAATCTTCTCTAGCTTCAGCTCTCCTTCTTCCATGAGATCCCGAATGAAATGATAACGGATATCTATATGCTTCGTCCTGGCATGATAGGTTGAGTTCTTGGCTAAATGCATAGCACTTGGATTGTCGCTAAACAGAACACTATCTCCTTGTTCCTTTCCCATCTCAGCTAATAATCCTTGTAACCAAATCATCTCCTTGCTCGTTTCCGTCACCGCTACGTACTCCGCTTCCGTAGTAGACAATGTCACCAACTTCTGTAACCGTGAGTTCCAACTCACTGCAGCTGACCCCATAGTATAAACATAACCGGTTACACTTCGCCTTTTATCTACATAACCTGCGAAGTCTGCATCCACATAACCCCTTAAAATAGAACCACCTCTTCATAACACAATGGTACGTTTGTGTTACCTCTCAAATACCTGAGAATCCACTTCACAGCTTCCCAATGTTGTTTTCCTGGGTTACTTGCATATCTACTCACTACTCCCACTGCGTGTGCAATATCCGGTCTCGTGCATACCATAGCATACACTAGACTCCCAATAGTTGAAGAATACGGTACATTAGCCATGTACTTTTTTTTCTTCTGTCTTCGTACACTGCATACTTGAAGGACGAATTTGATTTCCAAGTGAAGAACTAACTGGTTTAGAATTCTCCATTTTGAACCTTTTCAACACTCGTTCAATATATTCAGCCTGACTAAGCATAAGAGTCCCTTAGATTTGTACCTTATGATTCTCATACCAAGAATCTGTTTTACTTCACCAAGATCTTTCATAGCAAACTCACTTGCTAATTGTTTCTTTAAATTCGCAACTTTGTGTAGAGATGTTCCGGCAACCAACATATCATCCACATACAGTAATAATATCATGTAGTCAGAACCGCACTTTTTGAAGTAACAACAATGATCTGCATTACACCGTGAGTAACCACTTTTATGCATGAAGTTATTGAACTTCTTGTACCATTGTCTCGGGTCTTGTTTTAATCCATACAAACTCTTTTTTAGCTTGCGCACCATCTCTTCCTTTCCTTTTACTATGAATCCTTCCGGATGCTTCATGTAAATTTCTTCATCTAGGTCATCATGAAGAAAAGTTGTCTTTACATCCAACTGTTCAAGGTAGAGATCTTCAGAAGCCACTAGGCTTAACACTACTCGAATAGTAGTCATCTTCACAACTGGAGAAAATATCTTGTTATAGTCAATACCCGGTTTCTGTTGGAAACCTTTTACAACTAACGTCGCCTTGTAGTGAATTTCTCCATTTGCTTCAGATTTTATCCGATAAACCCACTTGTTATGCGACGCCTTCTTACCTCTAGGTAATTTGGCTAATATCCATGTGCCATTCTCCTCAAGTGAATTCATCTCATCTTCGATAGCAAGTTGCCACTTGCTTGAATCATCAACCGCTAGTGTTTCTTTAATATCTTCAAGTTCACCTTCATCCGTAAGTAACAGATAATTCAAAGCATACCTTAGGTTTGGTTTCAGAGTTCTTGACGATCTTTGTACTTCTTGTGGAACTGTAGGAGTAACTTCTACTGCAGTAGGAGTTCTTTCACCATGTACTTCTCTGCAATTAGCATTATCGTGTTCTTCTTGTACCGCACTTCTTCCAGAAACATCATCAATATCGATATACAACTCCTTATCGACGTTGCTTGACCCGACATTTTAAACTTGTGTTGTATTCATGTCCTTGTGCAGCTCACTCTCATTAAAAGTAACGTCTATACTTCTAATAAATTTGTGACCCTCATAGTCCCAAAGCTTATACCCAAAAGTGTCATTTCCGTAACCAAGGAATATACACTTCTTTGCTTGAGCACCTATTAGACCTCTCACCGGGACTAATATGAACATAACCAACACAACCAAAAACTCTCAAATAAGAAAGATTTACCATTTTGTCGGTCCAAACCTCCTCCTGTATCTTCATATCTAATGGACTACTAGGTGTCCTATTAATTAATTAGATAAGCAGTCGTGTCCATTGCACGTGCCCAGAAGGTCTCGGGCAAACCAGATTGCAACCTCATGCACCTTGCACATGCATTCAACGTCCAATTAATAGGTTCTGCTACTCCATTCTCCTGTGGCGTCCTTGGAACTGTCATCTCCAAACGAATTCCATTTGTAGCACATAACTATAAGAATTCTGTTTTGTTATACTCACCATCGTTGTCTTACCTTAAACACTTCAACTTCAGACCAGTTTCTGTTTCAACCAAAGCTTTCCACTTCTTAAACACTTCATACACCTCGAACTTATTCTTCATGAAGTAAAGCCACACCTTCCTTGAGTGATCATCAATAAAGGTGACATAATAATGGAACCCGCTGTGAGATGAAACATGAATTGGTACCCATACATCAGTATGAACCAAATCAAGTTTCTCACTTCTCAAGTCCCTGCCGCCTCTGCTGAAACTAACCCGTTTTCGCTTTCCAAAAACACAGTCTTCACAAAAACTCATATCAACAGATTTCACCTTAGGTATATATCCTCCCGAACATAAAATCTTCATGTTCTTCTCAGTCATGTGCCCTAATCTTCTATGTCATAAGATAGTGTCTTCACCACTACTAAAGTAGTTCCATCTGAAGTCCAGTATAGAGTACCGACTCTAACTCTGAAAAGACGAGGGTACCCAAATATACCTCAAACTAAAACTTTTCCACCTATAAGTCCTTTCTCCGAAAGTGATTGACTGAGTCGAAACAATACAACAAATGGGTTCACACTTCGTGTGATCGTTTATGGATACGAGATCGAGACAATACAACAACGAAGTATGTTTACTTGATAAAAGGTTTGGACTTAACCAAACACAATAGGATTACTTATCAAGTAATATGAATTAACGTTTGTGTAATTTACTTTAAATTATAATAACAACAATTATAATTGCGGAAAATAAAAGTAAATGACACACGAAGATTTTGTTAACAAGGAAACCGCAAATGCAGAAAAAACCACGGGACTATGTCCAGAATTGAATACTCTCAGGATTAATCCGCTATACAAAATAAAACCAACTTCGTATAGTTGAGACCAAGCAACTAAACCTATAGTTCACCTAGTTCCGTTTGTATTACCACGCCTCCGACCTTTAATAAGTCACGTACTTGGAACAATTCTTTTGGTTCGTATTCCAAACAGTAAAAAGAATAACAAATCTGTTTGGTATCAACTCTTTTCAACCAAGTGATGTGAGCTCGACAAAGGCTCTTTTGTTTACCTTAATAAACTCCTTTGTCAGGTTCTTAGATCTATCTTTTTATCAATTACCAAAGTAATTGTTAAGATTTTGCAATCAATACTTTTAATCACAAAGAATTGTATTGATGCCGATCTGCACTACTAATCAATCTAATCTAACACAAGGATAAACCGATTATAGTTGGATCCTCTTATACCGAAACAAGTATTGTGCACACCAAAGATTATGAACCCAAATCAGAAATCTTCTAAGTCTTCTTTGTCTTCAAAACTTTCTTAGATCTTCAATAAACACCTTCACACAATCACCTTGAATCTCTTGTGATCATTCATGCACAAAACGGAGTCTGTTAACAATGGATTACCACAACACGTCTTTAGATCTACAAACAGTCTAAAGATCCCCGTCGAAACTTCAATCTAGTTTGAGTGAATCTTATATCAGAAGAGAAGATTCTCAAACATAAACAAACTAGGTGCAATCAAAGTTCAACCACCGTTAGTCAATCAAATCAATCGAAAACAAAAGATAAACCGTATTTATCTAGTTTCCCACCAACGGTACTAATAGAGCTTCTCAATCCCAAAGAAGTCTTTAAACTGAGCGATCGTAAGAGATTTTGCCTAATTAGGTTACTCTCCTCTCCGAATAGGCACCTTCACCAGTAACAACACAACTGAGATAGTTTTTGTTGTACGAGGATTAGTTTGCTCGAAATGAAAACTTTCATATTTATAGGCCAAGGAAGTTTGGACACCATGGAATTTCCAAAATCGAAAATATTCTCAAGATATGTGATATATTCCAGATTCGGTTTCCATAATTCCTGAAAATGCTTTGTCCAAATATTGACCAAAAATCTCTTGGAAAATCTCCAACTAGTAAATGCACATTACTAATTTTCATTTTCCTAAAATAAAATTAAAAACCTTAAATAAAGGATTCTCAATTTATTTTATTCGATCCGGGATTTTCTTCTTTTAGTTATTAAGGAATAACTTTGAACAATTAAAGATTAGAGTAACTGCACATGTTCAAAGTATATCGACATCTTTATTTTGTAATTCCTCTTTCATACTTACAACCTTGAAACCGATTTGCCACATTTCCAAACAAGTTTAGAATTGGTACGTTTGACTTTCAAGAACTATGTGATTGATCAAGAACACTCAATCACCAAACATGGGTTTCACGGTTCTACCAAAACAAGTTTCGGCTCTACCTCCATGTGAGTACTGTGCACAGTCACACTAGTTACCAAATTTCGTTTGACTAGATACTAGGATCGGTTCCCCACATATATATGGTATCTAACTTGTACTCGTTGCACATGTCCATAGGATCGGTTCCCCTTTGCCAAAAACGTGTTGCACATGTCCATAGGATCGGTTCCCCTTTCTACTAAAAACTTGATGCATCTCATACAAGGATCGATTCCCCTTTGTGATAGGTTGCACCTCTTACTAGGATCGGTTCCCCTTTACCCAGAGTCGGTCATACCAATAACAAAATCGATCATACCATCTCAGGTGATTACTTAAGATCGGTTTCACTAATAAAAGTCATACCAATACAAAAGTCAGGACTTTGTGATTAGTTTTACCAAGAGCATAAACAAGTCATGAACGGTTATACTAATCACACATATTGGTAGTTCAAAAGGATATGCAATGAATAATAATACCAATAATGCCTGGCGATTTCTCTTTCGATTCACAAAACAAGTTCATGAATTTACTTCCTTAAAACAAATGTAAAGCATTGTTTCCTAGGATGAAATCTTCACCTTATACCCATACATAATCACAATAGCATTCAAACAATTATGTCGATGTCTTATCTACAAAGTTTAATGGTTAAGCAATAAACCTCGTATTGTATTCCTTAATACTATGTCTAACTAGAGTATAATCATTCATGCTTCGTAATTTTTTTTCAATATGCACGACTTGAAAGATACTTTAGGAATGAAATAGTTCAAGTCAGATATCACTAACCTCAAGTGGGAGGATGATATTGTCGTTGTAGATCCTTGCTTCTTCACTTCTTCAAGTCTTCGCAATACTTGTAATGTCTCATATGCTAATACTTTCAAGCTAACATATACGAAGTTGACTCTAGTACATAATCAAACGACTCTTTAAATGAGTTTTGGCTCACTAAAATATGACAACCAAACTTGACATACCAACGCTTGGTGGGTTCAACCGAGCTATGCTCTAACAAACTCCACGAGCTAATACCATAGATCCTTTCTTCACTTTCTAATTGCGTTTCGTAATTACAACTTCATAATCATCATCATAAACTTGGCACACAGACACCAAGTTCTTTTTCAAATTTGGAACGTGTCATATATCCTTCAATTTCCATGTCGAACCGTTGACTTTCAAGATCACATCACCCAAACCAATGATGTCGCATGCTTCACCGTCACCTAAGAATACTTGGCCATGGTATCCTTCTTTATAAGAGATCATAATACTCTTATCACATGTTGCATGGAAAGAAGCTCCCGAGTCTATAATCTAAGACTCATCTTTCTTATCCTCAGAGAGTAGTAGAAAACCTTCCGTAATCACCTTCTTGTTATCAACAAGGACCTTCATCGGTTCCGCAGCTGTAACTACGTTGACCTCTTCTTGATTACCTTTGTTTCCACCATTACTAGCACCTTTGTTTTCCGGACAATCGCGCTTGCAGTGTCCTACTTTCTTACACGCCCAACACTCAACAACACCTCTAGGCCGGGATTGAGATCTCCCCCTAGACTTCCATATAGATTTGTTGTTGTTGTTCCTATTTGAACTCCTGCCTCTATCTTCTTCCTGCATGCTTAAGGCCGAGCTTGAAGTACTGTAACCATAACCTTGTTTTATTCTTCTTTCCTCTTCAGCAATTAACCTTTGTTGCATATCATCAAGCTTCAACTTTTCGCTCCCTGCAAAATTACTAATAGTTGTTCTTGCGGTTTCCCAACTCTTTGGTAATGACGACAACAACCGTAAAGCTTGAACTTCATCATCAAAAGTAATACTAACTTTTGAAAGTTGAGAAATAATTGATTTAAACTTCCCAAGATGTGCTGAAATCGCTTCGCCTTCTTGCATCTTCAGATTGAATAGTTGGTCACACAGCATAATATTCCCCGAGGCTGATGACTTTTGATAAAACTTTTCAAGTTTATCCATAAGGTCCTTCGTACTAGTAACCTCTTGTACGTTATTGTAGACTTCCTCTGTTATACATCTATGGATCACGACTACACACTTACGATCAAGAGTTGTCCATTCATCGTCTTTGAGTGCTCTCTTTTTCGCAATTCCTCCCAATGGAACAACAAGGTCTTTCTCGTATAGGTAGTCTTCCATCTGAGACTTCCAAACCGCAAAGTTCTTCCCATTGAAAACTTTAACTCTAACTACCTTACATTCGTTATTATCACCCATAACTCTCACTCCAATCGTACTACGATAAACCCTAAAGCTCCAACCTGAGCTCTGATACCAGTTGTCAGGATTTATATCGAATCACTGACAACCGCGGAATAATAGGATCTTGAGATATTATGATGAATAATAAGTAAACCAAGCACATGCAACAATAATAATACGAGAAAGATAAATCAACTCACAAGACACAAGATTTATAGTGATTCGACCAATACATACAACGTGTATATATTGTCTACATCCACTTTGAGCCGCACCAACTCAAATCCACAATGAAGAAAAACGATTGCAACGTCGTGTGAATCCCAGCAAACCCTTGGTTATACCACAACAATTATCCGAGACGATAACCTTGTCTCTTGCTCATCACCAATATGCTTTCACAACGAAACCCTAGCTTTTTACCCTAAAAGCTATACAAGAAAAAAAACTCTCTTTTCTCTCTAAAATTTTATTCGCTCACAATTTTCTTCACACACAATTCTACAAGGCCTAATTACCTATTTATATAGGTTACAAACTTGGCCACCAAGAATTCTAGCCGGTTTAGGAAAACCCTTCCTAAAATAATCACGGTTAACTTATGAAATAGTTAATTAGTCTTCAATAACTAACACTGCTCAGTCGAACTCACAATCTTTGATATCTCAAGCTTGTTGTCTATGTTAGTTGAACAAAACTATATTTTAATTTCTAGTACACTAAGTCAAGTCGCGAACTAGGTATAGAAGTTGGTGGTTGAGTATCAGACATCACTGAGTAACCCTCGAAAACTGAAGATCGACGGACACATTTGAAGAACTTCATCAACAAAGGTTGTGAAAACTAAACCATTCTATTTACTCACAAGCTTTGTCATTCTATCTATATGAGAATATCTCAGTATCGTGATTTGAAGATGCTCCTCCATGCTTGATCAACAGTCTTTGTGCTGTTACTATTTTGGTCTATATCATTTGTACTGGTCATGCTTCAACTGATCACTTGATCAACCAAGTATATGAGGATCGAAAATACAGAATAAGGGAGTTGTAGGACCACCTCAATTGAGAAAAATCATCATGCCAGAAAGATAAGTAGACCATGAAACTTTTAGAGAGATAATGGTAGCAGTAGATACAGTGTAACCGGTGGTTATTCCTCTCGCTCGTGAATTTTTTCTCTCTTTCATCCTCGCATACCATACCTCAGAAAATAGTTATAGGGCGCAAGCATAACAATTCAATGGGCTACCAACTAACGAGGAAAACAAAACTCGTTGCCATTTTTTTAAAAGATGAGAACACCACCTGTCCTGGAAAATTTATGTTTATACGAGAAAGATTCGACTATGACCCATATATGTTATTTAACATGATAAACACGACAAAATTATCGGTGATTTCATTTATTATCGATTATCAAATGAGGCAATGCAAATTAGCTACTTTATTTGGGGAAGTTCCACAAAATGACCTTCGTAATAACATAAAAGAAAAAAAAATTGACATCAAAAATGAAGGTTTGACTTCTAAGACGATTGATATATCAACTTGTTCCTAAAATCTTGATGAAGCCTGTGTGTACATATTTCATCATCAAACACGTGTATATAAGAAGATACGTGGAGAGCATGCGGACAAAGTCATCAAAACATGATGACACACACCCATAGCCAAGAAGCCTATCCTGTCGACGTCGGATCCTTGTCCGAACAAATCTAAGGGAAGAAGTTAAGATGTACGGAAAACACGATGTACTGCGGAGCACCAAATAACTTTCGAAGAGTTACTTTATCTCATCCCTAAAAGAAGCCAAGATCAACGGTGGAGAGAAGGTGAACTGACATGGACGTGACAGGGACAGAAGACACTTGTCTGACACGAGCAACGCCTCAACTACCCGCATTAAACACTCTGAGCAGTGTACGTGACGATCAGCCCGTGGAACGAACGAGGATGACTCTGCGTGATCAAGCAATGAACGAAGACCTCCGCGTGATGGACACAAAGCACAAGAAGATAAGGTTCCAACGGCCCTCAGAAATGGGTCCCACACTCTAACCCTATAAATACCCCCTCTCCACCAAGAGTGAGGGGATCGGGAAAAATCAGGGAGAGAAGGAGAGAGAAAGATTGTGAGTGTAAGTTTGTCCTTTACAATATACAGACCTATGTAAACTCTAAAGTCACTCGACTATCTCTGTAACCATCAAGTACATAGTGAAACAACAACCCCGTGGATGTAGGCCTTAGTGATGAACCACGTAAATCCCAGTCTTATTTACATTTCAGCACTTTATATTCGCCTAACGCTCCATGAGTTTTATTTTTATACTTCGTTTTCTTTATCTTCCCCTGCGTAAACGCCCCTCACGATGTTATTGGATGAGGCTATGATAAACCCGAAGGTTTTGAGCCAAGGAATCAATACAATTGTATTATCCGTGTGAGTCTGTACCTAGAGTGCGAACATTTTTTGTGAACATATTGATGCCTGCGTGATTTATGTGTTCACAATTTGGCGCTAGAAACAGGGACTTCGTCCCGGTAAAATATTTATCTTATCCTGTGATTTCATATTAAATTAGCATATAATTGCTCTACTTCATTAGCTCTAACAGTATTTATCTTTTGTTAACTTTACCGTATTCAAAAACACACCCTTATCTTCGATAGCTCTGGCAGTATCTGTCGAAGCAATTTAAACTGGTTAAAAGATTTATTGCTTAGATCCATGGATTTACATTTTTTAGATCTCGTACGGACCTGTCTTTCCGATGGGTTTTCGAAAATTTTCAAAAAGATCTACGTGCATTTTCAAGGGGATCCTTTCACATTTCCGCGTACCTTCAATGAACACGCTTTTAAAAAAAAAAAAAAATCTCTGTGGCCCTCGGGCAGTTTTTCCCTGTCTTGGAGTAAGGAATTTCGTAAACTAACCCGATCCGCATGGACACTTCTGTTTCTCGCTGTTTGAAATTCCCTTGTGCAGAATGAAAACGACAAAAGGACCTACGATGGAAAAGATGCAGGAAGCTGGAAAATCCAAAGCCTCGTCAAAGGAAGCACCAAGGACAACCCCGGTCATCACCCGGAGCAAGCAGAAAGGAGACAAAACCAAAATGACCAGTCAGAGGCAGGACACTGCGGAAATCACTTCGCCTATGAACGCTAACTCCGTTGCGGCCGCGGCCCTCAGAGCAGCGGCAACAAAGTATAGTACGGCAGCGGCAACCCCAAAGGCTGCGGAAGCCAGCAAAACTTTTGCTGCGTATCAATTTCACCAACCAAAAGAAAGGGTGGATGAATCCAGAACACACCAACCCGTGCACCCTCTAACCTTCGGAATACCATCAACAAACGAGCAGAATCAAAATGTGCCGGCGGCTCTAACACCGCAGATGGGCACTCCGCCCGATTTGGAAATGCCAACAATCGAAGCTGAACCTCCCCCACCTTTGGTGCAAACCATAGAAGAAGGCGGCACCATGGCCGTAGTAGCACGAGCTGGGACTCCCAATCAGGGGTAAAACCAATCACATCGATTGATGGCCGAGCTCGAAGAATTGAAGAAGAGCCAGAAGGTTTACGCAAATGTTGTAGCTCTGCTGGCCAGAGAAAACCAGGATTTAAAAGACCGGATTGCCCTAAGCACAAAGACAAGCCAACAACTCGATGAAGCAAATTCAAAGGCACCAGAACCAAACCGAGACCGAAGAGTCATCGTAGAAGCTAATGGAAACGCGTCTAAGGGAAGTAGCGCATCCGACCCGGATTATAACGACGGAGAGTCTGGCTATCACGAGCAGAATAGCGTAGGGCACCACCGCGCGATGTAAGAGATGCGTGATGAAATGATGGCAGAGATCAGGCAATTAAAAAGTAGATAAGGCGGGGGAAGGTTAGAAGAGGTCATGAGAGAGGCTAACTCCACTCCCCTTACTCATCGCCTGGCCAACACCCCTATTCCACTGAAATGCCCTGTCCCGACATTCGAATGCTATGACGGATCCAGTGATCCCGCTGCACATATTCGGTATTATAACCGTGTCTTAGATAGATGGAGTCAGAACGATGCCGTACTCTGTAGATACTTCCCATCAAGCCTGAAGGGATCAGCATTGTCTTGGTTTGATAATCTACCGCCAGATTCCATCCACTCCTACGACCAACTCGCAGAAAAGTTCTTAAGAACTTACATGTACAACAAGGCTGTTAACACCGGAATGGATAAGCTCTTTTCACTGGCAATTGGCTACAAGGAAACCACGAGGGAATACACTAACAGATGGCACAAGATCTGCCAAGCCATAGGAAGTGTGGACCCGTGGTAAGTATCAACTGCTACAAGTGGGGATTAGACCGAATGAGTCCACTATTTTGAGATTCATGGAAGCGTGCCTAAGACAGAGGGAGATCTTCGAATAATTATTGAAAAGCACGCTCGTCTTGAAGAAATCCAGCGTGAAAACCCGAGGGTACCCGCAGAGTCTCACCGTACCAATTCAGCAGAACAAACCAATGGGGCCAAAAGGAATTGCTCAGTGGAACGGCCTCACGAAGACAGAAGGAACGAAGGATGAACGACGAAAACGACCGAAAATTCGAAGATCAAGTTTACACGAAGCTCAATGCTAGCTATGCTCGGATCCTGAGAGAGATCAAAGGAAGGGAAAACTGGAGTGGCCATGGTCTAAGGGAAAACAGCCCCAGAACCGAGAAGTCTAAAGATTACTGTGAATATCACTGCTTCAACGGACACCAGACCGAAAAATGTAAAAACCTCAAAATAATGATCCAAAAATTGATTGATGCTGGCGAGCTCAAACATTACATACGAAAGGATGTCGCCGAGGATAGATCCAAACGAACCAAGCCAGTCCAACTTCCAGAAGGGAACCGCACAATCAACACCATCTCGTGTTCTGAAGCCGCAGGGCCCTCACTTACAGCACAGATAGGAAAGAGGTTACGGAAGCAGTTCGAGGACCGCTGCGAATTGTATAAGATCGATGGGATAGAGGTGGACGAGCACGAAGAGTGGATGGACTCACCTATTATTTCGATGCTGAAGATATCGAAGAAGATATGGAAGACCATAACGACCCCCTGGTCCTCACACTACCAGTGGCTGGATGTAACCTCAAAAAGATCCTCATAGACGGGGGAAGCTCAGTAACGTTCTATTCTACGACGCATTCAAACGATGAAGCTCCATGAAGAACAGCTGATGACCTCTTATTACACCATCTACGGGTTCAACGGAGCGCCCACAAGCCATTGGGAGACATCGTGTTGCAGTTAACGCCGGACCCATGAAAGTAGAAACACGATTCAGCGTGGTAGACGCCCCATCCCCCTACAACGCCATTATTGGAAGAAAGTGGGTACATAAACTCAAGGGAGTGGCAGCAACTTACTACCAATATCTCAGATTCCCTACACCTGAGGGAGTAATGGAAATCAAGGGAGATCGGGTCTCTGCAAGAGTTGCCAAGCCACTCAGGATCGTATCAACAACGAACAAGAAGAGCAGCGAAAAACCCGAAGAATTAAAAATAAAGAAGCAGCGAAAGAGAAGGCCATAGACCTGTTCCTCAAGGAAACTACAGGAAGGGGTTTGACAAAGATGATAATGTCCTAAACACAGAGACAATACTTCAGCAGCCAACGAAGGACAGAAACATACCAAATAGCAATCAAAGAACGTCCCAGTCCGGGGACCGAAGCCGGTGTTCACGCCAGTAGAGCCCGTAAAAGAAATCAACATAGGAACGGAAGAAAACCAAGATGATCAAAGTAGGGACCATAATGGACGAAAAAGAGAAGATTCTCTAACCAAATTACTTAAAGAATACGCGGATGTATTCGCCTGGAAATAGGAGATATGCCGGGATTGACCCAAAGTAATCCAACACGAGCTACGCATCAAACCAGGCACGCCCCTTCAGGCAAAAATAGAAAAGTTGCACCGGAGTATCATAAGGCAGTGGAAAAAGAACTTCGGAAATACTAGACGCAGGTTTCATCAAGGAAGTCAAGTACCCTACATGGATCTCCAACATGGTCGTCGTTCCTAAGAAAAATGGAGGGGTTAGGATATGCATCGATTTTACTAACCTCAACAAGGCATGTCCAAAGGACAGCTATCCCCTGCCAAGCATAGATCAGCTGGTGGAAGCGTAGAAGGATATGAAGAACTGTCATTCATGGATGGACATTCTGGATACAATCAAGTAGCTCTGGCAGAAGAAGATCAGCCACACACAGCGTTCTACACCCCGCATGGCCTTTATTGCTACACTAGAATGCCCTTCGGACTTCGAAACGCAGGGGCAACATACCAAAGAATGGTCGATGCTATCTTCAGGCCATGGATTGGTAGTACCTTAGAAGTCTACGTTGACGATATGCTCGTCAAAAGTAAGCTGCGCAAAAATCACCACCAGGATCTGAGAGATATCTTCGAAGCAATGAGGAAGCATCACATGAAAGTGAATCCAGAGAAATGTACTTTCGGTGTCACCTCGGATATCTGGTAACAAAAAGGGGCATTGAGGTAGACCCAGTGAAGATTCAGGCCATAGTAGAAATGCCATCCCCGAAGAATTTAAAAGAAGTGCAGAAGCTCAACGGGTCCATAGCAGCCTTGGGCAGATTTATTGCCCGATCCTCGGACAAATGCAAACATTTCTTCAATATTCTCAAAAAAGGGAGTAAGTTTGAATGGACCGCAGAATGCGAAGAAGCCTTTCCAAAAAATCAAAGAACACCTAGCTTCAATTCTGATCCTGCAGAAGCCGGATCCTGATGAGGTTTTGGCATTATACATAGCAGCAACAGAAGACGCAGTTAGCGCAGTGTTGGTCAAAACCAATACGAAGATAGACCAACCTATCTATTACGTTAGTAAGACCCTCAGATATGCGGAAAGGAACTACACAAAGATCGAACAACTTATCCTAGCATTGGTATGGGCTACTCAAAAGCTGAGAACCTACACTACGGGAAAAATGTACATCTACAACTGGAGATTTACAACTCTTCGCTAAACATCGTAGAAAGTCCTACGTTTTACAACTGGTTTCATAGGAAGAGTTGTCGTATATCATCACTGCCAACTCTTAGGAAACAAGGGGTTGCGCTAAGGAAACAAACGACAACTCCTTAAGCAAAAGAGTTGTGACGACATTTAGCTATAACAACTTTGTTCCGTAAAAGTAGTGACTAAGCCTATCACAATTTTCACAAGAGTTGTTGAAGAATACCGAAATATGATGATGAAAAATAGTGTTAGAGGGGAGATTCGAACATGAACCCACTGCATGGAAATCTAGCTCATCAACCATCCTTACAGTTCACAAGTTTTGGTTTTTTTTTCTTTTTTTTAATAAAAACGTATAACAACACTTATAAGTGTTGTTGAAGTAAAAATATAGAATGTTGGAAAAAATGAGGTTAGAGGGGAGATTCGAACATGAATCTACTACATGGAAGTCTAGATCATCAACCATCCTTACCATTCACAAGTTTTGGCTTTTTTTTTTAAATACATCACCTTCCACAACTCTTAAGAAAAGTCGTCGTAAGGATACGACAAAATTTTCTCACTTCTACAGAATTTTTCTTACTTCTGCAAAAAAAAAGGGTTAAATCACTAACTTAGGGTTATTGAGATTGGGTAGAAATATCCGAAAACTTTTCCAGGACCAAATTCGTGAACCCGGAAGTTCGAAGTTATTGAGAATATTCTCATGGAATCTTACCGGTAAATGGTTTGATTCATCGTTTTTGCGAACTTTCAGACTTATATAGTAGTCCGCTCTTGACCAGGTTTCGATCTCGGAGGCATTTTCTTTCTCGAAGTTGACGAATTTGTATGTGTTAAGGTTTCTGAGAATATTCCTATGGAATCTTACCCGTGAATGGTTGGATTCATCGTTTTTGCGAACTGTCAGACTTATATAATAGTCCGCTCCTGGTCAGGTTTCCATCTCGGAGCCAGTTTCTTTCTCGAAGTTGACGAATTTGTGTGTGTTTAAGGTTTCTGAGAATATTCCTATGGAATCTTACCCGTGAATGGTTGGATTCATCGTTTTTGTGAACTTTCAGACTTCTTGGTTCATAGTTTTTAAGTCGTTATACCGAACTTGAAGTTTGAATCGACATTGAGCTTCATATTCATCATTTTTGATGATGTATCATGCTAAGTTTGAAGTCAGAACCCTCTCAGAGCTTCGTGGTTCATAGATTATATGCCATTATACCAAGTTTGAAGTTCGAATCGACATTGAGCTTCATATTTATCGATTTTGATGGATTCATCGTTCTTACCAAGTTTCCGACTTATAGTAGTCTACTCACGGCCAGGTTTCGGTATGGGTGCCAGGGTACGCATACAATATGCCAGAATAGGGTTTGTTTAAGTTTTTGGGGAATATTCTGAAGGAATCGTACTTGTAAATGGATGGATTCACCGTTCTTACGAATTTTCCGACTTATAGTGGTCCACTCACGGCCAGTTTTCGATCTCGGAGCCAGGGTATGCATAAAATATGCCAGAATAGGGTTTCTTTAAGGTTTCGGGAAATATTCCAGAGGAATCTTACCTGTAAATGGATGGATTCATCGTTCTTACGAAGTTTCCAACTTATAATAGTCCACTCACGGCCAGGTTACGATCTCAGAGCTATAATATGCATACAATATGCCAGAATAGGGTTTGTTTAAGGTTTCGGGGAATACTCCAAATGAATCTTACCTGTAAATGGATGGATTCATCATTCTTACGAAGTTCCCGACTTATAATAGTCCACTCACGACCAGGTTACAATCTCGGGCTAGGGTATGCATACAATATGCCAGAATAAGGTTTGTTTAAGGTTTCCGGGAATACTCCAAATGAATCTTACCTGTAAATGGATGGATTCATCGTTCTTACGAAGTTCCCGACTTATAGTAGTCCACTCACGACCAGGTTACGATTTCGGGGCCAGGGTATGCATACAATATGCCAGAATAGGATTTTTTTAAGTTTTCGGGGAATACTCCAAATGAATCTTACTTGTAAATGGATGGATTCATCGTTCTTACGAAGTTGTCGACTTGTAGTAGTCAACTCCCGACCAGGTTTCGATCTCGGAGCCATTTTTTTCTCTCAAAGTCGCCAGAAAAGGGTTTTTTTAAGGTTTCAGAGAATATTCCATGGAATCTTACCTATGAATTCTGGTTAGATTCATCGTTCTTACGAAGTTTCCGACTTATAGTAGTCAAGGTTTCGAGCTTGAAGCCACTTTCTTTCTCGAAGTCACCAGAAAAAGGTTTGTGTTAAGGTTTCAGAGAATATTCCATGGAATCCTACCTATGAATATTGGTTAGGTTCATCGTTCTTACGAATTTTCCGACTAGTTTGAAGTATGAACCCTCACGGATCTTCTTGGTTCATAGTTTGTATGTCGTAATACCACATTTGAAATTCGAATCGACACTGAGCTTCATATTTATCGATTCCGATGATGTATCATGGTAAGTTTAAAGTCAGAACCCTCCAGAGATTCTTGGTTCATAGTTTGTATGTCGTTATATCACAATTGAAGTTCGAATGGACATTGAGCTTCATATTTATCGATTCCTATTATGTATCATGCTAAGTTTGAAGTCAGAACCCTCCCGGAGCTTCTTGGCTCAAAGTTTGTATGTTGTTATACCACATTTGAAGCTTCTTGGTCCATCTCTAGTAATCTTATAACTTGAGTTTACCAGTGTGAACTAAAGCTACTTCATGACTTGGATGACTTGTCAAAATTACTTCATGACCTATGCGACTAGTCGAAATTCAAACCGGAAGCACAAAGAGAAAGCACAAAAACACAAAGAAACCCACCAATTATCGATTTCATTTTTCATTTTCCCGATTCATTCTTATACATTTTTTGGTTTTTTTTTATATCAGAATATCGATAACAATGTCCTAAATTTATTAATATTTTTTTTGGATTTTTTTTCATGTTGAAGGTTGATAATTAAACCAAAAACATGAGTTTGTATTAACACAATGAAAAAGCACAAAGAAAACACACTTGCCTTGATCTGTATGACAATCTTAAATCAAATCTTCACCGTTCATTGATTTTCATGATCCGTATGACAACATTTTAATCACCGTAAGTTCTTTTATACAAAATGGTCAAAAAAATATTCTCTCACTTCCCTCATTTTTTTCTAATCTTTCTCTCTCATCTTCTGCCTTTCTCTTCCTCTCATCTTCACAAAAGAAAACCCAAACTCACAAAAACCTCATCTGCCACCACCGAATCTCTTTTTCGCTCACTCTCTATGTAAATAAACTTATGGAAGTTGTAGATTTCAAACCCTAGATATCAAAACAAAAGTAAACACCCCTAAATCTCAATGTTAAGATGAGAAAAAACTAACCCTAGATTTCAATGTTGAGAGAGGTAAGGAAATGGAGGCGCAGTTTCTCAGAGAATTAGAGAAGAGAGATGAAAAAAATTATGCAGGTATTGATAGTGAAAATGGATTCGTGGGTTTGGATCTGTTTCTATTAGAAAGAAATGATGAAGAACAAGTGCTGCTACTGCCATGGTTGAATCTGTGGTTGAATCTGGTGATATAGAAGTGGAATTGTGAAGAGAAACACAGGAATTTTGGGGAGTAGATGAATGTTAGGACAGGGGTTTTCGAACTGGGTTGGATGGTGTTAAGATTGAGCCGCAGTTCAAATTGGTTTTGATGTTGATTGTCATGGGTTAGTCAGTTGCAGGAGATTGGTGGTAGTGAATCAAATGCTAAATAATAATAAAATCATTCAGAGAAGTAAAAGAAAATGAAAGATATGGATTTTGGTATTGGACAGCAGATGCCGGTGGAAGAAGAAGAAACAGAAGCAACAACAGAAATTACAGAACAGAGTGAAAGTGGATTTAGAGATAGATAAGAGGATTTGGTCGATAAATTGAAGAAGAAATCTTTTGAAGAAGATTGGAAATGGTGGAATTAGTAGTATGGAGAACGAATATATTTACAGACATCATACACACGATGGAATGAGAGATAATCGGTGTAGTTCAGCTCTTGTTAAACATATCAAAGATCCTCTTCATCTCGTAAGATCTCCATCTCTTCTTCTTCTTTACGATCATCACTTTATAGATCTTGCAATTTCTTCATCAATTTTGCTTGTTTTGATTTCAATATTTGTTTTCTTATCTTTTCAATTATCTTCAATTTTTATTTTTAGCTTTGATTATGGTTTGCATCCAGTCTTTAGTGTAATTGAGGTACATGGCGGGGAGAGTTGAGCTTTGATTCAATTTTTTTATCTAATTTTTGTTGTTGAATCATTAGTTGTGGTCTTTACCATTCATGTGGTTCATTAAGCCTCCAAAATAGGTAGCCCAGAAGGCCAGAATTGAAACCTAACAGTCGAGCATAAATATTATCCAAACGTAGAGACTTGTTCTTACAAGTTACAAGTTCGTTTTTTTTGGACATGCACACCCTTTCTAGTGTTTCAAGAGACTAGAGTTATACTTCATCTTTGGTCCAGCTTATTTCTGTTAGTGGTAAGCTTGTAATTTGAATTAGTAATTTTTACATTTTTATCATCAATCTATTATTGAAACAACTGAATTTTTCAGGGGATAGGGTACGATGCCGACTCGCAGTCCACCATCGAAACTCAAACGAGGAAAATTGGAAGGGTTTTACAAGCCTATACCTAAAGAAGCTCAGAAAGAGTTGCTGGGAACTCTGCAGTTGTCACTGAATATGCATGCAGTTGTCACTGAATATGCATGCAGTTGTCACTGAATAGGTAATCCTCTTTTTATTTTTTCCATCGCAATTTTTTTTTTTTAAGTGCGCATAAATTTTTCCAAGCCACCCCTAGTCTTCAATCCTGGTTCCGCCCCTATGTCAGTTCAAGTGTTGTATAACTTGTTACAAACTTTTGGCATTTTTCAAAATTTTCTCTGTATGCTAGTGAAACTAAGCTTCTAATTGTTTTTTTCTTTCAAGGTTTTTGGGAGTTTGTTGATTGTATGTTTTTAACTAAAATATCACTTGTCTTGTTTGTTGATTTTTTACCTTTTCTCGCTTAAGAAAAGAGAGATTTTGTCGGGGAAAGACTGTCTTCAGAAGTTTAGTGAACTAGTGCTGCATCTCCCTAGTCTTGTGGTTTATTATGTTGCATGATTACTATGTTCAATTTTTTTCTCCCGTTTCTTCGGAAAATTCTGATTCCTATTGATCATTGAATTCCTCCATTATTTGCTCTGTATCTTGAGTACATTTCTGGCTATGGTGAATTGGATTAATCCAAACTTAGGTTTAGTATTCAAAAGAAAATATGGACAATTGCAATAGACGTATGCTTAGGGTCACCTGTGGAATAAATTCTGGCCCAGTAATTAACTGGTAACCACCATATCTTGGCCTAGAGAAGTTTACAGATATATATCTTCATTATCTGCTAAAACCTCGTATATGCAGTTATATGCGAATCCTTTAGCTATTAATAGTTATCCATCTCTTTATATACAGTAAAAATTGCATGATGATCAGGTCCTGTTTACTACTGCCAAGATTGCATAATCTATGACTACGTTCTGCAGAATTTATATCCTGAACAACCTATTCTCAATGGTTATCCATATATCGGATTAAGCTGAATTTTTAACATGTTGTTTCTGTATATGCAAGCAACTTACTGGGCTCCCATATTACTTCACAAAAGCACAGATTAGAGAGTTGCTTGAATCTTTTGGTCCCCTTCGTTGTTTCGATCTGGTGAAGGACAGGGAAACAAGGAACTCTAAAGGATACGCCTTCTACGTTTACTAGGATCTCTCAGTTACAGATATTGCTTGTGCTTCTCTAAATGGGTGATAAAACTCTTACTATTAGACGAGCGAACCTGGGCACCGCTCAGCTAAAACCTGAGCAGGAAACGTCTTAATACAGGCACAACTACAGGTCGCGTGGCAGGTTAGTGGAACACACTTTATATTTTTCTTAGTTTCCAGTATATACAATAAATATATAAATATTTTCTACTGATATCTTTTCTTGTTTCTTTACTAATGAGTTTTCTTGTTTTCTTTGGCAGAGGCAATTGTTCCAAACCGGAGGTAGTCTAGGTGGTGGTAATGGAGGTGGCATTGCTACCAAGGTCGTATGCCTGACAGAGGTGGTTACTGCAGATGAGCTTAAAGATGATGAAGAGTATGAAGATATTTTGGAAGATATGAGGGTAGAAGGTGGAAAATTTGGTAAGTTAATGTCTTTGTTTCTCATATTCGAGATTTTGTTTTTTTTTTGTGTTTCGCAGCCTTTGGAAATATTTGATTTCACGCCCCAATTAAACCACTAGTTTACACTTTTGGACCTTCAGAATAATTTGTTTCTAACTCGTACATTTTGCGATTGCAGGTACATTGATGAATATTGTCATCCCCCGTCCACAACCTAACGGTGAACCCTATCTAAGACTTGGAAAGGTTAGTTTCAGTGTAAGGTATTGTTAAATGACACTCTTAGGTTGACTGTTACTTTGTATTATAAAATTTTGGCTGTTACTTTGTATTGCTAAATGACACTCTTCTCCTATAGGCTTTCGTTGAGAACTACGACACTTCATGTCTAAGCCAGTGCCTCTACGGTATCATCTACCACTATGTTTATCATAATCGGTGTTAGGTTTACCAAGAAGAGAGTGTGCAGCAAAAACGGATCATTTCCATTTAGCAATGTAACCCAGACTACCATACTGGAACGTGTATGCTACTGTCATATTTGTAGGGAAGGCCAATATCTGTGTTTTACGATTTATATGATATTTTTAGTCATGTTCAAAGAATCTATCATTTTATTTTCTTTCGTTGCGCAACACACTTTCATACAAGGTGATTTGAAGTTAGCTAGGTAATGCAATTGGAGTGGTAGGTTAACTTGAATGAATGTAAATGTGCTACACTGGCATGTTAATGTGAATGTGAAATACTTTCGGCAATTCATGCAATTCGGTTTCAGCTATAATTTTTTTTTTTCAAAATAGTTTTATGCACACAACTCCTAATAAGAGTTGTATTCCATATTTCAACTACACATACCAAAGGTTGTGAAAAATGTCTTTACGACATAACCAGGTGCTGTCCAAGATAGTTCGACAATTCATACAAGTGTTGTGCAAATATTATTCATAATACTGGTGATTGTTGTTGTATATGTTTCTACGGTATGATACTTATGTTGTCCATGATTGTTCTACAATACAAGCAAGAGTTGTGTTAGGTTATCAAAAAAAATCAAAAGAGAATCACAACATTGACAAACTATTGTCGAACCATGAATCACATCACCCTTTACAACACTTGTCATCCATTGTAGAAAAACTTGGACTTTCCACAATACCCCCATTCCAAAATGCATGAAATGGAGTTGTCGTAGGGGTACTGCAACTCTTATCTTGTGTCGTCAATGATGTTTTTTCCCGTAGTGCTACTTCCTAACTCACTTCATCCGGGTCCCATGCAAAGCACCACTGGAAGCAGTCCTCAAAAGCGCGGGAAAAGTGGGCAGAATAGCCAAGTGGAACACCCACCTGGACCAATTCAACATCATTCATGAAATTCAACATTCTCGAAAATCCCAAGTTTTGGAGGATTTCTTAGCAGACCTCCCCCTGGACAACGACGAAGAGATTAAGGGAATACCAGAAGCCGAGGAAGAAAGCAAGGATCCAATGGATATCCTCGAACCCGCGAGTCAAAGACAATGGGAAGTCTTCATCGATGGTTCCAAAAATAAGGAAGGAGCAGGAATAGGCATTGTCATCACCACCCCAAGCGGAGAAAGGATTGTACAGGCACTCAGGTTAGAATTCAAAGAGCATACCAACAACATCGTCGAATACGAGGCAGTCGTACATGCCCTCCGTGTAATAATAGAGATGGGGGTAGCCGATGTAAGACTGACAAGTGATTCGCAGCTTGTCATACGGCAAATAGGGCTCGAGTACAATGTGTACGATGACACCCTCTCAGCTTACATGGCCTTGGTACAAACACTGGCATCACAAATTCCGAACATCAAGTTCCGGTACTTATGCAGAAGGGATCTCAGGCACGCGGATGCCCTAGCATATATATCATCCATGCTGAAGGACAAAAGCGTCGAGGCTATTAAAATAACAAGGGTATATGAGCCTTCGATTGCATCTCAATTATCCTTCGTTACCAATCAAGATACAGTGGAAGAAAATATCGAAGACCAGGTAGGAGAAGACATCCATAACGATTTTGACGAAGAAAATATCCTGTCAAGAGCAAATCAAGACGAAGACTTCAGCAACGAAGATGATTGGAGAATGGTGATCCATGCGTTTCTCGAAAAGGGAAGCCTACCCGCGGACCTTAAACAAGCTAGGAAAATACTCCCCAAAGTAGGAAGATATGATCTTCGAGATGGGGTCCTGTACAAGAAATCCTTCCTCAGACCCTTACTACGTTGCTTATCCCGGAAATAGGGGCATCGAATTCTAAACGACATCCATTATGGTGACGCAGGGAATCATAGCGGCATGAGATCACTAGCCGACAAAGCAAAAACGCAAGGATATTACTGGCCCAAAATGATACAGGATGCCGCAAGAATGTCCCGACGGTGTGAAGAATGTCAGCGCTTCGCCAAAAAGATCCACGCGCCGGCAACAATGTTAAATTCTATAGATAGCCCGTGGCCATTTGCAAAATGGGGCATAGATATCGTCGGACCTTTCGTCGAAGGATCAGGGAAAAGACGATTTTTGATAGTAGCCACGGACTACTTCAGTAAATGGGTGGAAGCTAAAGCCTTAGCCAGGATCAGAGACGTGGATGTGTTTACTTTCATATTCCAGAACATCATTTGCAGGTTCGGCATACCAGCAAAAATCGTGTCCGATAATGGAAAGCAATTACAGGGGAAAAACATAGACATGCTCTTCGATACTTTCAAAATAAGGAAGAACAAATCCACCCCCATATACCCTCAAACAATGGACAGGAGGAAGCCACTAAAAAGACCCTCGACCTTATCCTCAAAAAACAATTAGACGAACATAAGGGGCGATGGTGTGAACAGTTGCACAATGTGTTATGGGCATACAGAACAACACGAAGATATGCCACTGGGGAATCCCCGTTTCTCCTCACTTATGGAGCTGAAGCAGTCATCCCAACAGAGATCCTCATGCCAACCACAAAGACTGAAGCATGGGAGAAAAATCTCACAATAGACATGATGTTAGAGAGATTGGACGATCTAGAAGGAAGAAGGGAAGCAGCATTGCAGAAGATGGAAAATTATCAACGAAGACTAGCAAGGGAGTACAACAAAAAGGTAAAGCTTCAAAATTTTGTAGAGGGGCAGTATGTGTTGAGAACAATCCCACAGTATCAACGAGAAAAGATATGGGGAAAGTTAGCACCTACGTGGGGAGGACCTTTTATAATACACGATATTTCGGGAAACGGTTCCTACTACCTTCGCAATCTGAAAGGCGAGGTCCTCCGGCATCCTTGGAATGCTAAGTGGCTTAAACCATATTACCCATAGGATCAACGCAGCTTTGCATCTGCGTGAAGAAGACCAGAAGAAGAAGGCAGCGTGACCGCTCTACATGTTTCTATCTCTGGACGAGGAATTGTAGGCCTCAACCTATCAATCAAACAAGCTTTCTAAAATTCAAGTAAACAAAACCTATCAACAATATTGGGGAAAGTAGTTAATCTACAATATCTCAGGGCTCCCCCATCAGTGTCCATAAGTGTAAGACCAGGGGGAAGGCACCCAGCAGAAAGAGATACCCAACCAATCTTAAGGCAACGGGTCGACGGAATGGGTGTATGTAAATATTTTAACCCCATATCCTAGAACGTTGCCTCGGCCCCCACCGTCTGGGAATCCTCTGGCCAAGGGTTCGCCAGCGGGGTGACAGGTCTCAAGACGATCACGAAGGTACCTCCCTTCGGTATCGCACCCAAACACTTAAAAAACTCTTCTTTTGTTTTTAGTGTCCTTCCTCACAATGCTTAAAATAAACAACAAACTGATATTGCAGGTATATCAAAAAAATGATCCATTTCATAAAGGTTGGTTACAAAAAGCGGCAAGGTCAATACAAGAAATACACATCAAAAATATTCTTTTTACAAAATACTAGCAAAATCTAACGGAAGGTTAATGATGCCGCGGTCTCTACTTAGATGATGCCGCCCCATCAGCAGGGTTGTTCCGAAGAGTTGAAGGGACGCTCCCACCAGATGAGGGTCCCGAGGAGCCAGGAAAGGAGGCAGGTACTGGGCGACACGGATAGCTCTTCACGAGGCCATGCTCGGTCTTAAGGCCAAGCTCAATCTTCTCCAGCATCTTGTTTGTCTCCTCAGCCAATTGACACCGAGCCTTATGCATAATAACTGTCGTCCGCTGGTGGGCTTGGGATAACAACGAATATAGACGATTCACTTCTTTAGAATCAACACCAACGGCCTCCTCGCGGGATGCCGCCAAACTCTTAAAATGATTAGTCTGTTCTTCCTGCTGCGCTAAGGAAGATTGAGCCTTTTCAAATTTTTCATTTGCAACGCGGAGTTGTCCCTCGAGCTCTGAAAAAGACAACACAAGGGAGTTAGCACAGAAAAGACACAATCACACTCGATGAAATATGGTTATACCTTCGACACAAGCCGAAGCCTCTTCATACTCATTAACAACCGCATCTCGCGCTTCATCAAGATGGTCATATTCCGCGGATAATTTCTTATAATCTAGTTGAAGGTTGGTGAGAGTAAATTGACTGGCATCTAATTCTACCTGCTTCATCGAATCCATGTGACGAAGGTGGTTGACTTCGTTGTTTATCTCTGATACCCCTTTGCTAAGTCTGTACATACATACTTCGAGATTCTCTCAGACTCAGCCTGGCGGGCTATTTCAGCGCGAGACGCAGCAAGGGCTTTGCTTAGAGCCCCAACTTCGGCTCTGGCATCGTCCCTTTCTCTGGTAAGACACACATGCTCTCCTTAACTCCCGGAAAAGGAAGGGAGCGAGCCTTTCGTAATTCCTCTTCCAGAAGATGTATCTAGACTCCAACAATGAAGTGCGCTCACGGGATTCCCGCAGATTCTCACGTGTCCACAGCAGCGTACCATTGAACAAAGTACGGTCATGATTATACAGATTCTGCATATCAACCATTGAACATGCCTTGCGCGCCATCCCTCACCCGAGCGTCCCACTTTTTGGCTTCGCTCTTAATTTTCTCGACCAGCTCTTTGATACGAGATTTTTGCCGTGCCCTTTCGTTTCGAAGCCATATCATCGGGGACGCCACCCACTGGAGATAGGGTGGGAGACTCAGACAGAACAACTAAGTAGTATGGAGGAATTACGACAAACTGCGGGGTAAAAGGAAAAAGAACCAAACCTGTGAAAGCTGAAACTTGGCCGCGAGTTTGCTCTAACTCAGCGCGAACGGCAGCAAGCTCTGAACGAAGACCAGCCTCCGCTTCACCCAGCCTTTTTTCTCTTAAGGCTTTTCTTCAGTTCTTCTATTTCCACCTCAGCCGCAGATAATTCCTTTTCTCTGTGACGAAGCTTAGCCTCCAGCTTCAAAGATTTCGCTTAAAGAATTGATACAACACATGGTTACAATGCTCACTCCTCATCATCTACACATCAAACGGCAAACATTATTACACCGAGGATTCAATTGTCACGAAGAGATATGTACGAAGACTTACCTCCAAGACACGCTGCTGGGGAAACCATATTGGTACCCATCGGCTATGGCCATCATGTCGCAACAGAAGTGGGAGGCTCCGATACGAGGGTAGCTTCTGGAACACTCAAGCTTTTCCCCCACATCTCAGATACGCGCGCCTCGGAAGATAGTTCCATCATCCGACGGGTATAAGCATCGGAATCCTTCTCACCAGCAACCACCGGGGCAGGATGGGGGACAAACACAGACCTTTTTCTTGAGCCAATCCATTATGGCATCCTCACCCTCAAACGTCAGCGAATGAGGGAAATCCTCGGCAGGCGAGAGTCAACCACAGACTTCCCCTTTGCTGATATTGCCCCATCGGCACAAGTTTCGGCATCAACATGCGCATTGCGATCATCCGCGCCCTCATTCTGAACACAGCGTCTTCCTTACCAGAACCCCCGAGCACATCCCAATCATCATTGGGGGAAAGCAAAAAAATCTTCAGGAAAATCGAGAGCATCGTCAAAGAGTTCCCCTGCGGAATAAATCCTGTCAAAGGAGAACTCTTGAAATGGTGGGGAGAGTTTCCGCAGCCTCACCAGCAGGAGCAGACATATCAGCGATAACATTCCGTCACCACCGCGGTATTATTTCCCTACAACACCATCACAACCCGCACCAATATCTTCCTCGACATTAGGTGGGGAAGTATCAGTGCGTTCTTCCCCATCAGACATTTCCTCATCCTCGGCAAACTCTTCGTTCACCGGACTGGTAACTTCTTCATGAACCTCAGCCTCACCCGTCACAATGGTAGAAGACTGCTTCGGCCCAATCTTTTTCTTCTTCGACACCTGCAAACCAACACGTTCCACAAAAAGAGTTATTTTTTACACAGTTTGATTTTCAAAAAAGGAGGGGCGCGGCCAGAATCTGCAAAAACCATACCTTGGCAGTAGTGGCACTCTTCGGTGGAAGTATAGCACCAGAACCTTCCTCCTCGTCTCCTTCAACGACGTCGAGGGCATAAGGAAAGTTCATGCCTTCGAAATTTAAACGCCAGGGACAGAAATCTCCATAACGAGCAGGAGGAGATTCACGTGGCCTGCTGCTCTCAGAAGGACGCCAACCGCGCGGACCGGGACCGTACTCCCAAGGACCAACACTTTCAATAACAGTGGCGTGCCACTCATAATCATGGTCACGCTTGATCATTTCACGCGCGGGAAAAAGTTTCCGCTGACTAGACCCATCGGTGCCTGGGACATACTTCAGTTTGGCATCGCTCACCTCACTTAACAGACGAATTTCGCCCCGAGGAACAGCGAGGTTCCGAAGGCTAACATTCCACGGTTTACGGTTCCTACTATTGACATAATCACCAAATGAGTTGTTGAAGTTTTCAGGAGTATACCATTCCCTCTCAGCGGGATTTGGAACGTAACACGTCATCGTCGTCTCCCCCTTACTCCGCAGATAACATTCCCTCAGTGCACGGAGATAATTCCCCGATAATTGCGACACGGAACGACTGTGAGTATTGGTGGAAGAACCTTCACGACCAGCCAGCACATCGTAATAAAAGGAATCACCAGACTTGTACAACGGCAGCATAAGACCCGCCTCGAAGGCTCCAACCGTAGTCAACAGGTGAAACTCATCAAACTGATACTTCGAGATGAGCTCGTAAGTAATATCATCCTCAGGGGCATAGAAACGAACCTCGAAGGCTTGAAGCTCATGCTTTTCCTTGAAAACTTCAAGGTCAATGTGCTTGAACGTGACTTTCTTCTTGCTGACCGAAACGCTGCGTATCACCGGGGCAGCGCCATCCTCTTCCGCGGGATCGGACGAACCAACAAAAGCCTCGGAAGCTCTTCTTTTCAAAGAAGGATTCTTAACGATTCAGCCTCGGACACCACCTTTGGAGTTCTTCCCTTTGAAAGAAAGTACTGGAGGCGGCGGCAGAGGGTGCTGCAAGGCACTACAGAACGAAGAGGAGGAACATCGAAGGCGCACCACGAGGAGGTGTCTGCGTACACCTAGAGTCATCACGAGGACGAGAAACCGACGATCGGCAGCGTATCGAGACCCGGAAGGATTTTCGAGGGATCCCCTTTCCTAGGAGGAGAGGCCTTCGTCCCAGAAGAAGAAACTAATACCACGGGGATCCATTTGAGACGATCTAGCGAGATCTCCCCCAGGCGGATATGTATCAGACTCTCTGCGCGGAGGGGATCTCGGTAGACTGGAAGCCGGAGTTTGATAAGGAAGCCGCGGACGGTCAGACATGGCTGCGAAGAGGTACAACAAAAACAAGTTAGAAGCAAACACGAATCACCAAAGATCAAAAAACCACAAAATTACCAGTCCATCAACATAGCACAGAAACCCTAAAACTAGCATACATGCTTGAATCCCCTAAAACCCTAAACTTAAAAGTCCAATCAATACAAGTAAAACAATGGCCTCCTGACTTGAGACGAAGAACAGGGGCAAACTAGCATACAGCATCAAAAGATGTTCTTCATCACAAACAAGGGACGACAGCAGCAGAAGGAGGCTCCGATACGATCAACAGCAGAAAATTTAAATCAACACTACTTAAAACAACAGAAACAAAGAAAAGAAACCTTACCACCACAAACGAAATCCCGAAAGAAGACAACAAATCAGAAACAAAGAAGAAACGAGCGTGATAAATGCTAAGACAGAGAATTTAATGGTTGAAAAACAAAGAATGGAGACTGACAAGGAGAATGAAATTAATTTTTCTCCCCTCCTTAATATACTCGAAAGAAAGAGAAGTTAATGGAGGAATGGGAAACGTTCCCATTAAATGAGCAGTTAATACACGAATAAGAAACATGCCCAAGTATCTAGGAGAAGTTATTAGGAGAGAGGAAGAATATGTAACGACTGTTTTCTTCAATGCTCCCACTAAACACTCAAGCCCGAAGAAAATGGGCAAATTGTGTGTACATATTTCATCATCAAACACGTGTATATAAGAAGATACGTGGAGAGAATGGGACAAAGTCATCAAAACATGATGACACACACCCATAGCCAAGAAGCCCATCCCGTCGACGTCGGATCCTTTCCCGAATAAATCTAAGGGCAGAAGTTAAGATGTACCGAAAACACGATGTACTGCGGAGCACCAAATAACTCCCGAAGAGTTACTTTATCTCATCCCCAAAAGAAGCCAAGATCAACGGTTGAGAGAAGGTGAACTGACATAGACGTGACAGGGGCAGAAGACACTTGTCTGACACGAGCAGCGCCTCAACTACCCGCATTAAACACTCTGAGCAGTGTACGGGTCGATCAGCCCGTGGAACGAGCGAGGATGACTCTGCGTGATCAAGCAATGAACGAAGACCTCCGCGTGATGGACACAAAGCACAAGAAGATAAGGTTCCAACGGCCCTCAGAAATGGGTCCCACACTCTAACCCTATAAATACCCCCTCTCCACCAAGAGTGAGGGGATCGGGAAAAATCAGGGAGAGAAAGAGAGAGAAAGATTGTGAGTGTAAGTTTGTCCTTTACAATATACAGACCTATGTACACTCCAAAGTCACTCGACTATCTCTGTAACCATCAAGTACATAGTGAAACAACAACCCCGTGGATGTAGGCCTTAGTGCTGAACCACGTAAATTCCAGTCTTATTTACATTTCAGCACTTTATATTCGCCTAACGCTCCATGAGTTTTATTTTTATACTTCGTTTTCTTTATCTTCCCCTGCGTAAACGCCCCTCGCGATGTTATTGGATGAGGCTATGATAAACCCGAAGGTTTTGAGCCAAGGAATCAATACAATTGTATTATCCGTGTGAGTCTGTACCTAGAGTGCGAACATTGTTTGTGAACATATTGATGCCTGCGTGATTTATGTGTTCACAGAGCCCAAGTAAGTTAATTTACCTTGGTAGAGTACCCGTTAATCAAACGAAGGAGAGAGGAGCATGCATTAGAGCAACTGCAGTGGGACGATCAAAACCAAGACCAAATACCAAAAAAGGACCAAATTATAGTTTTAATCTGTGTTGCTACACTACGGTAATAGGCTATATTTGATCGAGCGCAAATGCAAATATAACGTGGACTTGCTGAGGAGCGTAGGTATTTTACACGCCTGGATGGAGCGTAGGAATTATGCACGTCCGTTGTTGGGCGTAGACTTAACAATCGTCGTGTGTGGGGCGTGTGTATAACAAACGCCCTAGAAATAGGCGGAGGTAATACGTAGGCCTGATGGATTGTGTGCCATAATGAGGCGTTGATATATTGTGTGCCTCAAGTGAGCGACCATTTAATTCCCGCCTGTCAACAGGCGCACATATTACAAGAGCTTGGGCGTGATCTATACCAACGCCTTATTCAAGCGTTGATTATAACAAGACCGCACCACCTGAACGTGGAGAATGCACCCGCTTCATTCAAAGCGTGATCTATGCCAACGCCTATTAATAAGGGAACTTTTTACATTCGCTCGACCAAATTTAGTTTTGATCCTAGATCAAGACCAAAGATAATCTGAATTATAGTTTTAGTTTTGTTTTTGATCTTTAGTACGTTTGACTGCGTCTCATCCTCGATTAAAAATTTGGTTTTGATCGTACATCGTGGATGTTCTTAGTCTATCATAAAATTGGGGTTTTAGTTTAAGAAATATGAAGAAAACAAGTCCTCCTTACTTTGCTCGTATTGCCACACTCATGTTATAAATCCTAACCCTTCGTTATCAAGTCTTTACTTTCCATGTCGAACAATGTGGACCCTCAACCAATACAGTGTAAATATGTAAAAGCTCCCTCGAGTCCTTCCTAGTTCCTACTACTGTTTGAACTTTGAACTGCATGTCCCATTAATTCCGAAGCGGAAGTGCTACACTTCCACGACTCCCTTCCCCACTCCCTTCCTCCATTCGGTGTCATCGTTCTTAGCTCTTGATCCCTAAATTGAAATTAATAGGAGGTCCCGTTATTATTGAATTTAACCAACAAATGTTTGACACATGGGCGGGAGAAAGGAGCGGGGAAAGGAAGTGGGGGATGTATATCATTTTCGATTCCGAAGAAAACCCCCTAGACCTTAGCTAACAAATCTGGGAGTCCAAATCTGTTCACACTCCTCCAACAAGTGTATATTTCACATATTCTTCTGATTGGTTGTTTACTTAATTGATGACCCAATTACCCTCCATGTTTAGAATCACGATCCTTATTACATAACTCCCTAAATTAAATTAAGGATAGAGATTGAAATGTGAAATATATACTCGTTAAAGAGTGCACGAATTCACACTCCAAAACTGGCATTACTCTATCGATCCTTGTCAGTTTCCTTTACAACCAGGGTGATTGCTACTATTTTCTTTGAATAAAGTTGGTCAAAGTCAAACTAGCTATACCATCAGCCACGGGCTGCCAATGTTGTCATGGAAACAAAGACAGTCCAACTCCACCTCTATTATATGTGTGTTTTGTTTCTCATGTTATTTTCTCAATTAGTAGAACAACAATAATAAAATAGCCTTCGTACTACTTACTACGTATGGTGAAACACCTTCTGTAGTTTAAAATGTGGTATTAGCTGATCTCGTGCATAAACTAGACACGGAGTGGCTAGTTGTATAGAGTTGCTTTAGATTACAGCATGAGATGCAACCAGGGTTATCGATGGGTCCGGGTCTTCCTGGATATCACTAGATCCGGATCCTACTTATAAAGGTCGGATCCGGTTCTTAACGGTGCCGGATCCGGTTTCTAAATTTGTGGACTCGAAATCGGACCCGTTTAAAGTTGCAGGTACCCGTTAGGTATTAAAAAACTATATAGAAAATCTTAAAAACTTAATTTCTTTCTCTTTTCAATTTAAATATAAATTAATTTTATAAAATTTTATTATTATTTCTTTATTAATGATTTAATGTACTAAATAAAAACTAAATGAAAAATGGAAAAAAAAATTGAACCCAAAACTAACAAAATACCTATAATTTTGCTAAAAAAATGAACAAAAGGATAAATAACCGGGTATCCATTACCCGAGAATACCCGACGGTACCCTTTTGGACCCGTTAACATTCGGGTCCTAAGTTACTAATGGGTCCAATTTTAGGACCCAGAATCGGACCCGAATCTAACGGGTCCGGTTCCGAGTAATGGGTACGCATTGACAGCTCTAGATGCAACACTAACGTGTTGGTTATCGTCTGTGCTTCTGAAACACCATTAGATTCGTTTAGATGTTATATGGACACCATAATCTAGCCCCTAACATAACAACATGCAAATCAATCCGTTTCAAACACTATAAATGATTTTAGTTCATTCAAGGTCCAGTGGATATGCGAGGATGACTGATCATTTACTTTTGTACACATGAAAGTCGAAAAATCAAAAATTAATTTGGAGACTGAGTTTCTGAAATGACTTTGGAAAATTTTTACAAAAAAAAAATTTGAGCCTAAAATACGTATCTGAGAACAAAATTTTCCTCCCGTCATCAAACATGCATATAGCCATCTGATTTGTGTATGTGAAATTGAGAATGATTCAAGACAACTGCTTCAAGTACAGAGACTTAAAGGCCTAGACAAGTAAAACTCACATGTTGAACTGTGAGGAAATGTTTGCTTCGGATCGGCCGAAATAGGCTTTTTTTTGAGTTTTGTGAAACGAGTGTTTTGGTGAGTACATTTGGCAATATAAGATTCATTTAAAAATTACAAACTTAAAAGGAAAACATAATTTACCGTGTTTGGAGTTTTCTGGTAGTACAAATTTAATTTGGAAAACGAGTAACTACCATATTATGACTTTTTTTTCCGAATTAATATAAAGGAAAAAAAATTGCATATTTTCTACGAAAATAAAAGGAGAAAATAAATAAAATCTCAACAGATTCTCCGCATATTTAATGTATTTGCCCGTCCACACCAAATCAAAAATACATCGCCACGGGGAGGGGCAATGTTGGATTAACTTCAACATAGAAGTCACTAACAAGTTGGTTAGGACAAGATTAGGAAATTGATGTAATCCCAAGGGAATTAGAAGTCATCTAGTTCTAAGAAAAAGAAAGACATGTAATAAGGTAATAGGACTAGGAAAAGGAATTCATAGTTCTATGTATATATGATCACCAAAGTTGTGGTTGATCATATGAGCAAGATTAGAGCTTGTGTTTAGTTTTGAGGGATTTTCTAAACATCAATAAAGAGAGTTGTCTTTATATAAGCTAAGTTTCATCTTGCAGTTGTCATTAATTGGTATCAGAGCTTGTCTACACCGAGCCATGGGAGACGAGAGCACCATCATACGTACAAGATTTTTCACAAGCACAGTTGAAGCTTAAGGGGGAGAATGTTGGATTAACTTCAACATAGAAGTCACTAACAAGTTGGTTAGGACAAGATTAAGAAATTGATGTAATCCTAAGAGAATTAGAAGTCATCTAGTTCTAAGAAAAGAAAAGACATGTAATAAGATAATAGGATTAGGAAAAGGAATTCATAGTTCTATATATATATGATCATCAAAGTGATGGTTGATCATATGAGCAAGATTAGAGCTTGTGTTTAGTTTTGAGAGATTTTCTAAACATCAATAAAGAGAATTGTCTTTATATAAGCTAAGTTTCATCTTGCAGTTGCCATTAGGCAAAATCCCGCGCATGCCAAATCGAAAAAACATCGACATGAGACGGGACGAAGCACAACACACAACAAATCAAAAATGTATTGGCATGGGGCGAGGCGAACACCAAATTAAGAGAAAAAATGTGCCGGATGCGTAGTGCGGGCACACATCTAGTGTACATGAATTCTTGAAACCACGTTTGCAATATGAAGAGTAAATGTTAATGAAACTTACAACTGTTAAAGAAAGTGATCACGATATATTTTTCCTGCAGTATGCATTTTCCTGCACAACTAGATGCGACATTGAAACAAGAATAAACCTTGGTTCCTACCAAAACTATGCCAAAATGGTTAATAGCCGGACTGGTGATAAGTTTTTTGCAGAAATAGATGCAGCGTTGAAACATGAATTAAACCACTGAACCTACCAAAAGTATGCGAAAATGGTTAAGAGCCGGTCCGGTGACAAGGAACTTTCATGTGCTTCCTGAAGTTGCGGTACATGCACCACGTGTTCTAACAATAGTGACATCAGACTCGCCCATCACGTGCATGACTCTAGCTTAACTTGACGATACGTACGCGTGTCTCGTAGAGAGAAAGAAAGAAAATTTTCACTTGAAATCAGGTACCTAATCACCCATGTGCATGCCCAAAACATAAAACACTCCTTAACATAATCCCCCTAATTAATCCTCAGAATTAATTTTTTTCTATATTTAAAATTCCTTTTTATTTAAATAATTATTGTCTGGAGCCCCGAGCAATGACACGTCCACATTTTTGAATAGCCTAAACACTGTATCTACTTATCTACTGCTGGAAGGCAGGCCAAGCATTACGGTTTTCAGAAATAATCCGATTAAAAATGATTGTATGCACTTGAATCCATGAAAGTGTCGACCGGTAAAGCGGTTAGGGATGATATCTATGTAGGAAAAATACAAACGGTTAAAGGTTTAGATCAGCACTTAACGGTTACGCTAATAGCTTACTAGGTACCTAGCTCTAGCTACCTCCTCAACTAGCAGAGAGTGGACTCATTTATTAGGAGGATAGGATTTACCGAGGAGGGCGAGTCGGAGTCGTGCTAGCAAGAGTTTGCACCGTCCTAGTGTCCTATACTCCTAATTATTTTTTCTATACTTTCTTTGTAGATGGGATTTTTTTTTTCTTTTCTTGTGCTAAATGGGATTAGTGCTACGCACTTAATCTCCCGAGTTGAGCACCTACGTATACTCCTGCTTCAATAAAGGGTTAAAGGACAAAATGCCCCAAAATCGACCCATTAGATTTGTAAATGTCCCGGACGTTAGGCAAGAGATCAAAATGCCCCGTTCCGTTAGTTTTCAAATTTTGGTCAAAATTGGAGCATTTTCACTATCTTTGACCAGTCAACTATTGTGTGATTTTTCATTTTTGCCCTTCGCAAGAAAAAATACCCGACACGTACTGATATGGTTCTCTTAACACGTGGGCATCTATTTCAAGGACACGTGGTCAAGGACTGACACCTGTAGCAAACGTGTGTGTCGTACGTGTGCTACAGATATTATCTTCACCTGGGTCGATTTTCAGCCACAGAAAGGAATCGAAAATTTTCCCAGATACAGAGAGCGATAGGGTTACAAGCGAGAGAGATCGAGAGATTGAGAGATTGATAGACCGGAAGGACAAAGGGAACTGCAGATCGATAAGATAGATGAGACGGAGTAGATAAGAAGAAGGTTTTCTCTTCCCGGTGACGAACAGGTAAGTTTTTTGTTCAGAAATTTGACGTTTTAGGGTTTGTGATTAACCATGTGATGAGTATCTTTCTACATTTGATCTGTTTGATTTGGTATATGCTTTACGATTTGGGGTTAGGGTTTGTGAAATTGGTTTGCGATTTAGGATATGTGATTATGATTTTTGATTTTTCGATTCAGGGAATGTGATTATGAAAATGGTTTGAGATGATGTTGTTATAATCTGAAGTTAGGGTTTGTGACGATTTGAGATTTAAACTGAGTTGGTGATGGCTGCAGGGTGAAAGGGTTGTTGATAAATTGTGGATATGCAAACCTAGTGGGTCGATTTCAGAAAGTACAAATTAGGGTTTGTTTGTGTAGCCAATACAAATGAAAATTGTGTTGTAATTTGATTCAAGGAAAATGAAATTAGTGTAAACATTAGTATGATTACTGTAAACATTTCTGTTTTTGGTAATAATTTTTGGTATGATTACTGTAATCATTAGTATGATTACTGCAAAACATTTCTGTAACCACCATGGCTGCTAACACCCTTGCTGTATTATTTTGTTTCATTACTGTAAAAAAATTTCCTGTAAAAATTTGTTTCATTATTGTAATCATACTATTTGTTTCATTACTATTTGTTTCATTACTGTTTTCATTACTGTAAACAACCATTATTCTCTCAATTTATTTCATTACTGTAAAAATTATTGTTTTTTTGTTGGGGATCTGTTACAGAATGGGTAGCAAGGATAGGAATTTCTGGTTAACTGATATAGGTGGCCGGTTTAGAGACTTGCATATTCTTGGTTGTAAAGCTGGTACCAGTGGAGATGCTTTTATGGCTATGGTAAAGACTAGGTTGGTGAATGAACAAGGTATGAATTCTACACTTGAACTGTTTTTATTTAATGATGAAGAAGGGAATGCATGTGATAAGTGTGAATCAGAAGAAATGTTTATTTCATTTTGGAACAAAGGGAAAGTAAATAAAGATAATTTGGTCAGACTGTGGTTCATTCCAACTATTCCTACTCCTTCAGTGAGAGAATGGGGTTATGTTTATGACGCTTCCGGTGTTAGTGGGGTAAGTGGTGTGACTAATTATATCAGCCCAGTGAGGAAGAAAACTGTTAGTAAAAGGGTAGAGGTTAGGAGGAGTCCAAGACTTAATAAGACTGCTACTGTTAGTGGGCTTAAAGATATGAGACCAACAAGACTTGATTTTGAGCATGAAGAGCAAGTGGAATTGACACAAGCATCTGTTGCTGACAACCATGTTGATGAATCTCAAAGTATTCCTACACAGTCATCTGTTGCAGCCAACCATGTACAGGGGTATGAAGATGACCAGGTGAATTTGCCTAATGTACATCAAGATGAGTGTCATCCTGATGACAGGCCTGACTTTCTCTTTAAGAACTATGATGAGGAAGAGGATGGTGAAGATGAAAGTGAGGATGAGAGTGGAGATGTTAGTGAAGAAGAAACACAAGAACAGATGAATTATGAAGATTGGGTTTCTATGTGTGCTAGGGGTATAGATGTTGGTAATGACCCTGATGATTGTAATGAAGATTTCAATGTAGGTGGCTTTTATGAAGAGCAGAGTGCACCAGTGAATGCATCTTCAGATGAAGATCTTCCCAGCCAAGAAGTCACTCAAGAGGAAGAAACTAAGTGGGAAGAAGATTTTGGTCAGCATTTAAATGAACCACAACGTCTAGAAATGATAAATGAAGATACTCCTGAGGTCACACCTGGTGAAATAAGTACTGGTATGGCTTTTGGAAGTATGCAAGCTTATAAGGATCATTTAAGAGAATATGCAGTGTTGAAACATAGGATTTTAAGGTGAACAAAGGAGATAAAATCAGACACTATTCTTACTGTGCTTACAGGGATGCCCAAAACTGTGCTTGGATGGTGAATGCAAGAAAGGTACAAGAGAAAGATGATATGACAGTCACAGTCAGAGAATGCAACATAGAACACACTTGTAAAAATCCCAATGAAGACTACAGCAGAAAATGCAATGCAAAATTTGTGGCTAAGTATTTGTTGAAGACGATGGATGTTGCTTCACCAGTGGAGAAGGCAGATGATATAGATAAGAAAATCATTAAACCTCAGTTGCAAACTGAAATACCAAAATGGGTTGCTCGTCATGCAAGGGTATCATGTTTATGCTTTGTTTTTGTTATCATTTGTTTGTTTATTTAATAAATTTTGGTATATTTGAATTGCTAATTTTTTATCTCTGTGTGTACACAGAGATTGGTGCTAGCAGAAAGGGATGGAACATTTGAGACTTGTTACAAAAAAACACCACAATTGGTCATAGCTGCTACCTCATTGAACCCAAGGAGCATAGGTCATTTCATGGCAGACATACTGCTAGTTAGTTTATGTTGAAAGTTTTAACAGACTTTTATTTATGAATCTATGGGTTTAAAAAGTATGGACACAATCATGGTTTTATTTCTTAATTCAGCTCATTACATTGAGGAATACTTCCAATATGATAACATTACATTAACCTTTTCTGACATGAGTTTTGGTTGTGCTTTATCTTCTAATTGTGCACTTTATCTTTAGTTGTGCACAAATTTGTTCTTCAATATTATCTAATTGCTTTTGTTTCTTCATAAAGATTGCATCAGAAATCCATTGGAAATCTTCACATTCTAGGCATTTTAGGTAGCCAATACCATAATTCCATGATGTTTGAGCTATGTTTAAAATCCTCACCTTTGTTGAATTGCATTTGGGGTTGATACATCTAGTCTGTGACCAAGGACAATCAGAAAATTTGTGATCACCAACACAAGCTTTACAACCTCCATTGTACTGAGGTGCAATGGATTTAATTGCATCATCAAACCATTCGAAGTATGAACACATGGGATTAGAGCAAGAGAAGAATTTCTTCCCTGAATTAGCACCATCTTTGACCTTTAAAAGTTTGCGAATACCATTACAAGGAACTAATTTACACCTTGTGTAGATCCAATGACAATCAATTGATTGATGATTTCTTTCGTTGCACATCTCACATTCCTGACTTGATGTAGCAGCCATTATGAAGAAAAAAATTTTTTTACTGATTTTTGGTTGGATCATCTTCACAATTTATAAGTCAGGGGAGACAAAAAAAAATGACCGTTATTACAACGATCGGAAAATCTAGCCGTTGATTAGCTATGATGTTCCACGTGTCGCGATCCTAGCTAATAGGACACCGTGGTCATTTAAAAAAATCGGTAAATGTAAAACCCAAAATCTCTCGCCGTCCATTTTTGTAATCGACACGTGTCGCAATCTCAGTAAATGACGAAAATAGGACCCTAGATTTTCATCTTGGTGAACATAAGGGTATAAATGTCAATCGATTTCCACGTGCGGGCCACATGCTTACGCATTTGACCACTTAACGCTCTGAAACGGAAAACATAACAGAATGGGGCATTTTGATACGGTTTTGGGGCATTTTGATTTCTTGCCTAACGTCCGGGGCATTTTCAAACCTGGGGGGTCGATTTTGGGGCATTTTATCCTTTAACCCTTCAATAAAGTGGTAACTAAAATTATGGGATAATAGTAACATTTATACAGTAATATAGTATAAGGTTATAATGTGCCCACCTTATACCGAAGTTCGTCTAATCTATTATAGTATATCTTTATCGATGAACATTTGCCGGTGGATCCATTTAGATATAGAGTCTGAACATTTGCTGGTGATCCATTACTAGGCAGCGTCCGCTTATCCTATCCAGTTGACAAATGCACAACGGCATCGGCAAATATTTGCTGGGTCGGTCGGCCGCTACATCTATATGTATATTATTATTATTATTAGTTTAATGATAACTTAAAAGAGGAATCAAACACGGTGAGTTTCGTCATGGATTCAGAAATAGGAGGAAATGGCCGGAGCTCATGAGTTGACAAAGAGAAAGGGCGAAATCCAATGTATCTAAAGGAAATCTAACGAGTATACTAAAACCGCAGCTTCGTCCTTTCCTCCAGAATTATAAACAAAGTTTAAGACAATCTACCAAGAAGAGACAATGATGATATAATTTAATACAATTATGATAGTTATATTAGAACTTAGAAGCCAAAACTAGGGTTGTCAGGGAATAACCTTTTTCTAAAATGACTTCGGCGCCTAGTTAAGAAAAGCAAAATATATTTATTGGCATACTTGTATAATTTTGTCATCAAAAACAAAATCGAAAATTAACAACGAAAAATAGATCATTTTTCCAAATATTTTTAAAGCACGGTTCGAATGGACGAGTAAAAAATAGTTTGGGTGAAATGGCCAAAAAAAAGAATAGTAAGGATGAAACTGGATACATCACGTGTAAATTAAAAAGATAAGAAAAAATATTTAAAAATGGGCACGATGAAACTGGTTACATCCTGTCTATTTTTACATTTTTGTCCATCTAAATAGTATCAAAATCTAACTGTCCATTTCACCCAGGAATTGTTGATTTTGGTCTTTTTAACCAATTTTGTGAATTAACAATTTATATCTGATCCAATCCGAACAAATGCTACTTAGTAACTTTTTTCAAATAATGGGGTATATTTTTTGTTAACTTGTATACTTGTATACATGTTAAGGTTTAATAAAGAATTATTTTATATCTTTGGAAATTGTGTTTTTTTATCATATTCTACTAGAAATTTGTTTTTTTTTTTGAACTAAAAACAACAAATTTTGTTACCAATGCAAAGAATTCTGTTTTCAATGCAATAAAACAAACAAATCTTGTTTCCAATGCAAGAAATTATTGTTTTAGTGAACCTTAACATGTATACGGGTATACAAGTTAATAAGAATCACCAATGCCATGATAATTGTAAAAAATATTTAAGAGTACTCTTTTCTCTTACTTGTCCTAAAAGTTGTGCAAATTTGAACTAGATCACGCAGGAGTATTTGTTACATAGCACATAAAATTCTACGTTATGTTTATTTTGTGATCCACGAACAGAACTGCACAACCATGGTTTTCCTTGAAACCTGCACATTGCACGTGTACGAGTACGCATTGAAAAGTTTGGCGATATTTCTCTGGGATGAGATTTCTTAGACGGCTGAATTTTATTCACTATAACCAAACAAAAGAAAAGTTGAATAAGTGAACGGTTTAGATTTCTCAATAGACTTATCTTCTTGAACACATGCAATTAAATTAAAAGGCTTAATTGGAGCTCATTCATAATGGTTATTACTCAGAATATGTTTTCCACTGCACTTATTTCTTTCATTTCCATATTTAGTTTACTTGTGGAGGGGGGAATTCAATTTTCAAAAATTCAAAAAAGAACAATTTTTAGTAGTAAATCCCCACATTAATTTCTTACTTTCTTTTTAACCAAAGTAAGAAAATGTGCTCACACTGTAATAATAAAACTCCATAGTCAAACCAATAATAAACCTTCGGATCAAAGATCTAACGGTTCATATCAGAGTGTATACTGTTGACAACGGTTTTTTCGAATGAGAGAAAGAGAGAAGCAGGAGCCCTTAATAAACGGAGTAGGCTTTTATTAAGGGGGTTTTACTATGAAATTAAAAAAAAAGGAAGGATTTTTATTTTGTATTTGGAAAGTTTTGTTTTTTTTTTTGGTTACATTCCTCATTTTTCAATGTTGTTTAATTTTGGATGTTTTTATACGAGAGTGTTAGATGTGAGGCGGACCCTCGTTACCCTACCATCATTTTCTCTTCTACTACTACTAGTTATATAAGAGTTGCTCAATTCCATAGAAATTATTATTATTCACTAAATTTTCTTGATAGATTTTGTTTCTCTTTTTCATTCTAACAGCATACTAGTTCTCTAGTGGTGTGAGAAGAGAGAAAATGGAAGCAGCAATGACTTCTGTTTGGAGTTATCAAGAGGTGGGTGTGTTATATTTTCACTTCTGCATTGATGTTTTTTTGATTGTTTGGGATATCAACATCTTAATTCTACAAGATTTTCTCATTTATTCAGATTATTGATTTCTGATTCTGGGTTTTATTTGTTAAAATCTAACTAAGACTTTTTGAGAAAATTCTGCTTAAAACATTTGAGAATTTTATATGTACTGAAAGAAGTCACTTTTGGGTTCGAGTGCTTATTTCTAAAGTTATTTCAGTTATAGTTTCAATGGATTTTAAGTTTGAAGTAAGAAGTTCTGAAAAGTGATCATCTACCAATAAAAGTTGATCACTTGAATTTCTGATTTATAAATCTAGTTTTACTTGTTCTACTGCTTCCAAGTTTTTCTGAAGCGAGACCAGTTTTTTCTGCTTGTTTATTATTATAAGGAGTATCATTTATTGATGATAAAGATTCTTCTTTACAGAAACTTTTAATCAATTCTTTAACTGGAAATCAATTGAACCACCACCATTCTCCATTTTCCGGGACTTGTTCCTCGGAAGTCTCTGAAAGTCTTTGTATGTACATAAGAATGCCGCTAGTTTTACTGTTTGATATTGATCATCGTAGAATCAGATTTTCTTGTCACTAATACCACAATTTTTCTTGTAGCAGAACTGTGAGCAGTTAAAGGAATTACTTTTCTACACGACATACCAACTAGAAACGGCGAGAGCAGAAGCAAAAGAAGAGACGAAAAGAAATGAAGCGAATGTAAATAAGTTGGTTCATCTCTTGAATCAAGCATGTAGAGAAAGAGATGAAGCAAAATATCAGCTTCAAAGACTATTGAACAAGTTTTCACCCTCTAGTCCAACTGAAAACCACCCCGCTGTTATGTCTACTCTTCAACCCAAATTTCTCGTTGTCAATCCCACTAAAGGAAATTCTAGTATCACAGAAACTGATAGTGTTTCAGAAACCTATAATCATCATTCATATGGTTCACCACCTGTTGATTTAAGCTTTGATACCGTTTCTTCACCGGAACTATCTAATATTAATGTGGTCGACTCCAGTATCGTTCAAGCACCACAACATGTACCGCACCAGCCACTACACGTACCGCATCAGCCTTTTGATCAAGCATCACTTGCAATTGACAATCTTGTCAAGGGGAAACTTCTTCCTCAGAAAGGAAAATTGTTGCAGTCTGTAATGGAAGCTGGGCCATTGCTGCAAACACTACTTTTAGCGGGACCTTTACCCCGATGGAGAAATCCTCCACCTCATCAGACCCTACAACTACCGTCTTTATCGGTGGTCAACGGCTCGGAAGCTATTCATAATTCTTCAAGTCATTCTTATTCCAATGTATCCCATGGCTCTGCGCAGATATACTCTACATCTATGCTCAACTTTTCAGGCGGTCATGGTACATGCTTAAACAAGGCTCAAGTGTTATCTGCTGGTCTCAATAGGAATTTCATTAACCATTCTATCCCTACTGCCAAGCGTCAAAGGCTGCATTGACATTATCATGGATTTGTATAAAATTGGTGTAAATTGGAATTAAAGATTTTTGTTATTTAAACTGAGTTAATCTTCATTATTTGTACTTTTACTTTTAGAATTCTAGTTTAAGGATTGGAAAGTTAAGAGAATTCAATAGACTTGAAACACTAATCCTTTTCTAATGATCAAAATACACACACACAAGCAATAATTAAGAAATGAAAACCGGGATATCTCTGAACTGACTTCTCTGCTAACTTATTACAAGTAATTTGCCAGAAACAGGCTATCGGTATGTTGTTCTAAAATACAAAATGGGAGGGAAAAAAAATCAATTTCTTGTGAAATAGCGAAACAAATGTAATGTGTGGCTATCAAGGGCCACCAGTTGAACTATCTTCCTTTAGGACGCATCAGTTGCGAAAATACTGCACTTGTTGTGGCTGCATTCAACCCCGACTCGCTGGCAATTTCTTCACTATCAAGATCAACAGACTGCATCCGGGAAATGCACTCTGGTAGATCAGGTATGGAATTTGCACTATCAACTTTTGCAACTGATAGCGTTGAAGCTTCTTGAAGTTGAAGAGCATACTCCAAATTCCATAGAACATCTCCCATTGTTGGTCTATCAACTCCATGTTCAGCTAGACACTTCTCCGCTGTTTCACCAAATTTTCTTAATGAGTCGAGGTTCAAAGACCCAATGAGATGGGGGTCAACTATTTTCTCCAATCGGCCCTTCCTTTGCCAGTGCATGGCCCATTCAGCTATATTCACTTGTTCCCTTGGCAGAGAAGGATTTATGGCCGGCCGAGCGCACAAAACTTCCATTAGCACAACCCCAAAGGAATACACGTCAGATTTCTCTGAAAGTTGCTGCCTACGAAAGTATTCTGGATCCAGATATCCAAAGCTCCCCTTTACTGCTGTACTTACATGAGTTTGATCCAATGTAGGGCCTAATTTCGACAACCCAAAATCTGCAACCTTGGCCGTGTAACTGTCATCAAGAAGGATGTTGGTAGTTTTGACATCTCGATGTATAATACTCTCAGCTGCACCAGTATGAAGGTAGTGCAACCCTTTAGCAGCTCCAATGCAGATGTCAAGTCTTTGTTTCCATGAAAGTGGCGAGGAACCTGAACCGTACAAGTGCCTCCTAAGAGGTCCCCCAGCCATGCACTCATAGACAAGGATCATTTCATTGAGTTCTTCACAGTATCCTATAAGAGAAACCAAATGTCTATGCCGAAGCTTTGACAGCATTTCAATTTCTGTCTTGAACTCAACTAGTCCTTGTTGAGATCGCGAGTTGCCACGTTTTACGGCAACTAAAGCCCCATTCTCCAAAACACCTTTGTAAACCTTTCCAAATCCGCCCACTCCAATAACTAAACTTTCGTCAAAGTTATTTGTAGCGTCACGTATCTCTGAAAATGCAAGAACGCGTCCGAAATTTTGAGAAGGCACTACTGAGGAGAAACTTCCCATTGAAACCTTGGTTTCTGAATTTCCTGCATGGGTTGGAAGTGGTTGCCATTCTGGTATAGGCTCCTTAGGCTTCTTCTTCTCTTGGCGCCGGAAATACCGGCAAAGACCAGCTATAATGAGCATTAAAATTGAGGATCCTACTAGAGAAAAAACCACTACTAATGCAATCATCCTTTTCTTCTTACGAGTCTTGGAGCGCATGTGCTGAGGTCGGAGAATCCCATCCAAACTGTTGTCACTGCCACTGAGTTTCATGATCTCTAACCCATTAAGGATTGCATTAGGCGGCACATTCCTCTGATTTGGAGGACCCACTTGAACCAGAATGCTATCCGAGCTACTAGAAACATTTGATATGAAGTCGACATAATAAGCAGCAGACAATTGATTTGTCCCGCTAGATATATCAAAAGAGTTGATAGCAGACTGGTTGTTGATATAAACATTGAAAATCAGATTGTTCAAGGCTATACTTACAATATCACAGAAATGCATCCGAATGAGGTAGCTGAAACTGCTGTCAACTTTAAACGACCACGAGATGTTAAACCTTTGATCTCCCACATTCGCATCCGCCATTTCTTGAGCTGTTGCATAAACCATATTCGGCGCAATATTGACAGAAACCCCAGCTGGGTACTTGACCGTACTGGGGTTCACAGAGACGTTGCGCGCAGAACCAGGATTAAGAAGGAAAGCATGATCAGATACCCATGTTCTCCACAGCGGATCATAATTCGCCGGCAGAAGAGGTCCTCCCATGTTAAGCCGGTAAACCGTTTCAAGTGCGGCGTGTGTAGGAATTCCAATCTCAGGACCCAAAGGAATTGGAACAACAGAAGAAGGAAATTGTTTGTCAGGTAAAGAGATTAGCTCTATCCCGTTGATGAATGCCACCGAATGATTCGACAACGGAGAAAGTGTTAATGTTAATGAATGTGACCTCAAATTGATGACATACTCTTTGAGAAGAGAAGATTTACCGTTAGCTGATTTTAGAAAAGAGAATTCATGGGAAAGTGTGATTGCGTTAGCTACAATAGAAAAAACTGAGGATTTCAAGTTATAATGGGGATTATTAACAGCGGAAAAATGTAATCTCAACCAATGCCGACCAATATGTTTGGTTGTAATGGTATAACTAGAGGTTTTCTTAAAAACTCGAGCAGTACTATACAGATTTGAAGGATGGTGTTTAGTAACAAGAAAGTGAGAGTTTGGTGATAAACCCAGATTAGAATCTGGTACAAATGCTCGACCGTCGTCGTGTTTTAACGTTTTATTTCCTCCACAATTGAACAAGAGATTGTCTATAGGAGTAAAACCAGTGTAAGCGGATCCAACACATAATGAAAGGTACATGAAAATGAACAAATGTGAAGAACAAATAATTAAACCCATCTCTTCTTCATTCACAAACTAAAATCTAGAACACATATTTCTTCATTTTTCACTGAGATTTGCATTTCTTCGTCCACCCATATCTCTACATTCAGCAAAACTTGAGTAGAGATCCATAAAGAGAGAGGGTTGGGTTTGAAGAAACACTAGTGTTGAGTTGAGTCCCCTCCCTCTTTAGGAGGTAAAGGAAATGAATAAGACTGGAAAAAGCGGAGTCAAAAAAGAAGATGTTATTATGATGTTTTTAAGAGCAAACGAATTGACTGAAAAGCAAAAGCTTGGTAGAAGAGCTAATGGTCCAGTAGAGGTGGTGGGAGAGCTGATGTTCTTCACTGCTACATTTTCCAAGATCTGGTCTGTAGAATTGAGATTATTTAATAGTATTACTTGACAAAGAATGGTGGTGGAGTTGATTTGTTTTTTCAAAAAAACTCGCGGCAATTTAGGAAAAGTCAGTTGGAGAGGCAACTTATAATTATAACTTACGAGAAACCGTCTGCTGGTATCAAGTAACTGTCGCACTGACATAGTAATATGCTAAACACGCGTTCCATTATTATTAACAGCTAATTTATGCCAAAACCAGACCAGACGGGAATAGCTCAGTTGGCCATGTAATAGACTTGAGATCATACTTCCACGTTCTCTTTTCCAAAAGAAAAAGTTCTTGCAAATGAAACGGGGTTCTTATATTCTGTTGTGGTTTCTTCTTAATGCATAATGACTCGTTTTGGATGATAATTTCTTACAAGTACTTAAATGAAGTTGTGCCTCAGGTTAGACCAAAATTTGTAATCTGACAATCTGAATTGTCCCATGAGTCATGATACAAAATTTAATTCTTTTCTTTTTTGTGTGTGGTTATGATTCCATATACCTATTGATCATGGAGTGATGCAAGATTATAATGATGCGTTATGCCAGTGAACGGGCGAAAGGTTCATCTCCCTATAAGTTGTTTATTTTAAAATTGGTTTTTATTAGTCTTTGACTAATAACAAGAACTCACATGCATATATGCTGTTAACATAATTAATCGAAGTTGTTGATTTAGAATTAGATCTCACCGCAGTGGTGCGAGTATAACCAAAGATTAAAGACCAAAAAAAACGATCAAATTTGAGTTTAGTCTGGTGTGTGACGCTACGGGTAGAAGACTAAATTTGGTCGAGCATGCACTATACGTTCGTCTGGTTTGGGGCGTAAAAAATGAGGCGGAGGTATAAAGCCCGCCCCATATATAAAGTGAATTAAAAAAAAAAGAATGGGGCGGAGGTATAAATCCCGTCCCACCCAAAAGAAAAAATAAAATAAAAAATAAATGGGACGGAGATATAAAATACGCCTGGTGTGTGGCGGGGATTTTATTCACGCATGGTGTGGGACGTTAACTATACACCCGCCTGGTGGTGGGGCGTTAACTATACGTTCGCTAGACTATGTTTGGTTTTGGTCTTGGTCTTGGACCAAATATAGTTTGGAATTTGGTCTTTGGTCCGTATTTTAATCGATAGTCTGTCCGCTGTGTCTCGTTTTTTGACCAAATATTTTGTTATATTGCCCACCGTGGTTGCTCTAATTAATCATCATTTGACCTCACCCCATAATTAAGAGTTAAAAGACAAACCCCCAAGGCCTAAAACTTAGCCTCTGTTTTTGTTCTACTAATCAAAAGTACAAAAAAAACAAAAAAACAAACTATGGGGAAGCCAAACATTTTTCCACCTCACCACACAACACATTATCCATTTCTCAAGGAGAGATAAAAAGAGTTGGTTTAGATGAAAACACAAATTCCAGGGATAGAAAATGGCAACTTTATCAGTCCCAGTAGTGAAATGGGGTTCATTCCTTCCTAAGCAACAGGTAGACTTTTCCTAAAAAATTTGTTAACATCCGTTTCACTGGTACCCAAGTTATCCTGATTCTTTTTGCTGTTGTTACAGAATTCGGCGTATCGCTGCACAGCATTACCTTCAGGTGCAATAAATTCAAGCTCGATGGAGGCAACTTCTTCAGAGGAAAGTGAGTTGGATGTGGTTCCCTTTCATGATTGATTCAAAATTGAACATATCTAGTAGCAAACAATGTCTCACCATATCTCGTTCCAGGTTTTCTTAAGAGGAGGCCAATATTGCTTGGAGTAGGAGGTGCATTAGTCACAAGTTTGTTTCCTGCAACTTCTGGTTTTGCTAAAGGTATCCATCCGGGTTTATTTATATTTTGCCTTCCTCTGATTTATGAAACAAGTCTAAAACTTGTCCTGTTACTCATTCCTTGCAGAAGGACTAGAAAACTATCAAGCTTTTGTTGATTTAAAAGATGGATATACATACTATCATCCTGATGATTGGGTGGTGAGTTTCTTTGATTTTTCTATTGAAAAATACTCGAAATTTTGTAAGATTGATTTACATTCTCTTCGTTCAGGACTTTGATTTTAGAGGACACGATTCCGCATTCAAGGACCGATATTTGCCGTTGCAAAATGTTAGAGTGAGCTTTATACCAACTGATAAAAAAGATGTACACGAATTGGGTCCAATGGATGAGGTAAAAGAAAACCTTGGTTTTGCTCAATTCTTTCTTCATGTTTTGCACTTTCTTTGGTCCAATTTTATTTTATTTGCTTACCAGGTAATCTATAATTTGGTGAAACACAAGTTTTCAGCACCAACTCAAACACCAACCATATTTGACATGCAAGAGGTGAGTTGAGTTTCATTGACATTTTTTTCTCTAAAAAGATGGGCGTCCTATCAACATTTAACAATTTTTTCAGAGAACCGTTGATGGAAGAAACTACTACACATTTGAGTATGATTTAACATCTAAAAATTTCTCTCGCACTGCCTTTGCTACCATCGCCATCGGCAATGGTAAGATGAACCAACTTTTTATATCCCGCCTATGCAGCTTCATAATTTGCTTCATGAGGGGAGATAACTACTTAAATTTTGACTCCTTTCTTCACTTTCCGTAGGGAGATATTACACATTGATTGTTGGAGCAAACGAAAGACGGTGGAAAAAAGTACGAAACCAACTTAAAGTAGTAGCCGATTCTTTCAAGGTTCTTGAGATTTGAGACAGTGTATTGCTTTTCTACATGACACAACTTTTTATATGAAACTGAACATATGTAAAATGAAGATCAAGCCTGTAAATTTCTTTCTGCATCTCCGTAGCATGATTTATCAGAAAAATACATGGTGTAACCCAACCATCACAAATGAAGTTCAAAATTTCTCAACTTAGACCGAATTTCAGTCTTTCTAAAACCTGGCCAAACGAACTGCGCCAAGAAACAGAATGTAACTTTCTTTTGATTCACTAACAAGTTAAAACTTTCTTTTGCTTCACTAACAAATTAATTTACCAAGGGGGACAATTCAGAAACTCAAGTGCGGGCCTCCAAAATAATGAGACAGAAACTGCCGAGTAGAAATTCTAATGCAATAACAGATCCTTCTCACTCCACCCAAATTTCACAAAGCCTATTTGAAGTATCCTAAACCTGATATTCTCAACTGCCACCACCCTCGACTGCAAAAGTCAAACATACTTACAAACCAATCCATTCTCTTCTTCTTCCTTTCTACAAACTCCCACCAACCAATTTAAAATAGAAAAGTCAGCAAATGGGTGGAATGAGGACCTGACTAAATATAAAATTTACACCAATTACAGATCAATCACCTATACAAGCCGATGCTGCTGCCTACGACCCTGCCCAAAGTGGGGTTGCATTAATCGAACATATAAACCATTCGATGATACTAAGTTATCATGGGTACCTTGCTCCACAATTTTGCCACCATTTAGAACCACAATATTGTCTACATGCCTCATCATAGCTGCTCTATGGGCAATCAGAATAGTTGTTTTGTTCCCCATGACTAATGTATCCAGAGCTTCTTGTACCACACGACTCGACTCCGACTCAATTGAAGAACTGGCCTCATCCAATAACAAGATGGGTGCATTTTTCAGCACTACACGTGCAATGGCAATTCTTTGTTTTTGTCCAGGTGTCAGATCCACCCCCCTCATGCCCACATGCGTGTCGTAACCATGCGGAAAACTACTGATGAAATGGTGAGCATTTGCTATTCTTGCTGCCTCCTTCATCTCAGCTTCTGTTGCATTATGCCTAGCATAGATGATGTTCTCCCTTATAGTTGTTGAAAAGATAATTGGTTCCTGTTGGATAAGACCCATGTGATTCCTTAACCATCTTAGGTTAAAAAGCTTCAGATCTCGGCCATCCAGTAATACTTGACCAGCGACTGGATCATAGAACCTTTCCATCAAAGAGATTATAGTGCTTTTTCCAGATCCTGAAACTCCCACGACGGCTATAGTTTGGCCTCCGCTGATTTTGAGGCTAAAATTGCTCAGTATCATAATTTCAGGACGAGATGGATAATAAAAATCAACACTTTTCAGCTCAATGCTTCCGTAGACATTGGGGGGTTTCAATCCAGTGTTATCATCAGGGTCAATCTTAGGTGAACGGTCTATGATTTCAAATACGGAAGCGAGGGATTTTCGACGTTTAAGAATGTACGGAGCCAGGCCAAAAGGCTCAACAAGGGCAAAGGTTGTAAATGAAAAGACTATGTACTCCTTCAGACCTGTGGGCAGATCCAGATGGCCGTTTTTAACAGAGATAGCAGTGTACCATAGTAGGAGAGCATTGCAGGCAAAAAGCAGAAACTGTGAAAAGCCAAAGGCAAAACCAATGGCCATTCCATGGAGGACGCTCTGCTTGAATATTTTTACCAGCTGCAATCTGTAGAGCTCCATTACCTTGTTACCAGCACAGAACGCCACGACAGTGTAAATGTTTCTAACCGAATCCTCAAGGACCAAAGATGCTTTCCTATGCATCTCCTGAATACCTCGTGAGAAGCCTGCAAGCCACAGCTTCTGCAAAATGCAACGTTTACAAGTCTTAGATCTCATCGAGCAAACGATTTTGAGTTACTAAAGTACAGTGTTATGGGGTATAAATCAGTGCAGACTGATGGGCATGGCCTCCATGCATAAAAACAGAAAATAAGATTGAGAACAACTGCTATGAAATTCATGGGATCTTTTCCCCTTTGTTCTAGAGCATAGAGGTCAACTGCAAACCTGAGCAATGGCAGAGATGATAAGGACTGGTAGGGTAGCCAGAGCCACTAACGCTATCCGCCATTCCAACAGCATCCCAATAAGAAGAGCCACAGCAACAGCTGTACTGTCCTGGATAAAGATAGATAGCCGGTTGCTGAAAGCAGCACGCACAAAAGTAGCATCATTTGCCAAGCGCATGGATAAGTTGTCAGGACTGTTATCTTCTTCATCAAACCAACCAACTTCGTTCCGCAACATAGCTGGATGGAAACAGAAACATTTTTAGCTCAGAATGAAAAGTCATAATGCGAACACTTACCCAGAAAACACATAAAGGAAACTACTGGTAATAAAGAAATCGGGTATAAAGCAGTGGACATAAATACCTGAGAACATCATTCTCCTAACTCGTTCAGTCATTTTCTCCCCCATTATACCAAAATAGAAGTGCTGCAAGAAGTTGGCCACCACTGTTACAATTCCCATGCCAACAATGAACAAACACCATTTGTCCACTTCATAGCGTTGGTGATGACCAGTATCTCTATAATATGCTACCATAACCAGAGCAAGAAGATAAGCAAGGAGAGGATTAAAAGAACCAAAAATAGCAGCTCCTGAGCTCCCCAAAAGGGCATAAAGCAACTCAGGGAAGCTGAGCTCTGCAAGCCGCCTAAGTGATGGAGGTTTCTGAAGCTGTGTGTCCTTCACATATTTCTGCTTTACTGGGATATCATCATCGAATGAGCTGAGTTGTTGACTAAAATTCTTTGAGTGTGAGCGCTCGTTTTCAGGGTCAGACACTAAAAGTGGTGAAATAGGAGATTCAGGGTCCGAGCCAGTTGAGAATTGTTGTTTTGCAGACGGAATATCAAGTTTGGGTAGCTCAGGTAACCTCATCTCAAAACTGTCTTGTCCTTTTACAGAATGTGCCTCATCTGTAGAAGCCAAGGGCATGGATACTTGCTCTGAAGGTGGACTCTGAAGTTTTGGCAACTCTTGTGAATTAAATGTGGCATCTGAGCCCCAAAATGCATGGGCACCATGTGCTCGCTGAAGAGAGGGTGACTTACTCATCCTGGGAGATGATGATTCTTGAGTAATATGATCTGATGAGATGTCCTTCTCATTTTGACTAGCTGTGGTCTCTCTGTTCCTCATAGGGGTCCTGAAAGAGAATGTGACAGTAAGGTAAGTCCCTAAACAAGAGTAGATGAACCAATATGCCAAAAAAATACATGGACTACTAGAGAGGACGCTACATGAGTTTAACCAAACGAGATTATCTATGAAGTTCAAGACAACTACTTTGTTCCTTAGTGGACATGTAAAAAAATTGTATCTGCAAATAATCAAGCTCAACAGATGACAGTAAGATTGAAGTGAGTGAGTCTTGAATAAAGCAGATTCCAAAGCTTGACTGGGCTTGGGAAAAGAATGCAGGCTTAGATTGCATAAAAACAGAAAGAATTTTTTTTTTTTTTACGTAACTTGGGGATCCAGGTGTTAAAAATGTAGAATGGGAAAGACGATCGCCAAATGATGGATGCAACATGCAACACTCTTGCACAAACAACTGATATTGCTAACCAAATTTAGAAGGATATTAAACCTCACTGGATGAAGCAATGGCATTATTCACTAAGTTTGCCCATCTAAACTTCACCTATGAACAAAAGCTAATTCTAGAGTTTAATATAAAACCGAATGAGTGAAATTTCCAAATACCTCTTAGGAAGCTTTGCTGCTTCTTCACATCTTAGAAGCTCTGTGTATAGGCCATTCAGGGTTAACAGCTCATCATGTGTGCCCATTTCTACAAGTTGACCCTCCTCCATGACAGCTATATAGTCAGCATTCTTTATAAAGCTAAGTTGTCGAGCTATTATTATAGTTGAGCGTCCCAACATGAGGACATCCAGAGCCTCTTGAACAGCCTTTTCTGCTTCAAAATCAAGACCACCAGTAACCTCATCAAGCAGAAGAATAGATGGGTTTGAAAGCACTGCCCTAGCAACAGATAATTTTATCTTCTGTTCTTCCGTTAATGCCAAACCAGCTCTACCAACCTGAAATGCATAACTGATGAGAAACCCTAAGAAGACATCTGAATTTAAAACATCCACAAGTGATAGAAACAGCTATTATTCGTACAGGTATTCACCTGTGTTTCGTATCCTTTCTCAAGAGAGCTAATGAATGAATGCGCATGTGCTATTTTAGCTGCTTCTTCAATCTCATCGAAGGTAGCACCCGATCGCCCATAAGCAATATTATCCCTAATGCTCAAACTTAGCAAGGCAGGCTCTTGAGTGACAAGTCCTATCTGGCTTCTTAACCATTCTACTTTCAAGTTTTTAATATTCTCACCATCCAAAAGAACCTCTCCTACATCAAGATATTTGTTCTCAGTATGTATTTATAGAACCTTGAAGAGAAAGGAAGAAGGAAATGAAAATGGAGAAGATGAATAGCAAATACCTAACGTAGGATCATAAAACCTTTCCATTAAAGGAATAATGCTGCTTTTTCCCGAGCCATTCCTTCCAACAAGTGCCACAGTTTTTCTAGCAGGTACTGTCAGGAAAAATCCACTCAGAATAGGTATCTCTGGCCGAGATAGGTAGCTGAAATAAACATTCCGAAACTCAATGGTTCCTTGCACAGAAGCCAAGGTATTTCCTTCCTGATTCACCGAAGAGGTTGACCGGCTAATCATCTCATATAATCTATAAGCAGCGATACGGCCTTGCTCAAACGCATAGAAGTTTGTTGCTGCTTGATTCAGCCCGCTACATGTAATGAAAATTGCAGTTACGGCAATGTGTGGAAAGTTAATCATCAATACATGAGCAAAAACAACAAGTACAAAATACTTACAGGCCACTCAAAATAACAGAAAACAAAGCTATTAAGATTTGATCGCCCTGCTTTTTGTGACTCTTAAGCAGGAACCTTCCAACCCAAAGTTGCAAAGCACATGAACAAATGGCAAGTCCATATGTAAATCCAAGTCCAAGACCTTGCACAAGACTTATCAGTATACCATATCTCAACGTTGCTTGGAGTGAAGTGGCATAAGAATATTTGGCCAATGTTTCATTTGTGAAAGCATATAAGGTCCTAACGTAAGAGATTGCCTGCACAAGTAATGAAATTATGTTTTATGACCGCATCTTAGGTACTACTGGAAAGCACAATGCAACTTAAGCACTTATCTTGCTTGAAAATTTCTCCGCAGAATTATATAAACAGAGTACCTTTCACCCGCTCTAGTACCACCAAAAAGTATAGTATAAACAGAGTCTCCAGAAGGAACAGATGCACAAGCAGATGATGTATAACCACTAACCTGTTCAGCAATGCTTGCTGCTTCAGCGTAAGCATCCTGAATATTTTCAGCAAGCCTGTGCAGAAATATGTTTGATATCCCACCAGCGGCTACAATAAATGGGCCAGTGGCTAATGTTAAGAGTGCAATTTGCCAGCAGTTGATAACCCCGATGACGAGACCACCAAAAAACGTAGCCATATTATGGATATAATTGCCAACCTGTTACACAAATTCCATATTACAAAAGGTAACATCCACCGATGACATAGCAGAAGCAGGAAAAAGTTGAAACGAGCATGAGCTTAAACTCCTCATGCAACAAACATGGTCTTTTTTTAAGCAGGGAAAAATCTCAGGTGAAAATGTGTATACTTTCTGTGGTTATGAACCATCACAACAATGTTACTATTAGAGCATACCTTCTCACTAAGAGCAGACTGAATAAGCAGTACATCACTTAATACTTGGCTCACAATATCTCCATTGTTCCCATATGTGTCAAAGAAACTCATATCCTGGTTAAGTAACACCTGAACATACTTTGACCTAATAACAGCAGTCTGCCTCTCCCCAGTAAGAATCCAACATGACACCTCTGCTCACAAAATCAAATTAATTAGTAAGCATAGTGAATAACTTCAATCTACAGAAACGGCAAACACACTGAAACCCAGAGAGACCAAAATGCATACCAATCCACGCGGCAGCAAAAACAGCAACTGCAATGTAAATTATATATAGTGCATACTGCAGCACAAACCATAACACGTTAGATGATTCTAAATTAACAAAAATCAAATTGAAAAAAAAAAAAAAAACTTAAATTAGGGTTTGAAAAGATGTTCACCTGAGTGAATTCCTGAAACAAGACATCAGAATTTTGAGTATTCCCTTTAAAATTTAATAAGTGAATAACTTTTCCGAAGAAATGTAAATAAACAACAAGAGCAGTTCCATGAGCAGCAGCAGCTAATGAACCAATAACCATTAAAAACCAATCAAAAGTATCAGCATGAGCAAATAAACTAGAGAAAGGTACAGCAGCAGGTGGTGGTTCAATTTCATCATCAATTTCTTCATCATCTTCGACATTATTTATTGATTCAACATTTGAATCTATGTATGGCGATGGTGATTCTGGTGGTTCTGATACTTCTGATACAGGTGTTAATGGTTGTACATGTGATGGTGACCATCCAAACAATCCTCTTGATACCATCATCTTTACTAATAAACCCTAAAACCCTAATTCTACATAATCTCACACTTCATATGACTAAAACAACTCAACGGATCTGTGAGTAATTAACTAATTTCTTCTTCTTCAGAAAAGAATTAATTTCACAAGTAAATCGAAGATCAAAGGACTGAAAAGAGTTGATCAACCAAATTTTGATGAGTGTATATATATTTCTGGAAAGAGTCGTTACTTTTTTATTATCTGAGCTAAAAAGAAAAATAGGAAAACTTCTTTCAGTTTTTTTCCTCTATCTGGAAACTCTATGGCAGTTACCGGCGTTACGAGCTAAGAAATTTTGATTTTTCTTTTTGATTTTTTTAATTTTAATTTTGATTTTTCTTTTTGATTTTTAATATGTTTTCTATCCTCAACAACAACAACACACAATGTAGACATCATTGTGCCGCGCCAGTCCATTCCACCTTTGCTTTGTTTTTTCTCTTTTTCTTTCACATCCTTGAGTTGTTTTTTTAATTTCTTTATAGGGCTGCTGCTTTAATGACTAGTAATGGTCCTCTTGATGCTTCTTGCACTATTGGCAAGCTACATGTTGTGGCAATAGTGCCAAAAGTAAGTAATTTGAGCATTTTCCCGCTGTTTTAATGACTAGTAATTGATGTTCCCACCTTAATGTTGAATGCATCCCTGAATAGGCTTCTATTATTTATAGTTCATATATTAATCATAACTTATTTAGCTTTGGTCGGTAGATTTTGATCAAAAGCTTGACATAGTTTAATTCATATTTATAGCACAAAAACCAAACCATGGGAGTGAATCACTAGGACAGTAGTTGAGAAATATGATATATTCAACAAACCCGGACAGTGGTTGAGAAATCTGATATATTTAATAAAAATATATTTTCTAAGGCATGTTCCTATGCAAATCACACCTTCTCTACACTTTTTAATTTCTTGTAATATGAATCCTCAATCTCAATCTCGGGCTAAGGTAAAGGTAAAAAAAAAGTAACAAAGTTTGGGGTTCAAAGTTCGTTATTTCTGAAGATGAATGTATTTTTCGTAATCATATTTCTCTTATCCAAGATTGTACCGATGCTGCATAGCAACATGGTAACACCAAGCTGGATTTAATAACAACCCAGCTGATAATGAGGATGGGAATGATGAGCAACTTCTTTTCAGGCAAAAAGCTTTGCTCCGTCACCATGACATAAGCAACTTCTTTCTTCATCTTTGAATCTGTGTTTTTCCGGTCATGAAATACCCCCAAATTCGATTCGTCAACAGGTTAATCAGCAACTTGATCACTCTTCTTCTCAGTTTCCTATCAAAATTCACATTCACCTAATTTCTACATAGTCTCAAAACCAAACATTCTTCAGAACTTTCAATTTGTTTTCCAACATAACTCTCTAAGCAAATATAACCTTACGACCCATATTTATGTTTGTCATATCAACCATCTATACTTTATGTGTTATGAAAATCAACACTTAAATCCCAAAAAATTTACGCCAAAAAGTAGCAGAAAGTTCGATTCTAAAACTGCTGCACAAAAGCAAAAATATATATATTATCACCAACGATAATACTACTAGAACCTTTTCGACAGGCCATCATACTTGCCAAAAACTGTCTGTTTTCATGCCAAACAACACTAACATCCTTCTTCCATTACCATAAAAAAAACATGATTAATGCCCAGCATACTGAAGACATTGAGAGACTAAGTACCTCTATCGATTCCATCGACCATAAGCATAAGAAGAACCCCTACACATTTTCACGAAGTAGTCCAAGGAATACTAAAGACTTTACTCTCCAGATTTTCTCCTCCAAGAGTCCTTCTCATCCTCCTCACATGATCACCATTGATCATCATCATAGTCGCTTTCAAATCTTTATCCTCATAGTAGAAGTCTCGGCCATCATCGCTACTTGTTGACGCAGCAGACCCATAACCTCCATCTTGATGTTCCTCTACACTTTCTTTCTCATCTCCAACAGTCTCTTCATCATCCTCTTCCATGGTACTATGATCAGCCTCAACTGCCACAGGATTTTCATCAATGTCTAACCTAGGTAACTCCTCGTCGGCAAAATCTATGTTTAGGGCTTCTGACATTGTCCGAGGAAAAATCCTGGGCAATTTTTTCTATGCTAGGTAACACCGATACATCATGTCCTCCACTCGTTTTTGTCTTTTAACCTCTCTTGCTTCTTCTATTGCTGCCTCCTCGGGGTTACTTGTTGATTTACTGCTATCTTCTTCATCTTCAAACACATTGATGTTATTATAGAATTGGTAAAAGGATTCGTTACTCAAACTTATTAAGATTGATTTGAGACCTAATTTTGATTTAAACTAACAAACAAATAAAATATGGTTACAAAATTGAGAGAAATTGGGACTCAGGATTCCACTATTATTCAAATTCTAATTAGTTCATATAATAATTCTTAACAATTGTAACTCTTTGATTGACCTTATTTCTTTGCCAGAAGATTTCTAAATATTTTTATATTAGAAGCATAGCTAATCAAAAACTCGAAGTCTAAGCATACGCGATCAAACAAAATCACAAATAATTAGTGAAGATCATAAATCAATTAAAATAAGTGCAAAAGGTCATAAAAATCAGTAATAGTTACTAAACAATTTTGAAATATGGCTTCCTCCATAGTTCCAATATTGGGTCTTAGCTCATCATGGTCGAAACACGCTCAAAAAATCGAAACTTAGCTCAAAAGTGTTTGAAAACAAGAAAAGAAACAAAAGATAATAAATTAATCAACTGCGATGTTTATAAGTGTTGCAGTCCAGTTGTTACAAATAAATAATATGCTGCAGAAAACAAAGGTCTGCTTCTGTGGTAGAATAGACCACGTTTTTTGCGACAAATTTCGTCAACTTTATGTTTTTCGTCTTCCCCTTCTCTACTGCTACTGCATTTTTCTTTTGAGCCACCTGCTTTCTATTCTTCTCTGTAATTACTCCCAACTCTCTTCTTCTCTTCTGTGTTTCCCCCAACACCTATTCATACACAACATGTGGATATCTCCCGAGTTAATTACAAAATATCTTCTCACAAAAAAAAAAATCTCCATAATCTTTTATTTTATTCTCACGCGTCTTCCCTTTCTTAAATCCAAAACTTTCTCTAAACTAATAGATACGAATTTTAGGAGTTATTCTCTGTAGTTAAGGAAGATATTCTCTAGCCTGCTCCCCACATACTTCCAAATATAATTCAAGAAAATCTGAAACTTTCTCCACCCCTGTTTAGTCGGGAAAGAACTGAAATCATGTTTTACTTCAACTGTAAATCAATTACCAACCCTGTTTTATCAAAACAGGTTGGTTCCAATTCAAAACCAACAAAAACTCTAATTAAATCCCTTAAAAATTTCATCCAGAAAGTTACGCAGTTGAGCTATAAATTTTCTCGTAAAAAAAATGTGAAGAATAAGGAGGGGTCATATCCAGAGTAGGGGTGTCTTTAGTAATTTCTCTGTACTTGTTATTACTGGTCGAATTTAGATCGACGAGCTATCATTTGGTGGTACTCCTCAGTATCCGAATCTGGTAGCTCTGTTTGACTTGATCTGGTTAACTTATTAATCCAGATCTTGAAAGATCTAAATAGGGCAAAGGATTTTAATTGTTTTTAAATAGAAAAGCCTTTGTCACGCTCAACATACATATCGTTAATTAACTTCCTGGTATAAGAGAGTGGTTACCAAATAAAATTAGTCTTTTACTGTTTGGAAGACGATCGAAATGGTTGAGTTTTTAAAGTCTTTAGAGAGGCTGAAGAAACTTAAGATAGTGGACCCTATCTTAGGATTCATGTGGGTCGTCCAGATTGGTTGTAGGCGCAGGAATACTGAGGAAACTAAGTAACTAGGTATTACAGGTATGGCTAGTGATACGCAATAGTGGCACGTTACAGCATATCTCGCCTAGTCAGTGCACAACCATGATGGCGCTACATTGCATAGATTGTTAAGCGCTAAGATAGCGATATCCTGCAGGGTCAATAATGCATAAAGATAGCGCTACACTGTAGAGTCAGTGGCCAAGTAATGAAGCTTATTGGATGACACAATGAAACTTCACTAAGGAAGGCAAGACAAGGCCAAATTGACAAACAACATCCGATGTTGGCATTGATGTATATACATGAAATTAAGTCTGATCAAAGTTTGGATAGTGCAAGCAAACTAGTGATGCAAGAGTATGCATTACTATGGTCGAACAATTGGCTAAGTAAAGCAAGAATGATGCATATGAGCAAATAATGCATGGTGCATTATTGGCATAAGTTGGAAGGCATTTTGTCATGAGTTTTGCTTAGCTTAAACATCCAAGAAAGTTCATATCAAGGCCAGGCATAGTGACGTGCAATATTGGCACATTATGGCTCAAGAAATGGTTATAGTTGGTTATTCGTTTGCGAGCATGCCAAGGATGCGAGACCAGTTGGAACGGTTTTAAAGTGAGTTTACAACCATATTAGAGTGTACACAGCCGTTTGGGATAGGTGTGGCATGAATTTTCTAAATTTAGAGAAGGTGGTTAGCTATGCATAACTTTAGGCGATTACGGAAACTACCCCTTGGAGACTTCGCTGTCCAAGGCTTGTGAAAACTGTTGTACATAATTTTTAGCCTGATCCTAACATGTATAAATATTATCTTAGTTATCAACAATTTCAGGGTTGTTTGATTGGAGAAGAACCACTGAATTGTAAAGAGAGTTAGGCATTCATCGAAGAAGGTGAATAACTTGTTTGGTCCATGCATGGACTGTTTGATGTAATCTTCCTCAATGCAATAAAATGGTATGTTGTGTTATATCTTTGTGTTCATTGTGTTATTGATTTGTGTGAGATTTTTTAAGTACATTGGTGCATGGCAAACCTCTTATGCTTATGGGGGCATAAAGAGTTAGAGAGAAAAGGAGAAAAACTTCTGTTGATTCACCGAACCATAGAGTATCGACGGTCATGTCCCGTGGAAAATATTATGCCACAAAATGGGCATGTGAGAGCTGGTATTAGAGCTGTGTTTTGGGGACACCGTTCTTGATTTTTCTCTCTTTTACTCAAGTTGGTGTAATTTGTCTGTTGAATTCAGTAATGAAGTATTTTGGTTTTGTTAGTATTGAGACTAAAAGAAGTTGATCTTGTGTGGAAAGATCAATTGGAATGAATTTTGAATCTTGAGGTACCAACAAGCTATGAAAGTTTATGACAAAGGTGTCAAAATTTCTGCCCAAAGTGTTAGACGAATATGCGAGAATCATTTGAAATAGGTTTTTCAATTGATTGCATGACAAAATTAAGGAGTATGCTAAATTCTATGGTGCAAGTCAGAAGTTTAAACCCATGTTTCTCACAAGTATATGAAGATTATGCATTTGGAATGAATGTCTTCGTAGTGTTATCATTACCGTACACATTACAAGTAGTAGTGAGAATTTTGCGAAAATTCGTGAACTCAAAGATGTTATTGGCCTTTGAAGTGGCAAAGAATATGAAGAACTTGTCTAGGCGATAAAATTAAAGGTGTATCATCGTAGCCAGTTGGTGGAAGATATAAGTAAATTATCTCGAATGCAATGCAAAATCTAATTGTGAACCACCATTTTTGTGGCAATGTGATGCCATGAAAGAAGATTGGATGGTCAATTCTTATCTAACATAAATTTTATGGAAAGACTGAAGAAACGAACGTAAGTTAGGAAAAAACTGATACACCATGGTCTTGAGTTTGCAAAGAGTTTTCCGTGATACTAGATGTGCACAAGGAGTGTGCTTGCACCTGGTTTATAAGAGTGGGATTGATATGCTTGGACAAGGGTGTCCAAAGAAATGCATTCGTTCATAGACACAAATGAATGTTCTTGTTAATTGCAAATCAGCGATTGTTGCTACTAAGATTATTTTGGATAAGGGACAAGAGAAACCAGATGTGCATCGGCAGTAAAATAAGTTCCAAGTTTGAAGAAGAATGCGTTATTCTTGCTTCAAGGAATGTGGGCAGTGGGTGCCTCATATATAAGGATTCTGACCTTGTTTTCAATTGTCCAAGCGATTTATACGCAAAGGTCATTAAGTAATGTGGATTACTGAGCTCTATGGTGATGCTCAGAATCACCAAGTTAAGTCTAATCCAGTTGTGCAAGAGTGCACAAGATTGTCTAAAAAATTCGGGTGTTAACTGACATGACAGATATGCAACATTATCATGTGCCAGATAGGATTTGGGCATGGCCAAAATGCATAATACGCCTAAAGATTCAAGTTAGGCGGAATATTATTCGATGCAAGGAAAAGGGAAGGACAAAATAGAGGTGATGCATAAGAATGTACGCGCTCATTCTTGAAGAAATCTTCATAGAAGCTAAAGCAACATGAAAGCCTCAGTTTGAAGGAGTATTCAACTAAGTGTCAATTTTATTGTGCTTCGTTAAGGGAGTTGCATAAGAACGTTGATAATTAGAAGAATGCATGTGGCAATGTGATTTGCAACATTGAAGACAACATGTGCTATCTTGATTCCTTGTTTTTTGCTTAAAAAACGAAGATGAAGGCAGTATTGCGAGATTTGTTAGGTTTTACAAGTGTACAATCAGTTGGTGCGAGTATTTGCTCGAGTTTGAGTATACTTTCAGTTTGGGTCGAGCGGACCTTGGTGTTGAGAATTGTATCTCTATATAAGGTAGTAGTGAATGGGGGTATTTGAGACGAGAGTTCTTGTCTCTTTAGTTCAAAGTAAAGCTAGTTCACATGGGAAGATACTACATAAAATATTAAGCCAATATATGCAATAGAAGATGCTAAAAGTGAAAGAAGCAAATAAAGTTGATGGCATATGACCTGTTTTTTGTTGAGAGTTATGTGGAAATGCGACAACATATTGGCAGCAACGACATTCAGTAACGCGGCAAGAATGTAAAAATGATCATATCAAGTAAAATGAGATAAAATTCATGGCTTGGAAGAACATGTTGTTTTTCCGTTACACTAAAGCATAGCAGTTTGAAAAAACAGTGATGCATGTTGGTTTCAAAGGCGCATGAAGATGATGCCTTGTCCAAAGTGGCGGTGGGATGTCCCGGGTAATTCTAATGACTATACCAAAGTCATGCATCTCAATCATGATGTTGCGACAATGCAAGCAAAGAACATCAAGGTGCTGGCTCTTTGTACACAAATGGTGCAAAGATAAGAGGTGAAGTTTGCAACATGATTTATAGGCCAAATATAGTGAAGGTCCTGATGTTTGCAAAGTGCAGCAAAGGCTATAGGTTGTGGCGCATATCAGAGTGGTATGGAATCATATCATGCATTTCTTAAGACATGGCATGATTTGGCGTAGGCGCAATATGATTGAAGAAAAATTCCGAGTCTCATATAATTCCTGTTAGGTTGCTTGGTGCAACTAAAGTCAGAGAATGAAGGAAAAAGATTATGGCAATGATCATTGTGATCATTTGGGAAGAATCATTACTTGCGTACACTTAGGCGCAATTGATTCAAGTGAAATTTAAGCCTAATTCAGGGAATTGGCAAGAAGAATTTCAATTTACACCTAGATATTGATATATGACTTGCAATAGAGTTGAAAGCGGTTGCGACGCAACAACAAAGTTCAAGTTAGTAGGATCAATGACGAGGTAGTAAAGTTAAGTGATGCTGATGCTAAGGCATAAAAATTGGGTAAATATATTTTTTAAAGCCAACTAAGTTTGGTGAATTTCAGAATGGTTCTGAGAATGCATGCAAAAAATATTTAGACCAGTATAGAGTTTATATTTGGTTGCGTTCAACGATAACGTTGAACAAAATGGGTGGGGGAGGTCTATTACAGGTCTGGCTAGTGAAGCGCAATAGTGGCGCTTTACAGCTTAATCGACCTAGTCACTTCACATCCATGATGGCGCTGCACTGCATAGATTTTTAATCTCTAAGATTGCGGTACCCTGCAGGGACAGTAATGCGCAAAGATAACGCGACACTATAAAGTCAGTGGCCAAGTAATGAAGCTTATTGGCCGACACAATGAAGCTTCATTGAGGAAGACAAGACAAGGAAAAATTGACAAATGCAACATGTGATGTTGGAATTGATGCATATCCATGGAATTAAGCATGGCCAAAGCTTGAACAGTGCAAGCAAACTAGTTATCCAAGAATATGCATTACTATTGTCGAGAAATTGGCTAAGCAAAGCAAGAATGACGCAGATGAGCAAATAATTCATGGTGCATTATTGGCATCAGTTGGTAGGCATTTTGGTATAAGTTAGGATTAGCTTGAACATCCAAGCAAGTTTAGCTCAAGGCCATGGCACAGTGATGCGCAATAGTGGTGCATAATGACTCAAGTGACGGTTACAGACATTTATTGGATTTGCGAGCATGCCAAATATGCGAGACAAATTGGAAAGGTTATAAAGTGAGTTTGCTAACCATATTAGAGTGTCCATGACTGTTTGGGATAGGTGTGATGTTAGAGCATTGCTCAGTTGAACCCACCAAAGCGTTGGTATGTCAAGTTTGGTTATCATATTTTAGTATCAAAACTCAATTGGAATCGCTTGATTAAATTACTAGAGTCAACTTCGTTTAGGTTAAACTAGAAAGTCTAGGAATACTGAGACATACAATTATTATCTTGAAGACCTGAAGAACGTGAAGACGTATTGACTACAATGAAGACATCATCCTTCCACTTGAGGTTCGTGATACTGACTTGACTTGTTTTCGTTCCTATCCTTACTTTCAAGTAGTTTAAGATTGAAAACATAACATGCGAGGTTATATTTAATAGTATAGTATTAGAGTTGGTCATATTATCTTTTGAACTTCGTAAATGCGATATCCACACAATCTATGTAACTTGTTACTTGATTGTATATTGGATATAAACTATTTTTCATTACATATATTTAAAGGAAGTACATATAAGAAACTTGTTTGTTAATCAAAAAGAAATCAATAGGTGTTTTGGTCCGATTTTCTATGAAGATCTATTGGATAACCAATTCGACCCTAAGGTGGGAATTCTAGTAGAACCGATCTTAACTTATGTTGAGAGTTACAGTAGAACCGATCCCTACCTACTTTGGGATACATGGTAAAACCTATCCTAGCTTTTGTCGAAATTCTTGGTAGAACCGATCCTTACCTATATTATAGTGATCCCACTACAAATTGGATTATCAAGAACATCTTGGATCTCTAAGGATAAGGGTGATTTGGGATAGAGACGAATTATAGGGATAATAATAAGACATTGTTAGACAAGAAGTTGCAGAAGAATTTAGGGAAGATGATAAAGGTTTACATTATTCATTAGCTACCTCTCAGAGGTGTACAACAGTCCATATATAAGGCTGGACGACACACTACTGTCGTGCAGAGCACGAGCCACTCATATGATTAACAATAAATAGAACTACTAACGGTCTGGCTCATAACTAGATATGTCCTGCCCATAACCAAGATGGTCTGCCTCATGTAGGTTCATGAAAAATACTGACCTCTCCAAATCATCCTTGTCCTCAAGGATGTAAAATGTGAGATGACCTCGGCTGTAGAAGATATAGGTAAGCTCGTTTAACGGAAGGCGCTGTTGCTGCAGCTTCCTAACGGACGCCGGAACCGCTGTGACTCTTATGATCTCAACACAAATCTTCATAGCGACTGGTCTCCTCTTGTGAACTGTTGGAACCATACATGCTAGTGATTTCTTCTTCTAAAATAATTAGCGGAATCGAGCCACTGATGCTTATTATCTCAAGGTTTAACTAACCAACATATTCATAAGTCAGTTCCCAGTAAGTACTTAAAGAAGCATAATATTGGCCAAGGTTCCACCCAGTTACGAATAACTTTAAAAATGTCACTGCCACTAATCGTAAAAACACATATGAGAAATAAAGCTTCTTTACTATTACCAGTTGTTCGAGGGTGATGAATTGTGATGAGTTGAGGAGAAGCAGCTAACTTGATGAACAACTCTGGCCAAACCCATCCAAGGACTATATACCTTTTACCGTGTAGTATGTATACCGTAAATCCGTGTACTGTAGTGAGACGAAGCACCTGTACAACAACCAACTTGAACATAGTGACCATTCTCAATTTAAGCACCAAGACCCACAATAACTTGTCTCCCTCTTGTGAACAGTAAGGATCATAGCCTCTTCTACTTATTTTTCAAAGGTACACAAGCCCCTTATCATCAACACTCACAACTTGGTAGGCAGTGGTATAAATACCTCTTGAAACATGAGTCTTGGTTGTGGTCCTTCCTTTAGAAACAACATCGTTGTTGACTGTACAATCACCTTTGATTATGAGACAACCTTCTCCATTGCTGGCGAGTAACTCAGTTTCTTACCTTTCTCAGATGAAAAAGTCTTCAACGGCAATAAAACTTGTATATAAAATTGAAGCCAATAAGGATAGATCACACTCTTCCTAGCTCCACCAACAACAATCAAACAATTACCAAGGTAATAAGAAGAATCTGTCGCAAGACTTGAAGCACGAGCTGACATTTTCCCACTGCCATGACCATCACTAGTAGAACCTGAAATGAGTATAACAACCTCCAACTGAGTCTTTAACATATAATCATGCTCATTCCTTTTACCATCCTCGTCAACTTTTATAAACACTTCTTTAATTTCCACCACCTGGACAATGTCATTCCAACTACTACTTTCCTGTGGTTGACACACTCGTCTCCACAACAGGCAACAACAAGGATATGAGTTCTGTTCAAATTCACAAGTGTGAAGCTCAATCAACTCACAATGCAAATTTACCTTTAGGATGTTGTCTCTGATAAGAAAAGCTTGAGTTAGTTCCAACCTGTTGTAATTATTCTCTTATGTAATTAACAACAAATAGGAAAAGAGAGTAAGTTTTTGGTAAGTCTCTCTGATAACAAAGACATGGTATTATTTAGGCACAAGAAGCAGTAAAAGACAACAAGTAGCACATTAAAAAGGGCCTAAATAGAAAGGGAAGAAAAAAAATAGATGGTGGGGGTGACGTCCCAATTAGTTATACAAGTACACCAGCAGCTCCTGCATAGGGGTGTAAATTTGGCCAGGTTGGGCATCTTGACCTGTTTCTTAATCTAGGACAGGCCAGATAGGTCTGATATATTTAAAACGATTTTTTGGGGAACATGCTTTTTTGGGGTACCGTGATTTGATTAGGCCACCTGTCCCCTGTAATTATAAGGGGTGTCCTAAAGGGTGGAGATGACTGATTCTCCTTTAACCTAATTAAAATTATATCTAATTTAATAATCACCTAAACCTAATCATATACAAATCTGATCAAAAGTATCAAATTTTCTTCTTCTCTTCTTCCCTCTTTCCATAACTATCATTCGTGGTCGATTCATAAAATTTTCATCCTCAAGTCAAAATAACGGGAAAAAAAATTGATTGGTAATCATCGTCGATTCTCATATACCCATTACTTTTAGTTCGTTTTTGATTCACAAATTTGAGTAATAATGGTCAAAATAGTGTGAAAAACAAGTTACAAATATAAATTCGGCTAAAAAATATTTTTCTCGAACCCTAGTTTTGTGGCCGAGCTTTGGGAAATGAATAACACGAAAAACACTTCGGTTAGTTTTTTTTTTTGTCATAAATGCACTATTTTGGATTCGGTTAAGTCGCAAATATTTTCTCCTAACCGAATTCTTGTCTGTAACATTACTTGAGAATATGAGTTCGGATACCTGTTCTAGTAGCCGAACTTTGGGTAAATGTAGTTCGGCTATCGTTGCATGCAGCCGTACTTTCTGCAAGTGTTGTTCGGGTGGCTCTTTTGGTATCCGAATTTTCTGTCTGTAAAAAAAATAATTTGGTTCTGTTAAATCGCAAATATTTTATCCTAAATAGTAGCCGAACTTTCTGTAAATGAAGTTCGGCTACCGTTGCACGTAGCCGCACTTTCTGCAAGTATAGCTCGGGTACCTCTTCCGGTAGACGAATTTTCTGTCTGTAAGACCAAATTTTGGGCTCGGTTAAGTTGCAAATATTTTCTCCTGACTGAACTCTTGTCAGTAACATTACTTGAGCATATAAGTTCGGCTACCTGTTCCGGTAGCCGAACTTTCTGTATATGTAGTTCGGCTGTCGTTGCAAGTAGCCGCACTTTCTGCAAGTGTAGTTCAAATATCTCTTATGGTAGCCGAATTTTTGTCTGTAAGACCAAATTTTTTGGTTCAATTAAGTCGCAAATATTTTATCCTAACCGAACTTCTGTCTGAAACATTACTCGAGCAGAATATGTTATTCTAAACCTCACCATCACTAATTTTCTTAACTTAATCATTATACTAATTTAATTAGGAAAGATAATTTTGGTATTAACATAAATATTTGGATAAAGGGGTGTCTTCAGTTTGCTTCTAAATGTCTTACCAAAAGTAAAATCATGGTCCCCATAAAAAAAACGATTAATTGGGGTATACCGGAGATAATTTGGGGATATTTCACTGTTCATATCGGCATGGTTTTTCAATGTCGGGCAAAATCGGCGTGGTTTTTCCATGCCGGCATGAACAGTAAAATATCCCCAAATTATTTCCACTATACCCAATTAATCCTTCAAAAAAAGCATGGTCACCAAAAATAATTATTTTGAGGCCCAAAACCCATTCCATTAACCAGGCCAGGTAAGACCAGGCAGGCTAAACAGACTACTGGCTTTTTGTACTTTTAACAATTCTATAGTAACTAATCTGATTCCTATTTAGGATTTGGAGATTGAATGAACCATAGTTTAAAACAAGTTTAAGCAATTAATCTTCGCAATGTAGAATAAAAATGAAATCTTCGAAATAAGATTTTAATCCAAGATATAACCAAAGCACAAAACAATTTTACTCCGACGTAAAACTAAAACTCTTACACAACAATTTTACTCCGACGTAAAACTAAAACTCTTTGTAAGACTCAAAAGGGTGCCACGCCAAGTTGTTTGGGCACGTGCCAGGCCATGCTATTAAATTTTAGGAACAAACCAAGCCCGCCTATTTAAACTAACCAGTCCAGGCGTCCCATAACAGGCAGACTGGTAGAGGCAGGCCAAGTATTTTCGAGCATTAGTTACACTTACAGCCCTACTCTTACTAGATTTATCAAACTAGAAGGAAAGAGAAGTAGCAACACAGAGATAGAATATTGATATCACCAGATGAAACATTCAATTTCGCAGAAAGCTCATCCAAAGCATCCAAAATAATTCTTCTACTACAACGACAATATCTACGAGAGTTGGAGAATTTATATGACCTGAAATAATGTTTCTTATTATGAAAATGGCAACTTACTTTATTATTCCAGAGTAAAATCATCAAAAATAACACAATTGATACTGCAACTACTGTTACGAGAGAGCTAGAGAGAGAGAGAGAGAGAGAGACATTTAGTGTTGGCTTGATCAGAGTGATCCTAAGATGTACATCGCAACGTTTGCTGGATTAGAGATTCTAACTTGATCAGTGTAACTCACTTACAATTCATTTCTCTTCCACCAAGTTAACCTTTTCTTCAGCAGTTCCTGTTTCTTCCTCCACACCTTCTTTTATGCTAACAACTGGCTTCCCTTCGACCTTTTGAGATCCCGTCAACCTTGCCAAAGTCACAAAAGAAACTCCTCCAAGAACATTATTCATACACCTCAAGATGACAACTGAGCCCTTAAACACAACTGGAGGGAGACCCTTTGCTAACAAAAATTCGATCCCGTTGAGAGTTTGATATCTAAAGTTACTGCTCAAACCCATATGAGCCGCCCAAGTCATTGCATTCAAAAGTGTAGGTGGAGGCTTGTTTGGTGTCTCAAAATTAGGATCCATCTTCTTTCTCGCTATAATCAATCCATTCGAAATAGCAGTTCCAACAAGTCCAGCAGCAAACCCAACCGCAGCAAAAACAGCTCCTTTGTAAATAAAAGTCCCAAATCGATCGAGAAGAGTAAACATCCCGGGTTCAAACATATGGCTCTGTGGACAGCTGGCAAAGATGGCAGGAAGAGATGAAGATGCTGAACCCATTGTTGGGGCTAACAGATACATCAGAACAAAATTCAAAATTGATCCGACAACAAGAGTCGAGAAAACAAAATCCAGCTCGTTAAGCCCAAAATTAGGACGAGATGCCATATCACCAAGAACACATGCACTCACACCTACAATTTCTTCCATTAAAACCTTAAACGGGAATTGTGGATCGGCAGCAACTCTGGATCTCCATCCATTCAGTAAAAGCCCTAAAAATCCAAAACCAGATGCAGAAAATTGGTTGTCTGAATTGCCATCACCATCATTATTACGTCGACCAGAGTCCCCCCCTCCACCACTGTTTCCACCTCCTCCTGTGTTGTGATTACCAATCCCACTGCCACTGTTGCCACCACTGTCCGCGGATAGTTCTGCATTTACAGAGAATTCGGGCTTTGAAGATTTGGATTGCAGTAAAGATAGTGATAGATTAGCAGGAGAATGAGAGTTGAATGAGATATTTGATGGACTAGAAAGAGGGAGTGATGGAAGACGAGAAGAAGTTCGAGTTGAGAACTGAGAGTTCCCAGCAAGATCGTGTGGGTTTGATTGAGGAGAAAACCGAAGCTGGGCTACAGCCGCCATGCTGGCTAGTAGTTGTCCGGAACAGACCAGCTAACCTCTAGGCAACGATGGATGTTGAGACTAATAACCTTCTTGTGTTGCAAGCTCAAACCCTACAAAAAAGGAAAAGAAATAGTATTAATCAGGGAAGTACAACAAATGACAGCAAGTAATGTGATTCACAGATAAGCTTCACCTGCATAATACATGATTTTGACCAAAAACTGTAGAAGCCAATTAATCAAGTACCCACAATCTACTCAAATCTAAAAATAAAATAAATGAAGAACATCCTAGTCTAAATAAAAAGTTGGAAACTAGGAATAAAGGTGCGTAAATGTTGGTATAGTTGTGCAAAGAAATTTTTTGTATAATGAAATGAAATTGCAAATTCAAAAGGAAGAGACTAAACACATCATGTAAAGTCATGATCGTTTAACAAACAACAACCAATCAAAATGTCATGAAATACCATGTACGTCACACTGTAATTCAAAAGAAATAAGACTTGTCAAAGCTAATTGATCAGAGACAAGAAGGAATATGAAGAAGGCATACATACTTCCTTCAATGACTAGCAGTTTGACAAAAATTAAAAAACGTCAAAGAACTCAAATCGTTAGAGTCTATGCCAAAATTCATCATATGAAACCCCCAAAATTAGTGCATAAAGACACGAGTGAAGTTCACAGAAATTACATCTCCTTAATGGACCACTATTATGATTCATGGTCATTGACATAATAATCTAATAAACAAACTAGTGGTTTGAAAACCCTAGGTGGAAAGAATCAGTGGTATTAATAGATTGCAATTTATCTAAACCACACAAGTCATATAAGAAATCAATTGGACCACATCTAAGTGCTTATCATCCCCGATTTCTCAACAAGGGTTTATAGCAGAAATTGCATCAAAATTGAAGGGGACAACGGGTTCTAACACCTAAAAATAATCATACATCAAAATAAACATCTACATACAAAATATTGAAATTATAATCAAACATCACAACTGCAGGAAATAAAATACAGATTCTAAAATCATGGTTAGAAACAACAATCTATAGAAATCAACAGAGATTCTAAAATCATGGTTTTGAGGTAAATGAAAGATACTCTTTGATTCAGCACCTAAAACCCTAATTTGTTCCAAGGAGAGACACAAACTAGATCTAAAACTAGATTTTTATAATAATCAAAATAAACCAAAATGTGAGAAACTTAAGAAGAAGAAGAAAAAGAAAACTGAGTGGAATTTTATACCTGAGGGTAAAGAAAAATAGAGGAGCACAGTGAAGAACAGTCACAGACCTTTTTAAAGGGTTTGGGGCATATTATGGCCCACGTGAATCTAGTAGGGAGGCAGGCAGCGGTAAGTTTTAAGTCCGACAGTTGCAAGTCCCCCAACCCGAAGGGATTGCACTTGTACGCGTTGGAGGCCAGGTTCATAGTTACACTAAATAGTCCTTGTGCTCGGAGATGCTCTTGTTGTTTGGATGTATGGTGGACGACGATTTTCGGAATTTCCTGATATTATTTCAGCACATGAGAAATGTGATTAACCCAAATCTCTGGATCACTTTATGACGCACACCACTGATTTAGGCAGTATGCAGCTGATGAACACTCTCATAGAGGAGACTGCTACGTCAAATTCAGTAATGGATTTGTCATTGCCTTTCAAATGTGTGCTGCAGTAGTTAGAATAGGAGGCTGGCTCACTCTCACATAAAAATCTAAGAATTTGTGAGTTTAATTAGTCGTGTATTGCTGTGATAGAATCTAAGTTTGACAGTTGCATTAACTGAATAGATAAGTGTGGTCCAAGTACAAAAATGAATCTGTAAAATTTTAACTCTCTTTTATGAGATTGCCTCATCAATTTACAATGCACTATGTGACTATATCTCATTGTCTTGTTGATCCTGGTCTGTCACATTTATATCAGGGTCACGAAAACTGGCTAATGCTCCAGACAAATCAGATGCATAAATGTGACCCATCTTGGTACGTTTAGTTTCCAAGTATCTTCTGTTTTCTTCGGTTATAGGTGTGATTACTGGAACTCGCTCCACCACAGCTAAACCGTAGCCTTTTAGACCAGTAAATTTGGCTGGATTATTGGTCATTAATCGCATGGTTCGAACTCCAATGTCCCTTAGCATCTGGTAGTAGCAAGAAATGGAACAAACAGTTACTTAGCATCTTTTGGTTTGAGATCATAAATCCATCTTCGATTTTTAAAAGACTAGGAGACCATCCAAAAAAATTGGTTTCATCATATGTAGCTTCTATCTATCAATCTGTAAACACAAATCTGTCTATTGTTCGTAATTTTCTTTAAAACAGATGCAGCCAGCAGTTATCACCTCAAGTTTCAATTGTCAAAATTGTTTGCTTCAAATATGCATTTTCCTCTAGATTTTAAAGTAGATAAGTGGCTTTCAGGGTTAGCTTGTTTTCAAAACCAAGGAATCGGCAAAAAAATGTCGCAGCGATTTTGTTGGGATTATTAATCCCACATTGTTGGGCAATCTAAGATCCTGCGATTTATAATCCCTAAGGACCTCTCCACCCATTGCCAATTGGTTTTGAGTTGGATGTCCGTATTCTAACATGGTATCAGAGCAGGCTATTTACGTCGAGTCATTTGACCGCGACTTTACTCCGCGTCACCCGATTTATTGTCCACGTGTTAGACCCAACGAGGCTACACGTGAGGGGGCGTATTGAGATTATTAGTCTCACATTATTAGTCCACTCATTGTCAATTGATTTTGAGTTAGATGCCCGTATTCTAACAGATTTCAATGGAAATGATACAAAATGGTCTTAGTGAGACTAACCTGGGCTCCTATTCCGTAGTCACGAGCATCGGCTGCGAACCCAAGTTCCAAGTTAGCTTCAACAGTGTCATGCCCTTGGTCCTGCAAATTGTAGGCCTGAAGTTTGTGACCTAAACCAATTCCTCTGCCTTCATGGCCACGTAAATAAATCATCACTCCGCGGCCAGCCTGCTCGATGATTTCCATTGCCAAAGATAACTGGTTTCCACAATCACACCTGGCTGATCCAAATATATCCCCGGTTAAGCACTCCGAATGAACCCTTACAAGAACATCTTCCCCATTTTCTATACTTCCCTGCCAAAAGAATGAAATAAACAGAAGATCCACTTTTGCTTGGGAAAATCCAGCACACAATCACGGGTGGTAAGAAAATGAGATTGCTGCCGAATTTAGTTTGTGATTGTTCTCTGTGATCCCAACTAGTTGAAGTATCAATCCGAACATAACCAGAATGGATTACATATTACCTTTACGACAGCCACATGCTCCATTCCATCTAACTTTGAACGATAACAGTAAGCCTCGAATAGACCCCATTTAGTTGGTAAACGGGATACACCAGTTCTTTCCACCAATTTCTCTCTCTTCCTTCTATACCTGCAAATAAATGACGTTGAAGTGAGTGAATTGACCTGGCTGTGAACACCATTACATCCTTCCCTGAATTTACAAACAATGTCCAGGATCAAAACATACCGGATCAAATCAGTAATCAATATGATTGGTAAACCATATTCCGCTGCCAATTTCCTTAAATATGGCAAGCGGGCCATGGAACCATCATCAGCATCAATGATGGCAGAAAGAACAGATACATGTCGGAACCCAGCCAGCCCAACCAAATCTACCGAAGCTTCTGTATGGCCTGCTCTACTTAGAACCCCTCCATTTCTATACTTGAGCGGAAACACGTGACCTGGCTTTCTAAAATCTTCAGCTTTAGAATTAGGAGATGAAAGTGCAAGCACAGTTTTCGCCCTGTCTGAAGCTGAAACTCCACTCGATACACCAACTTTTGCATCCTGTGAAAAAACAGAAACTTCTACTAAGAAAACTAAATCATTCGGCTAGTTCTTATAAACCCAAGAACATCTTACGTAATGAGCTTACCACTGTGATTGTAAAACTTGGGGGAGCAGAATCCTCGTCTTCGCCAAAAGATGACATCAAAGGAAGATTTAGCCTTTCAAGATCGTCTTCTTTCATGCCTACAGATATGATCCCTGACCCATGTTTAACCATAAATCCCATGGATTGAGTGTTTATTAGAGACGCTGCCATGATAAGATCTCCTTCAGTTCCCTCATTTTCATCATCTACAGCAATTACAAACTAGACCAGAAAATTCACAAAACTCTTCACAAATCAATAAAGTAAAAGAATTATGCCCAGAAACCAAACTTATGATTGGTGAGTTCGGATATCCGACCTTCCCTTGGCGTAACGCGACGAGTGCCTGATCAATGGAAGAAAACCCATCTGTTGGGCAGTCGGGATCACCTTCTGCATCACTAACAAAAAAATCAACAGTTTCTTGAGTGATTTCTGCCTTTAAAGTCTCAAAAGGAAGGGATCCATTTTGATTTTCCTTCGTCAGAGAACTTTCATCAAATACACTCCCTGTGAACCCAACTTCTCTACACCAAGAGTTTGTCTTGATTGGTACTAAACTCCAAGGCGCCACAAAGTAGCGGTTGTTGCAGCTGAAACAAACATGAAGACATCAATAAATTACTAAGAAGAATAAAAACAGCTATCGATCAGTCTGTTTGGTATACCAATAATTCTATTCTTCTAATGCTAAAATTATATGTACCTGGAAGAATTAATGAATTTATGAGGAACCAATGGATGATGTTGAAGCGAAAAACAATCCATGAAAATGATAATTTACTGTTCAAAACTTTATAGGATTCAGCTCTCTAAAAGAAGTGTTTTATTAGCTAGCATGATCACTTTCAAAGGTAACAGACTTTCCAATCTGTGGAGTTGTTTGAAGTTGAAGTGATCAAAACCATACAAAAACTCATCCATATATAACAAAAACAAACAAAAGAAGAGAGTTATCCAAAGAGGATTAGATAGATTAGTCAGTACTGTAGTGAAGGCAGAGACCACACATAATCAGCATGGTGGCAAATTAAGTTGCTGAGAATTTATACTCACTATATGAGGTTGAAATTTGTCTACGTTGATTAACAAAATGGAGAACGTTAGTCGAGTATTATGATTAATTTCATCCAGAAAAAAAAAAAAAAAAACTAAAAAAGAAAATGTTGGGAACAAGTTTGGAAGGTTCCAAGATCTATATCTAACCGAAAACTTACATGCTTCATAAAAACAAAACAAAAAAAAAAAAAAAAAAAAAAAAAACTGAAAACTTACAACCACTGTCAGCTACCATATTTTCTAGGTACTTTTTCATGCTTATTTTAACTAAAAAAATCTAATATGGATTTGAAAAATAATTTACTTTAAAGGACAATTTGATATAAGTACGAGTTATTTAAGAAACTAATGTATATGAAATCGGCCTATTATTTTGAAACGGAATGAGCAATTAGTAATTGTGTGGAGAACACTCTCATTATTATTATTATTATTATTTTTTATTATTTTTTATTATTTTTTTTAAAGAGGTTGAGAAATTTAGGCATGATGTTTCTTTTGAAGACATGGTGTTTGGTTTTGGCGTTCTTGCTTTCTCCACTTTAGGCGAACTTAGTGAAGACATGGTGTTTCTTTTGAAGAGGTTGAGAAATTGTATAGCTAATTATGATCTCAATTACAAAATAGGTAATTCTCTTTTTTATAGATTAGGTATTTCAATTCAAAAAGGTGTAGGGGCTCAACTTGTTGTTAGGTTGCCCTCTATCGACATTGTACCTTGTATTTGATTATTTTGTTAATAATAATAATATTTTTTTTTTAAAATAAAAAATAATAAAATAATAATAAAATAATAATAATAATCAAACTTCTTCTTTTTTTCTCGTTTTCGTCGAAACTTCTTCTTTCTTTCTCGTTTTTTCTCGTTGAATCCATCAGTTTCCAGATTCAACCGTACTTCTTCTTCGTAGATTCACTTAGGGTTTTTAGAGAATCGAATTTCTCAGTTTATTGAGTGTGAGTTAGTTGAATCAAGGAGTTGATTTGATTATGGTTTGCTTTGATTGAAAGTGGTGTTTCTGTGTTAGGGGGGTTTCTCTGTTGAGATTGATAGTTGTGTGATTTTGAAGGTGAATTCGTTATGGGTTTTGTGGTTTAGTTGCAAGGGAATCAAATAGCTCTCCATCCTCAGAGTAGGGATTTGAGTTCTTGTTGTTTTTCCAGCATCAGTTTTTGGAAATTTGAAGTGAAGTCTTCCCTGCAGATTCTATTAGGGGTTTCAGAGTGTGAGGATTAAATTATTTGTTCTGTAAATCTTCTTTGCAGATTCAATTAAGGGTTTTGAAGTCTGGTTTCTCCCAGGTTAAAGAGGGGTATTTCTTTGGTAGTAGTCAGAGCTAATTGGTGTTTTGAAGCTTCCGTTTGGTGTTCTGTTACTCTTCTTTGTTGGTTCAATCAGGGGTTTGAAGATTGATTTTCTCAGTTTGAAGAGGGGTTTTTTCATTGGTTGAAGCAAGAGTTTCAGTGGGTAGAGATTTCTTAAGGAGTTTAACCACCACCTGAGTTCTATAAGTGGTTTCTTTAACCTGGTTTTTCTTTGTCTGTAAGTGTTGTTCTGATTTCTTAAGAAGTTTAACCACCACCTGGTTCTGTAAGTGGTTTCTTCACTCTGGGTGTTTTTTTTTTATCACAGATTTTGCTTTGGGTGTTTATTATCACAGATTTTCATAGAGGTGTTAGTAAAAATCAATTTTGAGCTTTGATATTTTGTTGTTGTGAAAGTGGTTGTTGATACAGCAGTAGGGGTGTGTGGGTCCAAGTTTCAGGGTTAGCACATTATAGTAATTGGTTTAGTTTTATGCTTTGTGAATGTTTCCACATAATTAGAAGTGTTGAAACTCCAATTGCTCACTTCTGTTCTTTGAGAAAGGTTTAGTTAAGCAGTTTCTTTGAGTATTTTGTGTGTGGGGAGTTTCCTGTAGAAATTTGAAGGTTTTGTTGTAGTAAGGGGGTTTTCTCAGTGGGAAGGTATTCTTTGAGCAGCTTTGGAAGTTTTCCTGTGAAGGTTTGTTTTTTTTTTCTTAATTAGTGGGTCAATGAATGGCATTTTAAGTTTTCGATTGGGGTTTGCCTAATTTGAATCCTTAATCTCCCATTCCTTAACTCCTAGTTGGCCATGTTTCTTTGTTTTGTAACTGTGAAGATTTGAGAGTTTGTGAAGGTTATACTGTTGAAATAGTCTGAGTGTGTTTTATCTGAAGGAGGTGTTTTAGTGCATATCAGAGTTTCTTGTATTTCAAGATCAATGCCTACAACTCGATCTGCAACCTCATACACTCCGAGAATTCAACACATAGATGAAGATGAAGATGAAGTCGTGGATTTTACATCTCGTTCGTCGCCGTTGCCTCAGACTTCATCCACCTCATCTCAGAATGGTAAGGTTCCTTGTATCTTGAGTACTGACAAACTAACCATGACCAATGGTGTACGTATTCAGTGTCCTTTCAAAAAATTTGATGGGTGTTCTAATGGGACTGGTGGTAATGGATACAACAAGTCGGGTTTTTACATGCATTTGCGTGATAGACATCTACCAAATACAGAGTGTCAACATGCTTGCAGGGAGAGAATCAGATCTAGCAGAATAGTTTATGAAGCTTGGGAACGAACACTAAATCAGTTGCAGATGTGGTTGTGCGCGCCATGTATGCATATAAAGGCTTGGAAGAAATCATGTGCGTCTCATGTAGGTGATGTCACTGTTGGACCACTTACTGGTAATTCTGTGGAATTTCTCATTCATGGAATTGTGAAACCTCTTGAAACCCCTGACACAATTCCATCAGTTGTGCGAGATGACGTCACAGATGTTGTCCTCAACTTAGATTTACTAAATCTTGTTTATCAGAAGCGGTTCACAACCATTGCTAGCATCCCCCCACCATGCAGGCTTCATTTTTCAAGGACTTTAAAGATCGCGTTGGATAAGGTATTATCTAATCCTACAGATTTAGCATCATGGTTACATCTTTTATTGTTGCCAATATGCACCTTAAATCTTTATATGCCTAAGAACTCAAGGGAAGAGAGGGTTGGAATTAGAAAGAAGCTTCAGATGGATAGTATCCACCAAGCTTTGGTTCAGTGGAAGGAAAGTGGTGGGTGTGTTCATCTCATTGAACAACTTTTGGTTGAATCCGAGAAGAGGCAGCAAGTCTGTAAATCAAACAAGAAGAAGAAGTCTTCTAACCTTAATGTGCAAGCATGTAAGAAGAAATTGAGTCAAGGATGTTACACTGCAGCTGTGAAGGTCTTATCCTCCGATGGTATAGCTCTGGACAATGCAGACACTCTACAAGAGCTTATCCAAAAACACCCAAATGCTCCACCACCATCTATCCCCCCTAAACCAGTTGAAGATGCTGCTTTGTATGTTGATTCTAAAGTTGTCCTTGATGCCTTGAAGAGTTTTCCTAAAGGCACGACATGTGGCAGAGATGGGCTTAGGGCTCAGCATCTCTTAGATGCTTTGAGTGGTGCGGCTGCTGCTATGAGTGATGAGATTTTAACATCCATTACGGGGGTAGTCAATTTATGGTTGGCTGGACAATGTCCATCTGCTTTAGGGGAGTACATTGTGAGTGCTCCCTTAACTCCTCTTCTCAAGCCTGGAGGTGGGATACGACCAATTGTTGTTGGTACAATTTGGCGAAGATTATGTTCGAAGCTAGCTACTAAATCTGTTTGTAAGGATTTTTCTTTATATCTAGGGGATCATCAGTTCGGGGTTGGGGTTTCCTGTGGAGCAGAAGGTATTCTTCACGCTACTAACAGGCTTTTGGAGATGAAAGGTACACAAAATACTATGTCCATGCTTCTAATTGACTTCTCTAATGCTTTTAATATGGTTGATCGAACCAAGTTAATTCAGGAAGTTAGACTTAGATGCCCTAGTATCTCCAGATGGGTGGAGTTTTGTTATGCATCTCCAGCAAGACTCTATTATAATGAGGTTGTACTTTCATCTGCTTGTGGGGTCCAACAAGGGGATCCGTTGGGTCCTCTATTATTTTCCTTGGTTCTTCACCCTCTAGTGAACATGATTTCAGGACAGTGCAAACTGGATTTTCATGCATGGTACCTTGATGATGGTACCATTGCTGGTGATAGTATGGAAGTAGCTAAAGCGTTGTCGATAATTCAGGCGGAAGGCAGTAGCCGTGGGCTACATCTTAATGTTCGCAAGACAGAGTTATTTTGGCCCTGCGTTGATCCTAGAATTCAAGCTGACGGAGTCTTTCCAGCTAACATTAGTAGACCTACTCGTGGTGTTAAGCTGTTGGGAGGGCCGGTGAGTTGTAATCTGCAGTTTTGCAGTGACCTTGTGAAGCATAAATTGATAAAACTTTACAACTCATGGGGTCTGTAAAGCAATTACATGACCCGCAGAGTGAGTTATTACTATTACGTAGTTGTGCAGGTGTTTCAAAGCTGTATTTCAGTCTGAGAAATACCCAACCTGAGGCTCTTCAACAAATTATTTCTTGTTATGATCGTCCCTTGATACAATTTCTGCAGCATATTGTTACAGGAGATGGTGCAGGGTTTGGGCTCCTTCAACAACGTATTGCTACGCTGCCAATGAGGGATGGGGGTTTGGGAGTTCACACGATAGAAGATACGAGTAAATACTGCTTTCTTGCTTCTTGTTATCAAACAAGAAACCTGCAGGATATCATCCTTAATCTTCCACCGGAATCTGAGATAAGCCTTTGCTTTCAGCGTGCCTTGTCATTGTTCATGCAGGTATGTGAGCTATCTTCTTTCAATATCAACACTATTGCCACACGTCCTATGAAATCTTTGGAAATACAGTATTTTGAGGTTGTTAAGAAAGATATGCCTTCCAAATTTGTTATGTCAGAACATGATACTATACTTTGGCAAAGCAATAGGCTTGATCACGCTCAGGATTACCTCAAAGTTATACCAATATGTGGGCTTAATCAGACACTTGGACCTCGTCAATTCAGGGAAGTTGTTAGTTATAGACTTGGAATACCTATGTTTAATACTATTGATGTTTGTGCTTGTTGTAAGAGGAAAATGGATGTTTATGGTGATCATGCTCTTCATTGTGCAAGTAAGGTGGGCGTAAAGTTTAGACATGATTTTGTTAGGATATTGTTTCGGATATATTTTACAAGGCTGGAGTTCCAGATAGAAAAGAGGTCAATCTTGGGCTCTCATCGTATGATGGTAAGGATTTGAAACCGGCCGACATTCTTGTATGTAATTGGGTTAACGGTCAAGATTTTTGTTTTGATGTTACGGGTGTTTCACCTTTTTCCGGTATTCATGGTCGAACTTTCGTTCCGGGTGTCGCCATTTCTAATGTTATTTCACGCAAGAGGGAGAAATATTTGGATAAGGTATCTGCTCATGGGTTTGGTTTTGGCGTTCTTGCTTTCTCCACTTTAGGCGAACTTAGTGAAGACATGGTGTTTCTTTTTGAAGAGGTTGAGAAATTGTATAGCTAATTATGATCTCAATTACAAAATAGGTAATTCTTTTTTTTATAGATTAGGTATTTCAATTCAAAAAGGTGTAGGGGCTCAACTTGTTGCTAGGTTGCCCTCTATCGACATTGTACCTTGTATTTGATTCTTTTGTTAATAATAATAATAATAAGGATGTTCTCACAGCGCTTAAAAGCTTCCCTAAGGGAACGTCTTGTGGTAGGGACGGCCTCAGAGCTCAGCATCTACTTGATGCTATGAGTGGGCTAGTGCTGCTATCGCTGATGACTTGTTGCAGTCGATTACTGGAGTGGTGAATCTATGGCTCGCAGGTAAATGCCCTTCAATCCTCGGTGAATTTTTTGCCAGTGCACCTTTGACGCCATTGCTCAAACCTAGGGGTGGTTTGAGACCCATTGCGGTAGGGACCATATGGCGCAGATTATGTTCCAAATTGGCCGCCAACTCGGTTTGTAAGGACCTGAAATCCTACCTTGGCAGCTACCAATATGGTGTTGGCATTCCATGTGGTGGGGAGGGAATTTTACACTCTGCAAATAGATTGCTTGAGTTGCATGGATCCGATAACACAAAATCTATGTTGCTAATAGATTTTTTGAACGCTTTTAATCTTGTTGATCGGTCCACTATCATTAGGGAGGTACGTGCACGATGTCCTAGCATTTCATACTGGGTGGAATTTTGTTATATGAAACCCGCCAGGCTATATTATCGAGATCACCTTCTCTCCTCGACACAAGGTATGCAGCAGGGTGACCATCTCGGTCCCCTATTATTTTCCTTGGCTTTGCACCCGCTCGTCGAGAAGATTGCAGCTAACTGTACTCTTGATTTTCATGCTTGGTATATGGACGACGGCACCATAGAAGGAGACACGATGGAAGTTTCCAAAGCTCTGAAGATTCTTCAAGACGATGGACCAGGCTACGGGTTGCATCTGAATATTTCGAAGACGGAGTTATTTTGGACTTCATATGATCTGAGAAGGGATACTGATAATGCCTTTCCTGCGGATATTGGTAAGACTAAGGATGGTGTGAAACTGCTTGGCTGACCAGTCAGCTTAGATGCGAATTTCTGCAGCAATACAGTGATGCATAGGGTAGATAAAACCGTTCAGCCTATGGACAAGATTCAAGAGCTGCATAATCCTCAATGTGAACTCCTTCTTTTACGCAGTTGTACTGGGGTATCGAGGTTGTATTTTGCTCTACGCACCACTTTCCCCACGGCGTTACCGACTGTTGCTGACCGCTTTGACGGTTATCTCATGCAATATCTTCGTCGCCTTGTGGTCGGAGATGGGGCCGGTTTTGGCTTGGTCCAGCAGCGACTAGCCACCCTTCCCATCAAAGATGGAGGTTGTGGTATACTTACTATGTCAGATACTATGAAGTACTGCTACCTTGCATCTCAGGCACAGACCCAACATCTGCAGAATTCTATTTTGAACAATGATTGGGTACCAGGAATGCCCACCGCAGTGAGGTACTTCACAATGGTTCTTCTCGCTGCCGGTTGATGGAGTTGGAAGTAACCAGATTGACGTTGGATAAGTTGTATGGGAAGGATAGAATGTTATATTTGAACATTACAAGGATATGAGAAGCTGATGCGCCTTGATTACACAAAAAGTTAATTCACTTCTTTCCACACAATTAACTGGTAATATAAAAGTTAGGAGTTCGTTCATAGATTTTCCAGTTGTTGGAAGTATAAAAGGGAGATTTTAAAGTTGTGAGAAAATAATAAAATTGATTTAGAACAATAAGAAGAAAAACGATCAAGGAATCCTTTGAAGTCGCTGAAAAGAAATTAAATTAAAGGGTCATGTTAACTTATATCCCTGTATATAAGATAAGGGATATTTAATACTCTACTTTTTACCTTGTACTCAGGGATTGTTCATTAAAAGTGCAAAATTCTCGGTAAATTGAGATTTATTTACAGATGAAATGAAAATTCATGTTCCACCCTTACCGATTAATGATTATTAAATATTTTCTGCTATACTGACCACCACGATTAATCCGTCGTAGTAAGCTTTGCTATGACAATAATACATTCCCCACACAGTCCCCGCCGAATTAAAAAATCACCAAATGTTATTTCTTTCCTGATCTGAGTTTTCTTCGTCTAACTTCCCTTTTCTATGCCTTCTTCTCTGTCTTTTTTTCCGGCTAATCTTCATCTTAATATGTATGATAATCGACAGATACTCAGACGAACCATAATAGAAATAAATAAATAAAATCAATCTTCATTAAATATGTCAAGTAACAAACATAATGAATCCGCCTTATTTTTACCCTGTTTGAGGATTTGTTATTCTTCGTGGTAATTTTCCACTTTCGATAGAACTCAATTTTGTACCGATCTCTTCATCTATAATATCACCATCGTCCGTATCAAGATTAATCAAAATTGGATCATTGGATTGATAAAAACTATCACCATCATCGACATCAAGATCATGTTTATTACTCAAGATTCAAAACGTAAGAAACCGGTAGCAGTGCTTGTGGAGAAAAAGGAAAAGAAAAAAACTCTAATGAAAATTGAAAATCAAAGTTGAGCTTGTGCAATTAAAAAATAAAGAGAGAGTCTGAAGATTGATAGACTCGTTGGCTAAAAGACTCCGGGTCCCACCGTAATTAAGGATTAAATCCAAATTTTTATACAATTGCAAGGGCAGTACCGAAAACAATGTATTTTGATTTATCCTATATTAGTTACACTAATTCTGATACGAACTTGTAAAATCAATGCAAGAAATTAGTTGTTTACTAGTCCCTAACCTGTATACAGGTATACAAGTTAACAAAACCTTAAATTTAAAATATACGTTTATTTCTTGTCACCAACCATAAAATAGCAATAAGCTCTACTATCCTCGGAAAGTGCTCGACTACCAGATTTTATCCAACTAACCCACTAAGAAGTAGCGCACTCAAGATGTAAATTAGTCGGACGCTTTACATTATGTGAATTAGGTTGATCCTCGCATCAGAAGCATAAGCTCGGCCTGCTTAGTAGTGTCGTCTCTATACAAAATCACTTAACAGAATCCCTCTGTCAGATTTTGCGATGTACTTGCTTGTGTAAAGAATTGAGTGACAATTATACTATCACACAACCCAATACTAGTAGAAGGAATTATTATTAATTTGGTTGATTTGAATGACCAATTAAATAACCCAATAATAATTTATATTGAAAATAATATATACAATCGACAAGAAAATTAAACTCAAAATAAACTTTAAAAAAAAAATAGAATTTCATTATTCAGGATTTCGAAATCATCCCTAATCAAAGAAATAATTACCTAGACATAGTACAAGTGTACAACGAAAGAAATTTTTTTTATAGAGAACTAATGTGAAAGTTATATCTAGGTCCCCCTTCCCTTTTATATAAGATTCTGTAACCTCCTCTTAATGTCTATCCAACTAGGAAACATGGTAATTATCAAGTATTTCCAATTCTTCTTGATCTTTATCTGATCAGGATACTTAACCTCCTTAAAATCAGTCAAAAACCTTAATTTCAAGTCCATGGCAAGCCCAAAACACATCCTTATTTTCTCTTTTCGCACTGGCCTAAAACAGGTTCAACATAAACCAAATCCGGTTTCACCGTTTTGCTCATAAATTCTTCATACGACCTCGGAATGACCTCATCCTTTTTGTGTTGTCTTCGTATTTTCGTTCTCTTCAAGATGATGATAAAAACTTATAGGTTCGAATGAGTCCTACTTATATCTATGTTGTAGTACAGTGGTAAAGTCACTGGGTGATGATACCAGTGACCTGAGTTCGAAACTCGCCAGCATCAAATTCTTTACCGATCAAAAAAAAATAAATAATAATATTTCGCTTCTTGGGAACTAGACACTTGAATACACATAGTACTTCACTTCCTAGCACTTTTGTAGCCTTTCCACATACTTTTGGATGATTCACCTAATAAAAGACATAAAATAGAAAACAATCATAATACAAGGTAATACGCAACAAATATAGCTAAAACAAGTATGAAATTGACCCTCAAAACATACAAATTAAGCACTTATTGAATTCCTCCACACTTGGCTTTTGCTAATCCTCAAGCAAACTACCTAACCAAACTAACATACTCTAAAATACAACTCCCTTTTGTTGAGGAGACGGTTACACTTAGCATATGCAACAAGCCTTTGAACCCCTAGATGTCCCTAGTGGACGAGTTATTTATAATCCCATATGGTGTTGAAGAATCTAGGAATGATATTAAACAATATCAATGGTTGACCACTTATTCTTAAGCTATTGGAGGAGTCACCCCGTAAGAACCCAATTGCTTTGCACGAATTTGCACTCAAGCGTACTAAAGTTCATATATAAGAATTCAAAGCTCTACTCAGATAGTTGTAATAATGGACAACGATACTCATAATCTATCAAGATTCGGTCACATGAATATATACAGAAGATGAATATGGAGACAGTGAAGTCGTAATAATAGACAACGATAACTCAAAATCTATCAAGGTTCGATCACATGAATATATATATAGAAGATGAATACGGAGTTACTGAAGTTTGCGCATGTTGACTAAGGTGAACGGTGTTTCCCAGAATATATGTATGATTTCGGTGCTATGATGAATCCTAATGGAATGGATTGAGATACACACTGGTCTTAATCCTAATTCTAGTATCAACTCAGCTGGTATATACAAGGGCCCAATGGTCGTATTGAGATGAATGCCTGCGTTTTGGCTGGGGTGGTGCTAAGAAAAACAAAATTAATTCTTTCTTGCAAATGTTTTACTTCCTAAAGTGTCGAGTCTCTTTGAAGTCGATTTAACGTGAATTTTATAGAAAAAAGGCAGTTTTTGCTCATTATACAATAATACACAAGTACAGTTTTGTCAAAAAAACAAATCACATATTCTGCAACATTTGGCCTTGTCCAGACTATGTCAAAATAGACGATAGACGGGATTCTTGGAGAAGCTTAAATTTTCAATCATTTTACAGTCCTCGTACTAAATGATAATCACAAAAAATCAGTCCTCGTATCTTTTCCATGAGGACTCCACAAGCGAGGTGTAAGGACAGAGTAATGATCAGGTTGAAAAACAGTAGGTACTCTAAACAATCCAGTACATTCGATGGGCATCTCCGTTACATCCGCAGCCTTAATAGCCAGAATAGGAATGTCTCTTGCACTGTCTACCAGTCTTCTATGGCTTCCCGAAGGCAGCCTACTAATTTCCTGGTTTAGTGACAATTTTGCAAGTCGTAATGACTCCAACACATCCCCCAAGCCTTTGGTTGCTTCATGATGAGTTGCTAGTTGGAGTTCATTTTGCCTCCCTGTGGATCCTCCTTTGCTGGAAGAGCTTCCACTTGTGTTAGACGTAGGGAAAGCTTGTGATAACTGGTTCTCAGATGACCCACACGAAGTTGGATTGGACGAATTTCTATCCGGCCAATCTAGCTCCGGCTTTCCATTTGCTTTAGCTTCTGTGTATTCTTGGTGGTGAGAGAATGAAAATTCAGAGTAATCAGTATTTAACCCCTTTTCCATTGAACTCAAGCAGTTGGACTGTTGATCCGAGCACCCCGCGTTTAGGACTGAAGTAGGCATGAAACTTTTAGGAAGTGTTTTGAATTTTTCCTCCCCGCTGTGGGAAACATCTTCTGGTTCCGTTGTTGGTCTGATACCATTAGATAGTGTGGCACGTTCAGCTTTCGTGGTCTCTCTTTCTTCAGTCATATCTGTGACATCTGACTGATTCCAAGGTTCACATGAATCCTATTCAAGATGCAGAGTCATATCTATAATTGTTAGTATCTAAGTTTAGGTACACCAAGAACATGTTCACATTTCAGTTAATAATTTTAAATTGGTCAAGATGGATAGGAGTACATGCTTATCAAAATTAAACTTCCAAGAATGGATCTAACAGCCTCTGTAGATGGAAACAGACACTAATTCGAAGGATACTGTTTCAGCTATTTAATGAACAGAGGATTGGGATAACAACTTCGGAATGACAAATCAAGAAAAGGCCTTAAAAGGAAAAGCGGCTAGCTAGGTATTGAATCATCAGAGAGTGTCTGCAATGAGGTCTTGCAGTCCATTCAGAAGCCAAATATTCCAGAAAACGTGTACTTGGATTACTAGTTGTCTAGTTTCAAAAGGAAAAGCATTCACAAGAGTAAGACATTCTTTTTAATTAACTAAGAATTACAATAATAAAAGAGAACAATGAGTGTGACTTACCGGGGTACAGCTATTATTCTCCCGGAATTTCTCTTCCCATTCCCTTTGAGCATTTTCTTCGGCTTCATAGTGACCAATGAGCCGGGCCTGGTTTTCAAGTGATCTTTTCATATCCAGATCCACAAAGACTTTACCTTTCAAACTTTCTTTTAAAATTGCAGGCTTGTTGCTCCCACTGGAAATATCTCCAAACTCGGTATCGGTTCCATTTTCTTGCAGTTGGCAATCATCCCTTATCTCAGCCAAAGCTGATCTGGCAATAGAAAACTAAGGTATGAGAAATGTGAATCATGTATGTGTGTTGTGCCTATAAGTTATAACTAATATGAGAATAGGTTGGACATAACCAAAAAAAACAAAAATGCAGCCAAGTGAAAAAACAATCAGTGTGAAAGAATGACATAGGCGGTTCTCAGATGCAACAAGCACCCCTA